>NC_059374.1:21344594-21679594 GCF_019703515.2 Myxocyprinus asiaticus
CCCTTGCAAGGGACCCCCTCCCTAAAATATGAAGGCAGCTTTAAATTTTCATGCATTAAACCCCTTTTATACTGTGTGAGAAAAATAGTAAGTGTGATATCATAAAGACAACATGGTGTTTGCAAAGTTAAACTACAGGCTTTTAGATTGTTATTGTACTAAAACCAAAAGAAATTATTAAAATATATGCAAAATAATTACTTTGTATTTACTTGACAATGCATCTTTTTCCTGCCTACTATTAGAGTAATGTGACATGTATAAACCTGAATCCAAACATTTTCAATTCAGTACAAATGTGTTTATAGTTTTTATAAAGAAGAATCAAATATTAATATCAGCACCTTTGTGGCCCCCTGGGGATGCCCGCAAAGCAATTCCGAGCCAGCAGGGGGCCCCAAAAAAGAAAGGTCGTTATTTTTTTATTTATTTTTTGTATGTAATTATTTATTTATTTTTAAAGTAATTTATTGTTCATTTGTATAGTTCTTTATTGGTAATTTATTGTTATTTTTTGGTTAATTTATAGTTAATTTTTTTTGTGTTTTGTGTAATTTATATATTCCAGTTTTAAATGTGCACTCAGTATCTTTTGTCTTTGTGTCATCTTGGACATACACTGATACCAGCGGCTTTAATGTAGCATCATTTAAAATAGTTTTCAGTTTCTGATGCCTCTGTAGAAATTTTGCATTCACAGTCAGCCATCACTTTAATCAGTGAGTGAAAGTGTCAAATAACAGGACGGAACTGAGATTAAGCGAGTAGTATCCGGCTGGTCACGTGATTCTAACATGGCAGCCCTCATGCTCAGACCCTCTCCATGTAGAATATAACAGCTTTTATAAGGTTACTGAAATGACTGGAGTCTTCATTTTAATGTGAGTGGTCATGATTTCCTCCATATACTGCAAAATTACAATTCATGTCTTTAGAAGTTAAACTTTTTAATGAGGAAAAAATTACTGAGTGCACCTTTAATATATTAAAATTTGTTGAAGAAATTGTTGTGGTGTCATTCTTGGGTGGGCCTGGATCCAGGAGGGGGTGGAGGGAGGGGGGCTCCAAGTATAAATTTGGTTAGGGACCTCATATACTCAGAAATGTCCCTGAGTGCCTGGAGCCCACTTTGAAAACCCTTGCCGTACACCTTTTAGCAAACCTTCATTAGTATTACATTTGAAGCTCTTCTTAATGATGCCTGAATAAATTTTTTTTTTTTTTTTTAAATGGTTGGCCAAATGGTGTGTAAGTGTGTACCTTTATTTCTGTATGACAAAATATATAGAAGTATAAATTCAGTATATACTTATATAAATGGAAAAAGGAATTGCACCTGTTATAAATTTAACATCTCTCTAGCTAATGTAGCTTATAAAATACAACACAAATGCAATAAATAAACTTTTGTAGGAACAAGATAAAAAGCTAAGATTTAGATCCAGTCTTAGAAAAATATCAAGTAATTTCCTACCTATGGGTTTCTGTGGCCTTTTTTGTTTTACCCTGAAATATGTTGAGTCATTCCTGAATTTTCAGAGCATTTCCATTGGGTGCACTCACTCTGCATACAGCTGTAAAACAACAGATGCACCCCAATTTCCCAATTTGTTTGTCCTTTTTCTTTACAAGGTGTCAGTTTTGGTTGAGTAATAATGGTGAGTATTGATTGTAATCTCTTTAATCAGGTCAGAGCATGTAGAACTGTACTCTGAATCAGGAATATAATGCAACATGGTTGTCAGTTCTCTCTCTCCTAGCAGTTTTGGATGTTGACATATATCTGTTATTTTTTTGTCTGCATAGGTCTTTTGTTAATGCACCACAAAACATAACTCTGCCACTCTCTATATGAATACAGTGTTGGGTAGTAATGTATTACATGTAATCTGGAATCTGTATCAGATTAATTAGATGACATTACATTTTTTAATGTGCATAATCAGATTACAGTTACTATTACCGCTTGTGGATTACATGATTACATACAAATTACAATAATACTAAAATCGCAAATATTACCTTAGAAAAGTGTAATCTAAAAGATTACATTACTGTTTCCAATTTAGAGTTGTGTAATTTGTAATCAGTACCAGATTATATTTCAGAAGTTTCCTGCCCAACACTATGTATAATGCTAGTAGCCTATAATTTGAGTTCTTTACAAAATCCATGGTGTGTTTCCACAGGACGGAGTTTAAGGCTTACACAGATGTCAAACCTGTGAAACCCATCAAAGCAAAATCTCAGTACAAACTCCTAGTAGAGGAAAAAACCAACCTGGAGACCAGTTACAGTGCCACCTATAAAGGAGAGCAGGTCAAACCTCAGGCCACAGATAACAAGCTAATGGATCGCCGTCGGATACGAAGCCTGTATAGTGAACCTAGCAAAGAATCCAGCAAGGTACAGTATGCTCATTCAGATCATCAGTTTTATTGTCTGATCACACAATATGTGAGATTCTAAAGATATAATATACTGTATATATGTACCCCATCGTATTACCATAGCAATAGTATTAACAACTTAAAGTATGACAGTGATAATACAAATTTTATTCAAGTGTGAGTGTTAAAATTGCAACACAAGAGTGCATTTTTTGCTGAAATGCCTTATGTAATACAGAGCTCCATCTTATGTCAGTCTAACAGGAGAGTTAATCCTAAATACTATAAATTCCGAGGTATAAAAATGCCAGCCTGGTCTCATGAAAACTATGTGACTGTGACAACATTTTTGCAAAACGAAATTACATGCCTTGTTACACATTTGGCTGCAGTTTCCCAGTGAAATGTCCTCTGGGGGGCACCAAAAGCGAGTGAAATGGTGTCGTAATCAGACAAGGTATTTAAGGTGAATATTAGATGAAGGTTTCAATGATTAAAATAGTGTCCAAAAACAAAATGAGAAATGAAAAGCACATCTTCTGAAGCACGTGTCAGTTTGCGTGCTTGATTGATCTCAAACCACGATCTTCCGAGTCCAAAGTCCAACACTCTATCTGGTGAGCTACCGCAGAAGTTAATCACACTGAAATTAGTGTGTTAATGTAGGTGGGTCTGTAATATAAGCATTCAAATTTATAGTTTTTCAAATAATGTCTTAGAGTACAAGTGTTTCGATATCATAACATAGCAGTGTGTGAGTAATAGTGCAGTCGTGATTTGTGTAAACATGGAATGCAGCACATAAAAGTCAAGTTTGCAGAAATGTAGTTATAGTAACGTTCATTCTATGAGACTAGGTTGAAAAATGCAGTGTAAAAGAGTGGAGATAAATAACACCTCTTTTAAAGGTGCACTCAGTAATCTTTTCCTTTATGTTGCACAAATCTATATGGCAGTCTTGGGCATATACTGACACCTAAGGGCTTCGATGTATAGCATCATGCAAAAGCATCAGTTTTCAGTCATTTATGCTATTGTAGAAAAGCACTATTCATAGTCAACTGCGATTAATTCATTCTTTGAGTGAAAGTGTCCGATAACAGGATGGTTACCGAGATAAAATGAGTTGTAGTTTATGTGATCTCAACATGGCGGCCGTCATGAGGCGACCCGCTCAACGTACAATAAAACAGCTCTTAATAGTTTACAGAAATAACTGGATTTTAAACATATTTGTCAAATAAATAAATACAAAATTACTGAGTGCTCCAGCAAGATGTGTTAGTGTGCATGCATAGAAACATTTTATAATATGTGTGCATGTAATGTGTTGATGTAGCCCCTACCTCTCTCACTCTCATAGGACTGTTCTGACAGTGACAGCAGCTCTGTTCTGTAGTCAGGTGTGTTCAGTGCTTTTTTTTGGAAAGCATGGATCTAGAGTGTTTCACCATACAATAATTGCACTATCACAGAGATCCTCACTGGGACCAATTCTGATAAAGTCCTCTTTACAATGAGGATTTGCTGAATACTATAATTTTTTTGCATGAAACAATATAGTATCTTCACTATCAAGAGAGGCTCTAATTGGCTTCCATTGTAACGGAATGCAAATGATTTATGCAAGGTTATTCACTCTTATCTTGTGAAACATGGAACATAAGGGGTTAAGTGCCAATGGATACTAATAGGGCATCACCCCATTAGTATCAAAACTAACCTTTCACTGATCACTGCGATCAAGCTGTTGTGCAAGGCATTTGAATGAACCTCAGAGTTGCTAGAACATGGCATCCTTAACATTGCAAGATAGCAGAAATCCTCCATAGCCTAGAGGTAGAGGTAAATATGGTATTAGACCCATGTATACAGTTACACCCAATTTATATGTGCATAAAATAGTGGAATGGCATAGACATAGCTACCGGTACACACACACATTATATATGTTATACATTACGTATATAATTTTTGATCAAATTTAGCTTGATTTAAAGGACTTGGCTTAGATAAAGCTGTCACTAAAAATGACCTGCATCTCTTATTTTGAGTATGCAGAACAAATCACCTTCTCTTTTGTTGAAAATATCATCTGTATTTAGGACTTTCAATAGGGAACAAATATCACATCCTAACACAAATTTCTGTCATCATATACTAACTTGGATGCCACAATACTAATTATAACATGATTCACATTTTCTAAATTATTCTGATGATCTTTTTAAACTGTACAGTGTGCACTGGAGGCCCACTGATTGTGTTTGTAAATGACACATTTTCCAGTTTGTTTGTTTGTTTGTTCATTTGTTTTAATTTTTTTTCTTACCATATGGGTTTGAGTTTAAATGAGCAAAACATGACAAACTATATGGTAAAAGTAATAATGAATAAGATCAACAAGAAACAGTTAAAGGTGGTGTGTGTAATTAATTTTTTTATGTTAAAGCACTTTCTCTCACAGCTTTAGTAATGCATTAGTAGGTTGGGACTACCTGTTTGTGCAAACAATGACAAACGGAGGGAGCTTTCAGGACACACTTTGAAAACAGTGATAGTATTTGCATTTCTGTTTGGTGATTAGACACTTCACCTTTAAATATGTAATAGAGAATATTCAATTGAGCACAACTGATGGTTTCCAGAAGTAAAAATCCCATTAATTTTTCCCAATCAACGAACCTACTATATAAACTTTAAAAGGCAGACCTACCGTGAGCATATATTAGAATATTTTGCAATACACTCGAAATATATACTTATAATTTCAGTCATTATAATTTTGTCATTTGCAATGCTTCATGCTTCACGTTAAATAAAAATTCATTACATTCATCATTTACTCACACTCATGCCATCCCAGATGTGTATGACTTTCTTTCTTCTGCTGAACACAAACAAAGATTTTTAGAAGAATATCTCAGCTCTGTAGGTTCATACAATGCAAGTGAATGGTGACCAGAACTTTGCAGCTCCTAAAGGCAAATAAAGGCAGCATAAAAATAATCCATACGACTTCAGTGGTTAAATCCATATCTTCAGAAGCGATATGATAGGTGTGAGTGAGAAACAGATCAATATTTAAGTCAATTATCCTCCCTGCCCAGTAGGTGGTGATATGCACAAATAATGCAAATTGCCTAAAACAAAAGAAGAAGAATGTGAAAGTGAATATTTATACTAAAAAAAGGACTTAAAAATGTATCTGTTTCTCACCCAAACTTATCATATTGCTTCTGAAGATATGGATTAAAACACTGGAGTCTTATGGATTACTTTTATGCTTCCTTTATATGCTTTTTGAACCTTCAATGTTCTGGCCACCATTCACTTGCATTGTATGGACCAACAGAGCTGAAATATTCTTCTAAAAATCTTAGTTTGTGTTCAGCAGAAGAAAGTAAGTCATACACATCTGGAATGGCATGAGGGCGAGTAAATTATTTTGGGTGAACTATCCCTTTAAGTATACAGTGTTGTACCTTCGCCTTTTTGTCATATTTACAAATCTATTTTTGCTTTAAATCAAAGTTTGTAATCTTGTAATTCACCACGGAGCTGGTTGGTTTGGTTCATGGCTTAGAACTCTTTAATGAAGGATTTTATTAAATTCATATGGAAAAAATGAATGGGAAAAAACACTTCCGGAACTAAGACGGCTTAAAAAGTGTTGTTTTGCAGTTTGGAATAATGCTTCAAAATGTCTCATTTTTTTGTTCCTGTAGGTGGAGAGGCATAATGTATCACTTTCAAAGCCAAAAAAGACAACAAGCCATAGCAAAACAGTAAAAAAAGAAAAAAAGAAGCAAATCGCAGGGAGTCAAACTGCCAAGAAGAAAACCTCAGTGAGCAGCCAGGAGCCACAGCCAGAGGGAGGGGTCACCAAGAAAAGCAAAGAAATGATCAACAGACTAGCTGAGTCAAAAGATTAAGTGCACTTTTGTGTTGGGGGGTAGGGAGGCTATGATACAGAATAGAGGACTCTTATCCCCTTGTTCATTACCTTACTCTTATGGCCCTGCCTTCTGTGTCTTTACTTACTTTATTACTGTAGTGAATCAAGGCTTGTCAGCTTGATTTGCTTTGACTGTCCAGTCTATTATGAATCTATTTTTGCTTTTGCCCTGCTTCTGCTCCCTTTCCATATGCATCAATAGCTTTCTCTGTGTCAAAGATCATTCATGGAACCTTGTTGCATGCTGCCTCTGTGCAAATGGCCATAAGCCTTATATATAAGATAAGGTTGTTGCTTTATTTTGCATTGAAATCTATTTACTGTAAACAATAATGGTCCTTTCTTTCAAGCAGTCTCATGCATGACATGGACTTCATTTGAAATATATGGATCACACCAAATTAGATGCACCGATAGCATTGCTCAAACACTAAGATGTCATATTTTTTCACTACTGTTGAATACACACATTTGGATCATATAATGTAGTATTCCTCACATACAATCTACAGTGAACACGAGAAGTTTTAACTTCCCAAACTGCATGTTTAAAGATTGTGCGACAGAATGTAAGACCACAAATTAGCAATCAAGAGAATCACACTAGTCAACAAGTGCACCAAGTTCCAGTATTACGTTTAAGAATTTAGATAAATTAAAGCTAATATTTAAAGGTGCTGTAAGTGATTTTTTTTTTTATGGAATGCTATGTGGAAAATATACCTTTTCCCTTAAAGATATCACTGAAATAAGTGTCCAGAGATATCGCAGCGGTCTCTCTGACAGCACTAGACTCTGTAAACAGCAAACAAAAATGTGACCGCGGGCCGCGGACACATTCTTTGATCAGCCAATCAGATGTGCTTTCTGCCTGTCAATCATTTTGCACATTCTCATAGTGTTGTTGTTGAAGCAGTTTATTCACGTTTAATGTCATATTCAGATTCATAATAATTTTGCTACTGTTGTGTTTGACAACTGTAAAGAGAGGCAATGCTGCTTTATGGTTCTGATGACGGTTTCAACGGTATCTTTGGAGGGCGGTGTTTTGAAAAGTCTAATTTAACGGCTCAGTCTCAATGGCTAAAATCACTTTCAGCACCTTTAAATTCTTTCAACAGCAGTGGCAGCCATAACTGTTTTTAAACAATTTGAGGCATGGTCTCTCTTGAAGTGTAATAGTTACCGTGTAGAGCATTATGCTATCGAAACATACTTACGCTCAGCTTGCTCAGCTCTCAATGAAGCGACGTTCAAATGTGGTACCATATCTGTCTGTTTATGTAAAGAGAGAATTAAAACTGCCTGCTTTCCTTTCACATAATATTGATGATTGAAATGGGATAAATGCTGCTAACCATACAGTTGAGGTCCATCTTTTGGGACTGTAGGAGTTGAATGCAGACAGAAGCATGCCCATCATTGTCATCTGTTTGTGAACCATCATTCTGTCCCAATCTCTCCAGAGGGGTGAGAGCCCTCTCAGTGAAATTATACAGCCTCTTGGTTCTGTGCTCCTCCTGGGTCATCCTAAACATGTGCTGTGCACACACCATTCTAGGTGCTATCAAGCTATGCTTTCCATTAACATTAGTGCCTGTAAATTGAGCAACAAAGGGCCATCAGATGTCCAAGTGGTTATTCTGTGTGATGTGCTTGTGTTGTGAGCTTGCATTGAATGAAAATTATTAAAACCATTAAAGCAAAACCTTTGTTTTGTGATTTGTTTACTTGTAACTACACAGCCTATCATTAGACAGTAATTTTAAAGCCAACCTTTAACCTTTTAATGTCAGTCAACCTAATGCCATCATGTTGTTCATTTCTATATTTATTTTATTGGTAACACTTTACAATAAGGTTCCATTTGTTAACATGAACTAACAATGAACGATACTTTTTCAGCATTTATTAATCTTGGTTAATGTTAATTTCAACATATAATTATGCATTTTTAAAATCAAAAGTTGTATATGTTAACATAAATGCACTATGAACTAACATGAACTGTCAAAAAGCAATAGTATTTTTATTAACTGCCTTTAACAAAGATTAATAAATGCTGTAAAAATATATTGATCAATGTTAGTTCATGATACCTAATGCATTAACTAATGTTAACAAATGGAACCTTATTGTAAAGTGGAACTATTTTATTTATCTATCTATTTATTTTTATATTATCTATTATGTGGATATATTCTTGAGGTGACCCAGGCAGGATCCAAAAGATTTATCAGAAGCAAAACAAACAAATTTAAATGATTTCTCCTTGTGCTATTCCTAAAATGTTTACAGTTTTAAGTTTTCAAACACATATTTAAAAACTAGGATGGTGGTAATGGTGCTGGCCTTGAATGTCAGAAAAAAAATTGCAGATGCACTGTTCAGTCAGCCTAACAAAATTTAATAAATAATTCAGGTCTCAAGCTTGGCACAATTCTGGCTAATTCTGAGTTACCACGTGAATACGGTTTGGGTGAAGGAAAGTGAAAACAAAGAGGGACAATGTGACATAAGAAAAACTGTGAAAAGCATGAATCATAACTTGCATTAAATGGGTTTACCACCATCACTGAATTCATCCTGGATGACAGAATATGGATTTCGTTAAAAAATATGGTGACAAATATGTCCCTTGATGTTTTAATCATGAAAAAGATTTAAAATAGTCAAGAAACTCCATTTAAAAGGCATCTTTCTATAACCTAACCTTTTATTAAATAATATGAAATGCTCTGACTCTTGACTATTGTTTTGAAAATATTTTTAAATTAGTCAACTGCTTGAAAAAACCCTCAACCCCTTCACTTGTTGCACCACTTCTATGACATTTACAGTTATGTTTACTTTTTACTTATTTTGTTTTCTCAGGTCAAGCACTATTGCAAGGCCTATCAAATGTGCAAAAAAGCAAAACAAAATAAGTAATTAATCACTTAAATCATTTAAAAAGAATGTTTATCCATTGATTTCATGTGATTGGTGTTTTTGATATTAGAAAACTTGTATTTTGAAAATATAAAAACTTGTCAACTCCAGACTCCTATGCATGGTTTCAATTCTGAAAATGTAAAAATAGTTATGAGAATGAGTACATCAGTGCTTTTCCAATACTTGCAACACACACACTCAACTTTTCAGGAGTTTGGAATCACTAAGAATGTTTTTTCACGTTTTGAAAGAATTTGCTATTTTAGTTAGCTTGCAAAGTTTGTGAAAACCAGTAGCTAGTTTAGTTAGTCACCTAGCTGATAAACCTGAACTCAAACCATGAGTCAAATTCTGTGTGAGTAGTTGAATTATCAGTTTTGGACAGCGGAGACAAAATCCTTACCTATTAAGTGATGACAGAAGGACATCAGGTCGTGGATTATGTGTCAACAAAAGTCAGGTGCAGTCATTTAATATGCGTTTGCACTGTGAAACAAAATAAATCACAGAGCAGACAGAGCGAAAGACCTCTCAGGTAAAAGCAGAGGTGGTGGTGTATGTTTTATGATCAACAAATCCTGGTGTGATCAGAGGAACGTACATTCTCTCAAGTCTTTCTGCTCTCCTGATCTGGAATTTCTCATGCTTCTGTGTCGACCATTCTGGCTACCGAGGGAATTCACAGCGGTCATTATCACTGCTGTGTACATCCCGCCACAAGCCGACACAGACCAGGCACTCAAGGAACTGTAAGGGAGTATAAGCAAGCAGGAAACAGCGCACCCTGAGGCTGCGTTCATTGTGACCGGGGACTTTAACAAAGCCAATTTTAAATCAGTTGCACCAAAATACCACCAACACATCAGTTTCAACACACGAGGGGACCGGGTTTTGGACCATTGCTACTCTCCCTACTGGGATGGCTACAATCCCTCCTCCGCCCACCATTTGGCAAATCAGACCACTCTTCCATTCTGCTTCTGCCCGCTTACAGGCAGAAACTGAAACAGGAAGTACCCACCCTCAGAACGATCCAGTGCTGGTCGGACCAATCAGATTCCACGTTACAATACTGTTTTGATCACGCAGACTGGGAGATGTTTCAGTCCGCCTCTGATGACGACATCGAGCTTTACGCTGATAGCGTAACGTGTTTCATCAGAAAGTGCATAGAGGATGTTGTTACAACAAAAACAATACAGATCTACCCCAACCAGAAGCCATGGATAAATAGCGATGTTTGCGTGGCACTTGATGCGCGGACCTCCGCTTTTAATTCCGGGAACGTGGAGGAGCATAAACAAGCCAGTTATGCACTCCGCAAAACTATCAGAGCAGCCAAATGCCAGTACAGGGACAAGACACCACCAACTCCAGAAGCATGTGGCAGGGAATTAATATCATCACAGACTTTAAAGGGAATAAAAACTCCGCCATGAACACCGCTGCCACTCTCCCGGAAGAGCTAAATATTTTTATGCTCGTTTCGAGGGAAATAACACCGCCCTCATGGAGAGAGCTCTCGCGGCTGAAGCTACAGAGGTTAGTTCACTTTCCGTCTCTGTAGCAGATGTAACCCGATCCTTCCGACAGGTGAATATCCGTAAAGCCGCGGGTCCAGACGGCATTCTGGGCTGGGTCACCAGAGCGTGCGCGAACCAACTGGCTGGTTTTTTACGGACATTTTCAACCTTTCCCACTCCTTGTCTGTGGTCCCCACATGCTTTAAAACGTCCACCATTGTGCCTGTACCAAAACAATCCAAAATCACTTGCTTAAATGACTCGTGTCCTGTTGCTCTGACCCCCATCATCAGCAAATGCTTTGAGAGACTAATCAGAGATTACATCTGCTCTGTGCTGCCTCCATCACTGGACCCATTGCAGTTTGCTTACCGCAACAACCGCTCCACTGATGATGCCATTGCATCTACAATACACACTGCAACTCTCCCACCTGGAAACAAGGAACACTTATGTGAGAATGCTGTTTGTAGACTACAGCTCAGCAGCAACACCATAGTGCCCTCCAAGCTTTATGTGAATCTCCGGGCTCTGGGCTTAAACAGCTCGCTGTGCAGCTGGATCCTGGACTTCCTGTCAAGCAGACGCCAGGTGGTTAGAATAGGCAGCAACATCTCCTCATTACTGACCCTCAACACTGGAGCCCCGCAGGGCTGTGTTCTCAGCCCACTCCTGTATTCCCTGTACACGCATGACTGTGTGGCAACACATAGCTCCAATGTCATCATTAAGTTTGCTGATGATACGACGGTGGTAGGTCTGATCACTGACAATGATGAAATGGCCTACAGAGAGGAGGTTCACACTCTGACACGCTGGGAGTGGTGGTGGTGAAGTGGACTAAAGCACTGAACTGATAAGCGGAAGGTTGTTGTTCAATCCCCACAGCCACCACCATTGTGTCCTTGAGCAAGGCACTTAACTCCAGGTTGCTCCAGGGGGATTGTCCCTGTAATCAGGGCACTGTAAGTCACTTTGGATAAAAGCGTCTGCCAAATGCATAAATGTAAATGGTGTCAGGAGCACAACCTCTCCCTCAATGTCAGCAAGACAAAGGAGCTTGTGGTGGACTTCAGGAGAAAAGACAGAGAACACAGTCCCATCACCATCAATGGAGCACCGGTGGAGAGAGTGTGTGAAGTTCCTTGGTGTCCAAATCACTGAGGAACTCACATGGTCTGTCCACACTGAGGCCGTTGTGAAGAAGGCTCATCAGCGCCTCTTCTTCCTGAGATGGCTGAGGAAGTTTGGAATGAACCACCACATCCTCACACTGTTCTACACCAGCACTGTAGAGAGCATCCTGACTGGCTGCATCACTGCCTGGTACGGCAATAGCACTGCCCACAACCGCAAAGCACTGCAAAGGGTGGTGCGAACTGTCAGACACATCATCGGAGGTGAGCTTCCCTCCCTCCAGGACATATATACCAGATGGTGTGTGAAAAAAGCTCAGAGGATCATCAGAGACTCCAACCACCCAAGCCATGGGCTGCTCTCACTGCTACCATCAGGCAGGCCATATCGCAGCATTAGGACCCGCACCAGCCGACTTCAATAGAGACTTCTGAACTCTTGATCTCTCACGATCAGTATTCATCAGAACTGCACTTTATTAATCTTATTATCTCACACTGGACTGTCTTAAATTATATTCTCTCTTAACAACACACTGGCAACTGACTATCAACCGACAGCCTGAATGTCAATACTTTACAATAAAACCTAGTGTATATTTGATATATACTATATATACTATTTTTATTGTATAATGTGTATTCTATATTGTGTGTATTGTATACTGTACATTGTATATTATTATTTTATATTGT
Organism: Myxocyprinus asiaticus; assembly: GCF_019703515.2. Taxonomy (NCBI): domain Eukaryota; kingdom Metazoa; phylum Chordata; class Actinopteri; order Cypriniformes; family Catostomidae; genus Myxocyprinus; species Myxocyprinus asiaticus. The sequence goes on from NC_059374.1 coordinate 21,357,232, forward strand.
GTTGTGTGTAATTATGTGTATATTAGATGTGTAAATTGTGTTGTGTAAATCTGAAGTTTATTGTAAATTGGTATATGTCTCATCACTGTCACGTCTGCTATGTTGCTCGGAACTGCACCCAAGACTTTCACCCACTATTGCACTTGTGTATATGGTTGTGTGACAATAAAAGTGATTTGATTTTTTATTTTGAATCATTGCCGTTAATTATTTGAATCCTCTGACTTGCCGAAGATACCTCAAACGCGATAGAGGAGGAATTATGTACATGAGCAAATGAATGCGCTAATTAAGTTACGCGAGGCGCTAAAATAACGCGCGTTAACTTGACGCGTGACAGTGTACGCCGTTTATATAATATCTAACGTCTTACAGCGTTTAGAAAACAGCGTTTCAAAACTTAATACGGCGGTACAAAACATGTGAATTCTGACCCTCTTGGCTTTCCATAGGTTGGCGGTCTCAGACGCGAGGCAGCTGTGATTCGCCCTCCGCCACCCGGATTGAGGTGAATCACTACGCGACCACGAGGACTTAAAAGTGCATTGGGAATTGGGCATTCCAAATTGGGTGAAAAAAAAAGAAAAGAAAAGAAAAACAGCATGTTCAGACACAAAATGCGTTTGGTGTGAACAGCCCCTAAGACATCTGACAACCTGATTAGGCCACTGAAAAAATAAAAATAAATAAAATGCTTTTGGCCATAACTCTTGAACCGTAAAGCCTAGGAACAAAATGTTTTTTTCTGTGATTTCTTGCGTCATGGCGAATCTTTTCCTGCTATTTTGGTTTGTTTGAAAAAAATAAAAACAAACTAGTCCTAGGCCGTTCGCCCGCTTGGAACCAAACCAGTGCAGAAAGATTCAGCAGAGTCCCAATATGAAAACTTATAAAAGGAATTTTTAACTTTCGATTCATCGTCAAACGGTACGCCAAAATGTACATAGTGGGCGTGGCCACTATGACTAAAATGGTTATAACTCATAAAAGGAATGGGGTCATTCTGAGGACAAAAAAAAAAAAAAAAAAAACTGCACACCTCTGGCTCTTGGTGGAGCTATAATAACAAATAAAAATAAAAAATGGCTCTAACTATGGAACCGTTGGTCAGGTCGACTTGAAATTATGCATACAGTGTCTTTGTCCAATGTGCCATCAATGTCTATGAGGACAGTCGCATATCTTGAAAAACATGGCCGCCATCGACCAATCAAATTTTAGCAGCTATTAGATAGGGTTAGAAAAGGCAGATCAGAACGAAACGTGGTAGGCCTATTTGTCTTTTGGTCAATGAGGTTTGTGCAAAATCGTAAAAAAAAATAAATAAATAAATTGGCCACCGGGAGGTGCTATCATGTTATTCATGTGTGTACATCGTTGAATATACTGCTGTGTTTCACTCAGACACAAAGTATTCATAACATATGATAGATTTCCTCATTCTTAACAGCTTTGCCTCAAGAAGCATTGGTGTGAATCAAATAATTTGTTAAATATTTAAGATTATTTAAAAAAAAACCTACTTTTTTTTTTAACTAGTCCTAGGCCGTTTACCCAATCGGAACCAAACCAGTGAAGAGAGATTCTTTGGAGTCCCAATATCAAAGTTTGAACTTTCGATTCATCGTTGCAACGGTACGCCAAAACGTTTAAAGTGTGCATGGCCACATTTACTTAAATGGTTAAAACTCTTGAACGGAATGAGATATTTTCACTAAATTTTGGACATTTATGTAGGACGTCAATATGAGGGCCCATGAAAACTGCGCACCTCTGCCTCTTGGTGGCGCTATAACAGTCATGAATGTAAAAAATGCCATATGTATGTGCTACCTAACACAATGGTTCTGAGAAATTAAGACACTTTATCAAGTCATCATTTTTATTTGTATAGCGCTTTTCACAACACACATCATTTCAAAGCAGCTTTACAGAAAATTATGCTTCAACCAAAAAGGCTGTAATATAGTAATGTTCGAGTCATAATAGGGCAGTTTAAAAAAAAAAACTTTTATCATTGTTTTAGGTGCTAATGGACTGTCTAATTAATACTTAATATTGGTTGGATATAATCTTAAAGGACCTTAATAGCTTGAAACCCATTAATTGTGTCAGGTGTATTTTGTTGATTCATGTCTTTTATTTTGAAAAGTTTAGTTCCTGTTCCTTAGTCATATGATGTCTTGTTTTCCCTCCATGTTCATGTGTCATGTTTTCATTGGTTTATGTTTAATTTTCTTGTTATCAGTTCTGTTTGTTCATTGGTTTATGTTCTCCCATGTCTTGTATTTAAGCCCTCGTGTTTTCATTGTCTAGTTGTCAAGTATTGGATGTGATCGTAGATGTTTATGTCAGGCCACGTTTATGTCAAGCCAAGTTTATATCAAGTCAGGTTTATGTCAAGTTCATGTTTATGTTTATGTTTAGTTCACGTGTATAGTTAGGGCATTCACTTTTGTAAATAAACTGCACTTGGGTTCTTCATCTTCACGTCATCTTCGTCATTGCCATCATTGTCAGCAGCCAGCACACGTTACAGAATACTTGACCCAACCATGAACCCAGCAGTTCGGCTTCTGCGCCTACATCAGGGGAATCGTCCCTTGGAGGACTATGTGGAGGACTGTTGCGATCTGGCCTTCCAGGTGGACTTTAATGAGGTTGCACTCAAAGACTGTTTCCGGTTTGGACTGAGAGAGCCAATCTCCATTCTGATGCCAGGCGGTAAGATTACCCTTACCCTCGCTCAGTATATCGACCTCGCCCTGCAGATCATTGGTTCAACGTTCACTGTGGGGGAGGCGGATGCCGAGCCAGAGGTCCACGAAATGGCCGCCGCCGAGCCAGAGGTCCATGACATGGCCGCTGCCGAGCCAGAGGTCCACGTCATGGCCGCCAATCCAGAGTTCCTAGTCATGGTCGCTGAGCTAGCACCATCTTTTGCTCCACGCCACGTCACAGCAACGCCTCAGCCTGCTCCACGCCACGTCACAGCAACGCCTCAGCCTGCTCCACGCCACGTCACAGCAACGCCTCTGCCTGCTTCATGCCACGTCACAGCAACACCTGACCATTTGGACCTGGAGATGGTTCCCACCCTTATACCCATCCTTCGTTCTCCTGAGCAGGCAAGGGGAACTTTCGGCCCTCTGACACCGCCTGGACCCTCCGGGCCCTGGACTTCGCCTTGGCCTGTCAGTCCCTCGACATTGCCTCAGCTCTGCGTTCCCTCGGCTCCACTGCGGTCCTTCAGCCTGTCGGCTTTGCCGGGGTCCCTCGTCCCTCCGGCTCCTCCTTGGTCTGTTGGTCACCTGGCTCCGCTTTGGCTCTCCAATCCTCTGGCTGTGTCTCGTCCCTCCGATCTGTCAGCTCCACCTTGTTCCTCAGTCCCACCGGCTCCGCCTCAGTCTTCTGATCCCCCAACTCCGCCTTGCTCCTCCGAGCCTCTAGCATCGCCTTGGTCCTCCCTGCCATCGGCTCCACCCTGGCCTTTCGAGTCTTCGGCTACTCTCCGGGCACCACGAACCTCTCACGGCTCCGCCTTCCATGGCTCCACCCTACAAGCCTCTCTTGGCTCCACCCTCCACGGACTCTGCCACGCCTTAGTGGGGGGGGGGGGATATGTCAGGTGTATTTTGTTGATTCATGTCTTTTTATTTTGAAAAGTTTAGTTCCTGTTCCCTAGTCATGTGATGTCTTGTTTTCCCTCCATGTTCATGTATCATGTTTTCAATGGTTTATTGTTTAATTATCTTATCAGTTCTGTTTGTTCATTGGTTTATGTTCTCCCATGTCTTGTATTTAAGCCCTCGTGTTTTCATTGTCTAGTTGTCAAGTATTGGATGTGATCGTAGATGTCAGGCCACGTTTATGTCAAGCCAAGTTTATATCAAGTCAGGTTTATGTCAAGTTTGTTTAGTTCACGTGTATAGTTAGGGCATTCACTTTTGTAAATAAACTGCACTTGGGTTCTTCATCTTCACGTCATCTTCGTCATTGCCATCATTGTCAGCAGCCAGCACACGTTACAAATTGCTGCTTGCAGCTAATGTTTTTTTTTTTATGTCATTGGTGTTACAGTTTAATATTCATGTGAAAGATGTTAATTGAAAAAATGTAAACAAATGATTTAATGGTATGATATATTGATTTTAGTCTGATCAGTGGTATATGTTTTGTGATGCTATTGACACCATCTTAGAAAATTTATATTTTAAGAGAATTTGTCACTGATGTTACAACCCTGGCTTCATTCGTAAAGCCAGGGTAAATTATAAAATTAAAAACAACAGCCAAGTTGTCTTGTATGAATAAAAATAATGTCAAGATGTTATTTTTTTATTTTTACCCTCAGCATTTATGGGCAAAAAATTTGTAAGTTGAAAAGTTTTTTTAAAAATTTTTTTTTAATTATTATTATTTTTAGAATAACCCAAGATCTTAGAGGTAGAGATCTAAATAGAATTCATTCTTTAGCCCCAAATCTAGCCTTTAGCCTTTAATTATAAATAATTTCTGTTATGTGCACTTTTAAAAAACATTTCTGAAGACACTGACTTCTTGTGATTGTTAAGAGTACTGCAACCTTTTCAGTTTCAGTTGCTACCTTTTTTCTTTCTTTTCTTTTTCTTTCTTGTTATTTCTTTTTTTCTTTTTTAGCGCATTTTTAAGTTATTTTACTTTCGAACGGGACAAATAAAACTTCAAATTACAACGTGTGCGTTAAAACATTGCTTAAAACATGATAAAGCTAGAAAAATTACTTAAAGTTAACTGTCATTTTGTCATAGAAACAATGCCATCAGATTTCTATCTTGCCCTTTAGATCAATTCCATTACAATTTAAACGTTTACTGCGATTGGGACCTTTTGCCATTATTGTCAGATTAAAGTGTATTTTCCCTTTTACAAAATAAACTGACAGAGTTAGGACATGCGTAACAACCTCTGCGGCTCTACCACAGGAGAGAGCATAACCACAGATAGAAATCTATGAACATATCGGTCAACTAACGTGTTACAACAGTAAATCACCGTTTGCGGATACCTTACCAATTATGGCAAGCTGTTTTGACATTTAATACTTAAAACTTACTAGAATCTATTTTTATGTTACAAGTACTTATTTTTTAGTGATTAGTAACTATTCCATTAGATACTAGTACTTATTCAATAGATACTAGTACTTATTCAATAGATACTAGTACTTATTCAATAAATACTTGTACTTATTCATTAGGTACTAGTACCTTTTCAAAAAGTACTAGTATTATTCATTAGGCACTAATGCTTATTCAATAGATACTAGTACTTATTCATTAGGTATTAGTACTTATTCATTAGGTATTAGTACATATTCAATAGATGCTAGTACTTATTCATTAGGTATTAGTACTTATTCAATAGATACTAGCACTTATTCAATAAATACTTGTACTTATTCATTAGGTACTAGTACTTTTTCAAAAAGTACTAGTATTATTCATTAGGCACTAGTACTTATTCAATACATACTAGTACTTATTCATTAGGTATTAGTATGTATTCAACAGATGCTAGTACTTATTCATTAGGTATTAGTACTTATTCAATAGATACTAGTATTATTCATTAGGTATTAGTACTTATTCAATAGATACTAGTATTATTCATTAGGCACTAGTACTTATTCAATAGATACTAGTATTATTCATTAGGCACTAGTACTTATTCAATAGATACTAGTACATATTCATTAGGTATTAGTACTTATTCATTAGGCACTAGTACTTATTCAATAGATACTAGTACTTATTCATTAGGTATTAGTACTTATTCATTAGGTATTAGTACTTATTCATTAGGTATTAGTACTTATTCAATAGATACTAGTATTATTCATTAGGTATTAGTACTTATTCAATAGATACTAGTATTATTCATTAGGCACTAGTACTTATTCAATAGATACTAGTATTAATCATTAGGCACTAGTACTTATTCAATAGATACTAGTACTTATTCATTAGGTATTAGTACTTATTCAATAGATACTAGTATTATTCATTAGGTATTAGTACTTATTCAATAGATACTAGTATTATTCATTAGGCACTAGTACTTATTCAATAGATACTAGTATTATTCATTAGGCACTAGTACGTATTCAATAGATGCTAGTACTTATTCATTAGGTATTAGTACTTATTCAATAGATACTAGTATTATTCATTAGGTATTAGTACTTATTCAATAGATACTAGTATTATTCATTAGGCACTAGTACTTATTCAATAGATACTAGTACTTATTCATTAGGTATTAGTACTTATTCATTAGGTATTAGTACGTATTCAATAGATGCTAGTACTTATTCATTAGGTATTAGTACTTATTCAATAGATACTAGTATTATTCATTAGGCACTAGTACTTATTCAATAGATACTAGTATTATTCATTAGGCACTAGTACTTATTCAATAGATACTAGTACTTATTCATTAGGTATTAGTACTTATTCATTAGGCACTAGTACTTATTCAATAAATACTAGTATTATTCAATAGATACTAGTATTATTCATTAGGCACTAGTACTTATCCAATAGATACTAGTACTTATTCATTAGGTATTAGTACTTATTCAATAGATACTAGTTCTTATTTCATAGATACTAGTACTTATTCAATAGATACTAGTACTTATTCATTAGATACTAGTGTTTATTCAATAGATACTAGTACTTATTCATTAGGTATTATTACTTATTCAATATTTACTAGTATTTATTCATTAGGCACTAGTACTTATTCAATAGATACTTGTACTTATTCATTAGGTACTAGACTTATCCATTAGGTACTAGTACTTATTCAGTAAGTACTAGTGCTTATTCATTAGGTACTAGTACTTATTCAATAAATGCTAGTACTTATTCATTAGGTACTAGTACTTCAATAGATACTAGTACTTATTCAATAGATACTAGTACTTATTCATTAGATACTAGTACTTATTCAATAAATGCTAGTACTTATTCATTAGATACTAGTATTTATTCAATAGATACTAGTACTTATTCATTAGATACTAGTACTTATTCAATGGATACTAGTACTTATTCAATGGATACTAGTACTTATTCATTAGATACTAGTACTTATTCATTAGATACTAGTACTTATTCAATAGATACTAGTACTTATTCCAAATGTTACTAGTACGATATTTTATTGTACTAGTAAGATTTTTAATTCTACACTTCAGTCGCCATTCTGACTAGTCATTGCATTTGATGGGAAAAAAACAATTGTTACTAGTAAGATAAGAAATTTTACTAGTAACAACAAGAAAAGACACTAGTGTCTAATAAATAGGCACTAGTACCTAATGAATAAGTACTAGTATCTAATAAATAAGCACTAGTATCTATCAAAATTCATACTAGTCAGAAGTGAACAGTTAATATCAAAAGCAGAATAAGGACTAGTATCTGAAATTTGGAGATATCTCCAACAACAAAAGGAACTAGTAAGAATGTGGATGGGGATATCTTCATTCAAATTGATCATTGCATAAACATGAGAACCTTTCAGCTCTTAACATATGTATGGTATTTTACATGGATTTACCACATCTATATTACTATATAGATCAAAATGGATCGTTTTAATATAATTATAGCTTAACCTACTTTAGGAATGTTAGTATTGCATCAATTAAAACACAAAGAGTTGAATTTGGCTATTTGTTGCATCAGTTATATCATGTAAGATATAGTATCCCATTGGAATGAAGGGCAAAACTCGACTGACATTTGATTTTAAAAATGCAGATAAGCCCTCCCTGCATTTGAAATCACATTTGTAAAACTGAAAACAAAATTCGGGTTCATATAACACTGAATGAAACAACATAAAATGCCAGACCATAATGTAACAGTGTGGGTACATAACAAAGTGTGTGTAAAGACGGTGATGATTTGTTTTTATGAAGCAGATACATTTTTGTATTTTTTATTTTTATTGTGTAAACCTTAAAAAAAATCAATACAAAGCAAAGTTCAAGGGAATACATTATTAATGCACTAACAGCCTTATACCACAAATTTTACATGTCTGCATCACTTATCTATCACATATACAACTTAAATCTTCAATTTTTAATTTTTTTTTTTACAAAAGAAGAGATGTCTTTTAGAAGACACGGATAATTTTGAGATGTTAAGAGATGTCAGCTTTACAACTATTCTTTAAAGAAATCAAAGAATTATGAAAAAAATTTAAAAAAAGTTTCAAATCAATGTCGCATGACACATTGTTTAATTTTGTGGTTACTTTGCTACAAAATACCATGGTAATATATGGTTGCTGCAGTAAATCCATGGTTAATTTTGTAAGTTTAAGGTTAGGTTTTGGGGTAAGGCATATGGGACTCTAAATAAACACAATAAACATGCTGCAAAGATGCCCCTATACTGCATGTTAGTATTTAATTGGGAGTGCAAATAATATCTAACACTATTCACACTTAATGCAAAGAAGAAACTTTTTGTTGCTACTTACTGTAAATAGCATCTGGCCTATCTGTATTTACACTTAGTTGCCTTTGTATTATTATTATTACTTCATAAAGAAACACATTACTTTAGTCTTTTATTCTTTATTTTTTATTGGAGCATGGCAAGAATAGGGAAACTAGAGCATGACATGACAATTAAATGTAGTAAAACATTGAAGTAAAAGATACATATACAGCAAATTAAAAGGTATGGTAACAAGTATAAAAACTGACAGACAGGAGGAGTAGTGCATTATTCAGTGCAGGGCCAGGATCAAGTAAACACTGAAAGAGAAATATTTAATCAATGTTCATGTTACTTAATGGTCTAATTACAAGTTGAAGGACCTAAAGTCTTCACACCCAATAATTCCCAAAATCTGCTTTAACCGAGTGGCTGTTCACACAATATGCATTCTTGGGTCCAACAGAAAGATGGATCAAAATGGAATGGAACTGAATGCAGGGGTCTCGATTTGCATTTTTCAAAAGTTAAACCACTTTAAATTTTACCCACTGTCTTAAAAATGCAACGCTTATGATGTGAGAAAAAACATCAAGACCCAGCTCAACCAAATATGGGTTGACATTAACTTTGATAGCCATAGTTAGCTTTCATTAATTACAAAACCGAAGTTCTAATGCATGTTAAAATTTTTAAAAACATTTTACCTAGGGGGCCTGGGTATCTCAGCATGTAAAGGCACTGACTACTACACCTGGAGTCACAAGTTCAAATCCAGGGCGTGATGAGTGACTCCAGTCAGGCTTCCTAAGCAACCAGTTGGCCCAGTTGCTAGGGTGGGTAGAGTCACATTGATTTAACCTCCTCGTGGTCGCTATAACATGGTTCTCGCTCTTGGTGGGGCATGAGGTGAGTTGTGCATGGATGCCGCAGAGAATAGCGTGAAGCCTCCACGCATGCTAGGTCTCTGCAGTAACGCACTCAACAAGCCACATGATAAGATGCATGGATTGACGATCTCAGACGAGAATTCACCTGGATTGAGGCGAGTCACTATGCCACCACAAGGACTTAGAGCTCATTGGGAATTGGGCATGCAAAATTGGGGAGAAAAAGGGGAGAAAAAAATCCCAAAAAACAAAACACATTTTACTATTGTTAACATCATAACAGATTCATTCTATTCTGTGTGATGTCTAAGGACCGGGTGGAAGAGCAACAGGGTTTTCAATATTCAATGGTGCCCCCTTTTATCACTAAATGATGGATGAGTAAATAGCCTAATCAGTATCATGATTTCTACAAATTTTATTGAGAGTTCCATGAGAGGACAGCAGTGGCAAAAACATCTGTACAAGAATGCATCCATAAAGTGTAGAAAATCTGTCATGGCTATTATTCATGATACTGGCTCAACTTTGTGCCCCTGCAGACCTCTAACACAGATCTGACCAATACTTAAAAAACAATGCGGATGGAAAGCAAGAACGCGTCCTGCGTGACGCTCCCAAACTACACTTTAATAATTTTTATGATATCATTTTTTTCTTATAATTTCATTATAAAAATGTTCTGTCATTATCATCTTATTTTGCACTTAACTAATTTGACATAATCTGCACAAATGCAGATTTCCTTTAGTCAGCTGCACCTGGTGTTGGCTTTACATGAATCTGAGGTAAATTTGTCTCCCCTGCCAGGGGTGGAGGGAGCAGAGAGAGAGAGAGAGAGAGAGAGAGAGAGAGAGAGAGAGAGAGAGAGAGAGAGAGTGGAGAGTTAGGCAGGCAAATATCCACTAATTGTAAAAATACAAAAACCGGCAATCAAATTCTGGAAACATCTAAAACTCAGTGACCCCCTACTCATACCATTATAAAGCCCTGCACCAATATCTATGAACCCTCACCACACTGAAGACCTGGACCAGAATAAAACTGTTAAACTAATTAGATACAGCCAAATTACAGCACAAATAAAACTAAATTATATCACTTATTGGAAAACTCAAATGCAAAAACAGAGTAAAATGTAATGCTATCCGGCCCTAAAAAGAGAATACACCATGGCAGAAAATCTGTACACAGTGACAGATAAAAAACTGAGAGCCACCTTGACAAGGTTCAGACTCAGTGGACACAACCTCACTACAGAAAAGGGCAGACAGAGGAAAACATGGTTACCGCAGGAAGAAAAGTTGTGTCCACACTGTGATCAAAACACAAAACATTGAGACAGTGCTACATTTCCTAACAAAATGCACAAAATATGCAGACAACCATTTAACAAGTGATGAAAAACTGCCCTTCTTATTAGGCGAACACGAGGACTGCTGCGTGATAGCTTCACAATATGTATCTGTCTGCCATAGAATGAGAGACAGTGAGTGAACTGACTTGATTCAATTTCAATTATATTTTACTATGGCTCTTTCTTATTGTTGTTTTTAGTAACATTTTCTTTTTCCTTTATGTGCAACCATATGTCAAATTTACATTGTATATCTTGTCTTTTTTTAATATTATGTACGTTGTTTTGTCCTGTCTTTGTTATGCATTGTTTTATTTGTATGAAGCTCAGCTGTAAACACTTTGGCAGTACAGATGTACAAATATTTGTCATGCCAAGAAAGCACCTTAAAATTTAAACTGAGAGAGAGAGAGAGAGAGAGAACAGAGCCAAGATTACTGTTCATTAATGTTAAAGTATCTACCAATGCAAAACTGAATTTATAATAGAACAGAAGAATTTTTTTTACTTACTTGCAGTTGTATAGGCCTACTTCATTATGGACTAAGCTCAACAACAAGCGTTGACTGACTGCATATAAGTCAAAAAGGTGCAGACGCAATAGGTGGATTTGTTTTCCTCTTAGGAATGATCTGAGGTCAGAGTGGAAATAATGATTGATTTATGAATGAAAAAATAAAAGATTATGAACACAGAAAGCATTCTCCCATAGGAAAAGATGTTGGTTCCGTGCCTATATACAGTCATAGTAGTTTACTGTAATTAGTTTTTTGCTGTAATCATCAGATAAAGTATAATTTACTGTAATTCATTGCACATAATCTTTAAAGATAAGTGCCATCATGGATTACAAAATAAGACAATCTACAATAGAAATATAAAGCAACTGACTACAGTTGCCTCTATAATTTAATTAGCCATGTATTGTATTACTGAAGTATGTGTGAGATATATAGAAAAAACATGACACCCTTTTTCATTTAATTTATTTCATCATGCTGCTCAGCAGTTCTGTAATGTCTACGCCATTAATTGTCCATTCAGCAACTTTGATATTTCTGTTTTCTACCACTAGGTGTCAGTAGGCACACTGGGTGTAAAGTGATCCTTCCCTTATCAGAATCAGAATGAGCTTTATTGCCAAGTATGCTTACACATACAAGGAATTTGTCTTGGTGACAGAAGCTTCCAGTACACAACAATACAGAAAAAAGTCAAATAATTAAAATTGAATAAAAAATAGATACATATTGAAAAGAAAAAGTATATATAAAATACACAATAGACAATATATTTACACACACACACACACATAAATACATATATACAGTGCATCCGGAAAGTATTCACAGTGCTTCACTTTTTCCACATTTTGTTATGTTACAGCCTTATTCCAAAATGGATTAAATTCATTATTTTCCTCAAAATTCTACAAACAATACCCCATAATGACAATGTGAAAGAAGTTTGTTTGAAATCTTTGCAAATGTATTTAAAAAAAAAAAAAAAAAAATCACATGTACATTAGTATTCACAGCCTTTGCTCAATACTTTGTTGAAGCACCTTTGGCACCAATTACAGCCTCAAGTCTTTTTGAGTATGATGCTACAAGCTTGGCACACCTATTTTTGGGCAGTTTCTCCCATTCTTCTTTGCAGGACCTCTCAAGCTCCATCAGGTTGGATGGGGAGCGTCGGTGCACAGCCAGTATCAGATCTCTCCAGAGATGTTCAATCGGGTTCAAGTCTGGGCTCTGGCTGGGCCACTCAAGGACATTCACAGAGTTGTCCCGGAGCCACTCCTTTGTTATCTTGGCTGTGTGCTTAGGGTCGTTGTCCTGTTGGAAGATGAACCTTTGCCCCAGTCTGTACATTGCTGCATTCATCTTTCCCTCGATCCTGACTATTCTCCCAGTTCCTGCCGCTGAAAAACATCCCCACAGCATGATGCTGCCACCACCATGCTTCACTGTAGGGATGGTATTGGCCAGGTGATGAGCGGTGCCTGGTTTCCTCCAGACATGATGCTTGCCATTCGGGCCAAAGAGTTCAATCTCTGTTTCATCAGACCAGAGAATTTTGTTTCTCATGGTCTGAGAGTCCTTCAGGTGCCTTTTGGCAAACTCCAGGTGGGCTGTCATGTGCCTTTCACTGAGGAGTGGCTTCCGTCTGGCCACTCTACCATACAGGACTGATTGGTGGAGTGCTGCAGAGATGGTTGTTCTTCTGGAACGTTCTCCTCTCTCCACAGAGAAATGCTGGAGCTCTGTCAGAGTGACCATCGGGTTCTTGGTCACCTCCCTGACTAAGGCCCTTCTCCCCCGATCACTCAGTTTGGCCGGGCGGCCAGCTCTAGGAAGAGTCCTGGTGGTTCCAAACTTCTTCCATTTACGGATGATGGAGGCCACTGTGCTCATTGGGACCTTCAATGCTGCAGAAATTTTTCTGTACCCTTCCCCAGATCTGTGCCTCAATACAATCCTGTCTCGGAGGTCTACAGACAATTCCTTGGACTTCATAGCTTGGTTTGTGCTCTGACATGCACTGTTAACTGTGGGACCTTATATAGACAGGTGTGTGCCTTTCCAAATCATGTCCAATCAACTGAATTTACCACAGGTGGACTCCAATCAAGTTGTAGAAACATCTCAAGGATGATCAGTGGAAACAGGATGCACCTGAACTCAATTTTGAGTGTCATGGCAAAGGCTGTGAAAACTTATGTACATGTGATTTTTTTTGTTTTTTATTTTTAATAAATTTGCAAAGATTTCAAACAAACTTCTTTCACATTGTCATTATGGGGTATTGTTTGTAGAATTGAGGAAAATAATGAATTTAATCCATTTTGGAATAAGGCTGTAACATAACAAAATGTGGAAAAAGTGAAGTGCTGTGAATACTTTCTGGATGCACTGTACATATATATATATATATATATATATATATATATATATATATATATATATATATATATATAATGTATGTGTGTGTGTGTGTGTATATATATATATATATATATATACATACATACACATACATACATACATACATATACATATATATGAATATATATACATACATATACACACATACACACACACACACACACACACATACGTAGTGCAAATCTAAATACAAATCAGTTATATACAGTGCAAGGGAATGTAATGGCAGAAGATAGATATATTATAAGAAAGATATTCAACATACTATTTGCATAGTATGCATGTGCGCGCTAGAAATAGTATTAGTACCTATTAAGTTTGTGATATCTGTGGGCTAAATAGTTACTAGTCATTCAAATTAAGTACTAGTACTTATATTTTTTTAGGATAGTGACATTTAAATAGATACTAGTCACTATTAGAATAAATACTAATATCTAATGAATAAGTACTAGTAATTGTTGAATAAGTAATAGTAACAAATAAGTACTAGTATCTAATGGAATAGTTACTAGTCACTAAAAAATAAGTACTAGTAACATAAAAATCGATACTATTAAATTTTAAGGAATAAACTTCAAAATGGCTTGCCATATACCAATGAATGGGGAGATCCGTAAACTGACACCTACCTGTCGCAAAATTGTCCGTGTCTTCTCTTATAAAACAGCAATTTTATCGTAGTAAACACCACACATAGTTCACTCCAAAAGGATTGTTTAGTTTAAAACATGTTTAAGATAAGCGGACAGACGGTCAATTGATTAAGTGATGAGCTCCTCACTAAAGCAGATTATTCAGTACACTGAAGCATCTCCTCCATAGACATCCATTCAAAAAGAACGGCCTCTAGTCTCCTCGTGTACCGCCCATAGACTGTCAATGGGAGCGCTGCGTTATGTTATTTTATGCTAAGCGTGTGGACTCAGCAGATGGGCTCTGGTTATGACTTATATTTTGCCTCTGACCCGGAAACACACGTTATGACCTTCTCCATCATCTGAAAAAAATAAAAATAATTACCCGCGTTCAAGCCAGTTCCACCATTCCGCTCTACGGACATTACGTTTGATGTGTTTTCATCTTTTTAAGATGAAACAGTTTAACGAAACAGCACGCAGTCGCTCCATATACTTTGAGAGCATGTGATATTTCCTCTACATTGATATCTCGCTTGTGTGCGCACTGCTGAGCCTCGAACAGTTGATGAAACTGAAGTAGTATATTATATTCCAGCCCGCCTGTAATTCATTAACATCAGAGTAAGTGAATTGTTTCATGTTTAACCGCTCTGTCCGGAGCAGAAATGTCTGGAAATGTTTTATGACATTTATTAGCTTGTGTATGGTCCAGTAAACCACCTGCATTCGCCCTTGTTTACATTCTGAGCTTCTTGTTATCTGACGTATTAACTATGAGACTGTTTATTTGTTTGTTTACTTGTCACCAACCGAGCTGAGAAATTCTTACACGTGATTACAAAGAGTCATCAAGTTTGTTGTCATTGTTAGAGGCAATAACTTGGATGTTCAAAAACATCCTCTTATGGTCTTTCATTTCATGACTCTCCCAAAGGCACAATGGCGAAAAGAAGAAATGTGTCTAAAATAGTGGTGGCATGTGAGTGGGCATCTTGCACTTTCAAGAGTCAAAGCATGGAGGAGTTGAGCGACCACATGTCTCTGCATCTCAAGGAGCATCTTGGGGATGGAGATGCCATGGAAGAACTGGGTATGAGATTGACAGGACATTATAATGCATGCATTATATATTTGACATGCATTAAATGAGTTGTACAACTGTATAGTGCCTTTAAAACTCAACTGAATCATATGAATATTTCTGTGGCAGTTCAGTGATGTGAAGTGCAATTTAATAATACGATAATATAAGTAATATATCTTAAATATTTCTCTCTTTCTCTCTCCTTTTAGAGGATTATCCATGTCTGTGGAGGGGCTGTGAGTTCCTGGCAATGGAAAGCCAAAGTGAGCTTGTTGCTCATGCACATTTCCATATCTTCCACAGCAAGCTGAAATACATTGGGACTCAACTTCTCGAATCCCAGCCTGAACTGCCTAGTTGCACTCAGGATCTTCATAGTAACAACCTAGTACCAGATGTCACAGAGGGATTTGTCTGCCAATGGGAGCACTGTGATGTTAGTACTGAGTGTCACTCGATGGTAACCTCTCATTCAGGAATAAATAGACCTTATATTATTTATGATGTAATATTTTGCTTCGCCAGAGTCCATTTAATAATCCGGAGTGGTTCTACCGTCATGTTGACATGCATGCGCACTGCACTGAGCTTCAGCTGCTTCCTGATCGACAGCAGGCTCTATTCTGCAGCTGGTCAGGTAGGCTAATTGTGCAAGCCAGGAGCCTTAATATTTTGTTTACCTGTACAAGCTATGTGGTTCTTTTTATAATAAACATCTGATGAATCTGCTTATCTTCCTTGTAGGATGTGATGCATTCTTCAAGATCAAGTACCGGCTACGTGAACATCTGCGCAGTCATACGCAAGAGCGGCTGGTGGCTTGCCCCACCTGCGGCTGTATGTTCTCCAGCAATACCAAGTTCTTTGATCATATCCAGAGACAAGCAGAGCCAGAAGGTCAGGTTATTTTGCATGGTTCCTCACCACTGTCTGTATTACCAACACAGTTTGCCATGCAAAGAATTTAATAACTGTTATGGCAATGATTGTCTTCCAAAACACTTGTCCTGATTTGAAAACAGTACCCTCTTGTGGTTGTTGTGAGTACTGCAAACTTTTCCATTTCAGTGGTTTTTGTTTGTCTCCTTTGAACAGCACAACAAATCTTAAAACATTGTGTGAATTAAAACATTGGTAAAAACCTAAGCAAATTTTCTTAACCCTAGAATGCATATGCAACTTTACCTGCCTAAAATGCATATGTGGGTCAAAAAAGAACCAGGTGAAATCTAGATGCTTATTAAAATGAACTGTAATGATAACTTTATTATTATTACTTAATTTTTAAATGGTTGATGTGTATCTTTTATTCAATTCTGTCGAGTTTCAGATAAACTGGATGGAGTGGGAGTTTTGTGTTACAGTAATATGAGCAATTTCCATGTTTGATAATTACCAGTGAAATATCTCATCAACTCTACCCACACAAACACATACATTTAGGTACAATGGACTATGAGGATATAAAAAAGGAAAAAAAAGTGTTTTGTTTTTGTTTATATCTACATTAGCTTATTCTGCTTTATTGCTCTATGTAGCTATATTTGTTGTTCAGAGTGGTGAGGTGTACTGAATAAAGAAAAGTTGCAGGTTTAAACACACTAAGAAGTGGTCTAGGAGCTATTACCATTGTGCCCATGCTTTGAACCAGGCATCTACCCTCAGGTTGCTCCATGGGGACTGTTTTGTAGTGGGCATAATGTCATGCTCTTTGGACAAAAGCATCAGCTGAATGACAACTTTCCATACACATAAATATGAGCATGATATTTAACATATATTTAATTACACAACAGATGGAAAATGAAAACAGTCAATGTATTACAAGATTAATACCAGTGTTAAAGGAATATTCCGGGGTCAGTACAAGTTAAGCTCAATTCACAGCGTTTGTGGCATAATATTGATCACCAAAAAAAGACTCAACTCCTTTTCTTTAAAAAAGCAAAAATCTGGGTTACAGTGAGGCACTTACAATGGAAGTGAATGGGGTCAATCCGTAAATGTTAAAATACTCACTGTTTTAAAAGTGTAGCCACAAGACGTAAACAATGTGTGTTAACATGATTTTAGTTTCATAAAATATTTACTAACTTATTCCATGTAAAGTTATTAGCCAATTTTACAACTTCGTTGCCATGACGATGTAATGGTTTAGGGTAATAACCCTACAGCTACTGTTAAAACTGTGATTTAAACAGCTTTACAGCATAGATAATACATGAGTTTTAACAGAAGAATGAATGTAAGTGCTTTTATAAAATTATAAGCTTCACATTTGTCTTTAAACCCACCAAAAATTGGCCCCAATTCACTTCCATTGTAAGTGTCTCACTGTAAATTAGATTTGTACTTTTTTTTTTAAAGAAAAGGAGGTATGAGTCAAAATAAATTGTTTATGGTGATCAACATTATGCCACAAATTGTCAATTTAACGTAACTTGAATTAAAGCTGAAATATTCCTTTCAGTGCATCTAATATCATAGTAAACACATGGGTCATGTATGACCTACATATGCATTCTAGGGGTAGTGATGCAAACTCTTTTATAAAAAATATTCAAATAAACATTCAAAAAGTCAGTTCACATGATTAAAAACACCTTAATTGTGGAATACCGGGTGTGTCAGATGAAAAGACCACTTCATGTAAAATGTATGGCTTAAAAACTAAACGCTGGGTCATTTTTGACCCACATATGCATTTTAGGGTTAAAGTCATATTACGGAGGCTATGGACCTTGCAAAGTTGGGCAACTCCAGCAACTTGTTCCAGCACTCATTATAGCAACCTGGGAATTCATTGTTTAATAAATACATATTGTCATCACAGATTCTCTCACATGTGGGCATTGTGACAAGTCCTTTGCCAACGAGAGGCTGTTGCGAGATCATATTCGCCAACATGGTGAGATCCCTTACAGTTTAAAATGCTTGGATTTGAGGTGTACTTTATGAAAGAATGACAACTACAGTATAATGTAAATGAACATTTTTGGGTAACACTTTTCAATAAGGTTCCATTTGTTAAAATTAGTCAACAACATTAGTTAACATGAACTAACAGTGAACAATACTTCTACAGCATTTATTCATCTTGGTTATTGTAAATTTATATATAGTAATACATTTTTAAAATCAAAAGTTTATTTTAAAGTTAAGTTATACACTTATTAACTAACATTAACAAAGATAAATTATGTAAATAATATATTGTTTATTGTTAGTGTATGATACCTTATGCATTAACCAATGTTAATAAATGGAACCTTAATGTAAAATGTTACCGATTTTTGCTATGTTTAAGTTAAATTAAGTTAGATTTGATAACTTACCTGTTTGATTTTTGTTTTGCAGTGAATCACATGAAGTGTCCTCTCTGTGACATGACGTGCCCGTCCCTTTCCACTTTAAAGATCCACATCAAATTCCGTCACTGCGATGAGAGGCCCTTCCCATGTGACTTCTGTGAGAGCAGGTGACTGCTCTGAGCTTGCACACTGTCCACATACATGAAAGTAAGAACAAACTGCTTATTTTTCATTGTCTCTTTTTTAGCTTCAAGAACCAGCATGATCTGCAGAGACACATGGAAACCCACAATGAGGGAGCAGCTTACTACTGCACAGTTGAAGGATGTGGATACTCTTCACGTATGGCCCACACCATGAACCAGCATTACAAGCGAGTACATGAGGTCAGCCAGCAGAGGATGCTGTTACCTCAGTTTTGTTTTAACATTTTACCTTAAAGTTTTAACGTTCCAGGTTCTGTTTTGTCAACAGCATTTGTGGCATAGTGTTGACTACCACGGAACATTGTTTTTTGGCACTTACAATGAAAGTACACAGGCCAAGACATTAAAAGTTAAAATACACATTGTCTCAAAAGTATTTTGACAAGATATTATACATGTTGGCATAAGACTAGTGTGATGGAATCATGACCATGTAAAGCCAGTAACTTCTGCATGATATGCATAAAAATAAAGTGACGTTATCTTTCCGTAAAGCACTGGAGCAAACAGAGCACAGAATTGTACGCATAACCAGAAGTTCATCCACCTAGAAGTATTCCTACCTCAAAGAAAACGATTTTGATAACCCTTTTTTTTTTATATATAATTGTGCTTTAACAAATGTGAACTTTACAACTTTTTTTTTATTGATCTATTTATCTTAGTGTAACTTCTTTATAAGTCAAAATACATTTTTGTATTAACCAACATTATGCCACAAATGCTGTCCATAGATTATAACTTTTATGTAATATTATTATGGCATTGATGGTAACATTTTAACCATAGAGAAACTAAGAAATCATATCAGTGTTGATTTGGTAATTATGTTATAAAAAATCTCTCGCTGTAACAGGATAACATGGTTTCGGGGTATAAGTGTCATCTTTGTGACAAGACCTTCTCTTGGTGTTACACTCTTACCCTCCACCTTCGAAAGAAGCATCAACTAAAATGGCCATCTGGACACTCCCGTTTTAGGTATGTTAAAAGTAACAAAAAGTAACACAAGAGTCATCTTGACGTATAATTGTGTTGCTTTTAAACTATTTATTTGCCTTCATGTAGTGACATTTGTCTGTTACGGTGTTACAGGTACAAGAAGGATGAAGACGGATACCTGCGACTCAACATGGTGCGCTTTGAGACTGTGGAGGTGACGGAAGAGTTGATAAAGAACATGGCTGAAAAACGCACCCCTCGCAAAGTCTCCGGTTCAGCTGGTCACTCCAAGGAGCCCTCGCTGTGTCCCGACAGCGGCAACAGCACTCCCCAACACTCTTCCTCCCCCTCCTCACCTTCTTCATCCTCTTCGACCTCAGAGCTATTGGAGGGGGCTGACAGCAGTGCATTTAATGGGGATGAAACCTCTGTGTATTGTGTGCTGAACAATGTGACTGAGGTGAATGGGGAGCCAGAAGAAATGGGACAGCACGGTGGGCCGTCAGGGGCTGTTAGAGCTCTGGCTGCAGTGGCTAGAGGTTTAGGAATGGATGTGGTGTAAAGTTAACCCACGTCACCATAGATAACCATTTAATACAGTGCAGGCACACCTTTTTTATCACGTAATGTGGGGAACCCCTAAAAAGGGACATAATGTGTAAGTAAACACTTGAAATCCAGGGTTCCTCTGTTTTTATTAGATAATATTATAATGGTTTTATAAATATGCACAGTTCGGAGGATGATGCATGGCATTGTCTTTTGTTTGAGGTTTTAGTTGAGTTTTTATTATCTCAGGTGTCTAATACGGATTTACGTGAAAATGTTTTGTCTGAAAAACTACTCCAGATAGTGCTCTGCTTTATAAGCTTAAAGTGGGAAGTTAATGAGTTTACAGTGATGTTTTATCTCTTTTAAAAACATGTACTTTGCTTTTAGTTTGCTTTAAAAACAAAACATTTTCTGGAACAATAGGATGAGTTTTTGAGAGTAAATAGCTAACAGATCTAATTGATAACAATAAGGTTATAATAAAGTTATATACATGAACATATTAACATGTGTTGTATATTTTAGTTGCAACTCAATGGTTAACATGAACTAAAAATGAGCAATGCTTTTAAAGCATTTTTTTCATGGTAATTTCTACATGTACTAATACTAATCTTCTTAACATTAGATATGTTATTGCATTAGTTATGCATTATGAAGTGTGTGAGAGAGAGAGAGAGAGAGTTGGTTTTTGTAGTTCGAGGACATATATTTTTGAGGTTACAAACTAGTAATTACGAGGGTATTATACTATAAATGTGGTTTATGAGGACACCCCTGCTGTCCCTGGCTTAAAAAAAAAACATACTAAACAATGCTTTTTTTTATTTGAAAATGTAAAAATGCCAAAAGGTTTCTATGAGGGTTAGGTTTAGAGGTATGTGTAGGGTTAGGTGATAGAATATATAGTTTGTACAGTGTAAAAATCATGTCTATGGAGAGTCCTCGTAATGATAGGAGTACCAACGTGTGTTTGTTAACATTAATCAGTATTAATAAATGCTGTAAAAAGTAATGATCATGTTAACAAATGGAACCTTATTGTAGTGTTACCGATTCTATTTGCTAACATTAGTAAATGCATTCAGTGAACTAACAATGAATAATGTATTTTTACAGTATTTATCTTGGTTAGTTAATTTATGATTAATTATTATTATTTTTTCATTATTAGGTCATGTTAGTTCCTAAACCATTAACTAATGCTACTATATGCAACTTTTAATTTGTAAAATTAATATATGTTGAAATTAACATTTACCAAGACTAAGTGCTGTAAAAGTATTGTTCATTGTTTAACTATTGTTGCTATAACTATATATATATATATATATATATAAAAACTATATATTAACAAATACAACCTTATTGTAAAGTGTTACCATCTAATTTATTTGTTTTATTGAGCATAATGTGCTGTAATACTGTTCCATTATTAAAATCGTCATGCTGTATCTATAAAAGTTTGAACCTTTATAGATTACTTTAACACCATTATCGTCGGAAATATCTTGTAAAAATTAAACAAATTTTGTTTTTCAGAATTTATTTTAATATTTTTGACCCCCCCCCCAAAAAAAGAATAATTTTATGACTTTCACCACTGTACATTTCATGAATACACTTTGTTTCACATCAAGTGCTTGATATAGGCCAAATCTGTCAGTCCAGATACAGTCCAGCTCACCAAGCCTCATTGTCTCTGTGTGGGTGGGACGCAGGTCTGTCTGTAAGAGGGGTCATTCTTCTCGGAGACCCTTGCCGTGCAGCCAGCACTGGGAAATGTGGGTGTGGTTGGGCGTGCACATAGGCTCCAGGTAGAGTCCTACTGAAAGAACCATAATGTGGGGCATGCGGGAGCCCTGTGCTGTGGTAAGCCGACGTGAGAAGCCCTGTCGGAGGCAGGTGATGATCCAGTGCAGTATGATGCATGACCAGCAGGCGACTCCTCTCACTCTCCTCCCTCAGGATGGCCAAACGCTGTCGTTCCTCCAGTTGACGACTCTGCTCCAGGGCCATTGACTGCAGGAACGGCTCCCGTGGGTAAGCAGGGTGGCCCATCATGGCACGTTGCAGTGGGTCAGTTCTCATTAAGAGGTCCTTGCCCAAGGAGTCTCTCCGAGGGAGTTCTAATCCCCTGTACATGTTCCGAATAGGCTCCCAATGTTGCGGGGAGTAAGGCAGCCTCTCGGTTCCAGGCAATGGACCCATTCCCAGGAAAGGTGAGACCAGCCGAGTCCTGTCAAGACTGGGGTGTCCACTGGGAAATCCAATTGGCAAAGAAAGAGTTGAGAGAGGTGAAGAGTTCATACCAGGCATTCTGGGACCCTGCCAGGTTTTTTCCACACTCTTCTGAGGGGTTGTAACATCCCTGTCCTGGTCATCTCTCCTCTCCTCCTTGATCCTCACCTTGCTGCTCTTTCCTTGAGGTTCATAATCAACTCTGCACTTCTTCTCAACTGGCTCCCAGGTCTGAATATCACTGCTTGGCCCCTTAAGATCTTCTCTTTGTTGTTTTGGCGAAAAACTCTCCTTTCCTGCAGGTTTGTCTTCCGTGGGCTGGTGCTCACTCTTCACGCCCTTCTCTCTTTTGTCACTTTGGATTTCTTTGTGCCTCTGTTCATCAGTTTCTAGGGTCTGTTGTGGAAGCTCTTGAGCTTGCATTTTCTCTCTAGCTCCGTCCTCATCCTTTGGCCCATCTGGTGAAGGGCCTTTAAAGGACTCTGTTGATTGTTTGTTGTCCAGTGCACTGTTTCTGAAGGGGGACAAATGCCTCCCATTTGACTCTTTTGGGTCCCTGCAATGAATGGTTTAAATGAGAAGATATTTAATGATCAAGTTTGGTATCACAGTATGTTCAATATGGTTTGCATTGCTAAATTATTATAATTTGAATGTTTATTTCAATTGAAGTGATTCTTAAAATATTAAAAACTCTTGAGGGTCAAGGTTTTGCTAGTTTGGGTGCTCTAGGAAAAGTTCAGAAGGAGCACTTAACGAAAAGGAATGCATCACTCTGAATAGAACTGGTCCTCTCAAATTCTCATTGATCAATGGATGCTTATGTCAGGGTGCCTTGCGGCTGTTAAAAAATTATTTTCAACATTTGTTTTCGCCTGACGAAGCATCATTATCGCAAACCCTTGCATTTTCCTTCTCTGTCTATGCAATGCACCATTCCTATTGAAATCAATGCATTTGAAGCATTCTCTGACATATTATAAAATCTAGTGTGTAGCCTTCCTTAGTTCTGGCAGTCATGCTGCCTTCACGTGCTATTGGAATTAAATATGAGTTTCCCACTTGGAAGTTGCACATGAACGACCCCTCAAGTCATAATCACGACGGAAACTGTGATAATTTTGATACCAGAGTTTCCAAGATGGAGGAAACGTAAACTTTCAACATGGCAGAGTACTGTTTCTGTAGAGAATGACAGGATTTATTCATTTCTCTAATTACAGTTAATTGCTAGCACTTGCCATTTGGGCCATATTCATTTATGTATATCAGCAACCATTTGTTAATTTGTACATTTTTACACCGTGAAATTCTTGTATTTGACCAAAATTCCATTATCATTAGCAAGCTAACTGGGGAATATGTATTATGGTGTCAAAATTAAAGTTCCACTTGGCGTCATCCATGTTTTTCTGTTCTTTCTGACAACAAAGCACTTGAACGTGACGTACTTGAAATTACCACTTCAGAAGAGGGAAGTAGGATAATTCCGATATTACATGAAGGCAGCATCATTCCCTGATGGTAAATGCCATAACAACATAATGCATGCAAAACACATCTTTCTCCATTAACAGCCATGCAAAATAAAATTGTACAAATATAATTATAATAAATGTTTCACAAATGACACTGGTAGGCTTTCTCTGTGTTTATCTCTATTTGCTGTGAGGAGTTCTACTATAGCATGATCAGTCACATGCCATTTAGTCAGGTGATTTGGTAGTTAAAATCGAAAGGAAACTGAGTGTCCAAAGGAGGCTGTATCCAGGTTGTTTACTTCCGGGCTGCATACACCTGCTGAGCAACTGCCTTTGAGATGGATGGGAATGCTAATGGATAGCTCTCAGTGTCAAATAAAAAATAGCTGTTACATACCTTTCCTGGTCATCTTTGTTGAGTATGGAATCTCTCTTATTTGTTGCTCTGTCTGGTACAGATGGAGCTCTCTCAGGTTCAGATGTCCTTGGACACAGAGGGGGTGTAGGAAAGGATGAGGGAGTCTGGTGCAGTCTGTTCCAGAGCTCCTGTGGCCCACTTGGGGTTGGCACTGTTTTACCATCTTTAGTGCCATGTGCTGCATTCGGTGCTTTGGATGCCAGAAATTAATTGTTGTCAGTTGGGCAAAAATATATTATAACCTCTACACAGCAACAAAGAAATCTTTGTACAAGCATCTTCATCCATACACTGATCAGCCACAACATTAAAACAACCTGCCTAATATTGTGTAGGTCCCCCTCGTGCCACCAAAACAGCACCAACCCGCATCTCAGAATGCTATTCTTCTCACCACAATTGTACAGAGAGGTTATCCGAGTTACCGTAGACTTTGCCAGTTCAAACCAGTCTGGCCATTCTCCACTGACCTCTCTTCAACAAGGCGTTTCCATCCACAGAACTGCCCCTCACTGGATGTTTTTTGTTTTTGGCACCATTCTGAGGAAATTCTAGAAACTGTTGTGTGTAAAAATCCCAGGAGATCAGCAGTTACTGAAATACTCAAACCAGCCCACCTGGCACCAACAATCATCCATGCAATTATCTAATCAGCCAATTGTGTGGCAGCAGTGCAGCACATAAAATCATGCAGATATGGGTCAGGAGCTTCAGTTAATATTCACATCAACCATCAGAATGGGGAAAAATGTGGTCTCAGTGATTTGGACTGTGGCATTACTGTTGGTGCCAGGCGGGCTTGTTTGAGTATTTCTGTAACTGCTGATCTCCTGGGATTTTCACACACAACAGTCTCTAGAATTTACTCAGAATGGTGCCAATAACAAAAAACATCCAGTGAGCGGCAGTTCTGTGGATGGAAATGCCTTGTTGATGAGAGAGGTGAACAGAAAATGGCCAGACTGGTTTGAACTGACAAAGTCTACGGTAACTCAGATTTGAACCGCTCTGTACAATTGTGGTGAGAAGAATATCATCTCAGAATGCTATTCTGAGATGCAGGTTGTCACTGTTTTGGTGGGACGAGGGGGACCTACACAATATTAGGCAGGTGGTTTTAATGTTGTGGCTGATCGGTGTATAAGTATAATATGTCCTTACTTAGTGCTGGGTTTCCTAGTCCTCCAAAAGCAGATGTACTCAGTGTACTTAGACCTCCAAAGGACAGTGGCTTATTAAGAGACTCTACACAGCAACAAGAGATCCATGGTTTTACAATGAGTACTGATGTCGATTTAATGCAGTGGCCCCCAGAAAATATTTGGACACTAAAGCCACAATTAACATTTGATGAATGTCATTGCATTAGATAACAAAATATCAAACCAAGTGGCATTTGTTTTTAAAGAAAGATAGCATAAGCTAATTTTTCACAAAAGTATTCAGACACTTTCTGGTTGTCAAACTTAGTGGAACATGCCCTGTGTGAACTTGAGGGGAACTGACATCATACAACCACTAAAGACATTTGTTTAAAAGTAGAGCTGTCCATCGATTACATTTTTTAATTGAATCAATTACTGATGAATTAATCGCAATTAATCTCATACATCAATATTTGCAGAGAAAGGCCCCCAAATAAAAATAATGAAATATATAATGATTAAAAACTTATAAAGAATTATATTTAAATAATTATACATACAGTATATAATATAATAATTATAAGGCCTACATTATTGTTGCAGATGAGTAAAGCATTGATTAGGCAATGCAAAAAGGGGCTTTAGAATGCAACATATTGTTTATTTCCATCCCATTGAACATAAGCCTCTCATTGGCCTACAGTCTACAGCAATCCATTTTGCAGTTGAATTCCTCAATCTGAGGTAGAAAAACATATCTTGATACCCTTGCATTCGGAGTTACGCTCTATCCAACTGTTTTTGAATGCAAGAACACATCCGTCCTCATCTTGTGATGTATGCTGTTGAGCCAAATCCATTCACTACACTATCTGTCACAGGACAGATCACTGATAAGTGTGGTTTGCTGCCCCCTGCTGACCGAAACTCTTACAAACATGAAGGTGGTACTTCAAGCTTGAATTGCTTCGATGGTCAAGTAGGTATAGTGTCTGCCTGGTGATCTCCAAATGGGGGCAGGATCTTAAAAAGCGGGCAGGGTAACTCCAGAAGGGGGTTGGGCCAGCTCCAAAAGGGGGTGACACTACCACACATGGTTAGGGTTAGGGAAAGTTTTAGGTTAGGGGGTCTGTATATCTTTGCTGGCGGTTTGGAGCTCCCGCCCCTTTTTGGAGCTTGGCCTGCAGCTATATCCTTCTCCCGTAGGTAAGAAAGTTCCTTACTATGGTCCAGGGGCATTATTAATTGCATTAATTCTTTAAGATGTTATTTATATAATATATAATTAATCACACTGAATTAAAGCATTACATCGACAGCCCTAGTTAAAAGTAATTTCAAAAATGGCTAAGAAAAGTAAAGTTAGTTCTTTGAAAAGGTCTAGCATCGTTTGTTTGTAGATGCCACTTGATTTGATATTTTGTTCTAATCTAATGCAATGGAATTCATGCATTTTTAAGAGCGGCTTTATTGTCCAAATACATTTTTGGAGCCACTATATGAATTCAGTAATCTGATGAGTAAAGAAAGCCTTACCATGATGAGGGCCTAGACTGTGGAGATTGTTGGGGGGGTGTGGTAAAGGTCCATAGGGTGAAACTGAAGGATGTGTGGGGCCTAACAAGAGAGATTTGTGAACAAAATAAATCAAACTGCTGACATAAATGCTATTCTGTTTCTAGCATAAAGCCACTCTCAAGTGTAACCTAATTCAACTATTATGGTTTTTATAACATTTGTGGTTTGGAACACGAAAGCACCGAGATCATTGGCATTTATTAATGTTGGTGTAGCTTTGTTCTGGTATCTGATGTAACACAAGCTTTCAGTCTTACCTGCAATGGACAAGATGGTGGAGGGGCGGGGTAAGTCACGTGGCTGCTGTATCAAACCCACGAAGCTCGAACCAGATGATCGATTCAGAAACTCAAGCTTAAACCCAAAGTCTAGCTTATGTGGCTCAATCTGCATCTGTTTCTGTAACACAAGTAAAAAATAGGAAGGTTAATCCTGGGCTCTAGAAGGTTAAACCTAGTTACAGATTATTTGGAAGATGACTGTCAAAATGAAAGAATTGGTTTGATTTTAACATACCTTAATTTTTTGCTGATGATGGTAAACCTGCCATGCAATGTGGACATGCATTGCACACCACTTCCCAGGTTTCTGAGCAAGAAAAACCAGGGTTAAGGAAAAATGGATGACGAATTGTTTTCCTGATTTAAGATGATAATTTAAAAGAGTTTAACAGTCACTTGTGAATCTTACCTTTGGTTTAGAACACATAGGATCCAGAAGCTAAAAAAAAAAAGGAATACAGTAAGTTATACTTCTTATATTTTCCTGATGACAGACAGAACACCTGTACACTACACATTTTATGGCTCAGCTTGTGCCACATTTCAAAGTTTTGCAACTGATAATAAATGAATACTTACTCTGGAATCCTTCTGTATATGTTGGTGTGGCATTGACCCTTGTCTTAACACCTCATCTAATGGGTTGGAAGCCTGAAAAGACAAAATACTTTGTAAAAACTAGGTCCATATTAAATTACTGTGAATATATTTATGTATTCATATGTCATGTATAACATATAAGCGGTTATATACAGTAAGTGGTATGTATTGTAATTATGTGGTTGGACTTATCAATTAGTTTGACTGGATTGGAACTCCATGTCTATGTTTTTTGTTTTACATTTAGGCTATTATTATTTCAAGGGCTGGTTTCACAGAACATTCTTAAGAATATTTTTTTTTCTTATTTTATAACTTAAGAAAAAAGGTAAGAATTTTGTGTACACCTGAAAAACGTCATAAATGCATAGTTCACCCAAAAATCATTATTTACTCATTGACCCTCATGCCATACCAGATGTGTATAACTTTCTTCTGCATGAACACAAACGAAGATTTTAAGAAGAATATCTCAGCTCTGTTGGTCCATCCAATGCAAGTGAATGGTGGCCAGAACTTTGAAGTAGGGATGCAATGGTTTCAAGTTTTCACAATATACCTCAGTTTTAAAATGGATGGCTATCATACCGTTGAAATCTTCTCATTGACGGTATTGCATGAATATAAAGACAGATTATTTTCTGTCTAAACTAAACTATTAACTAAAACCCAAATTAGTTAAATTAAAACAAAATTGGCGATGTTTACAGCATTATATAAACTTGGCGAGATAAAATATACCTTTAAATTGCGCCTTCCTCACGTTACATTCAACTGTCACTCAATTTTAAACGAGCACATCAGAAGTGCGGCACGAGCATCATACAGATATGTCCGAGACTGAACATTTATTTCCACTGCCAAAGCATTTGAAGTCCGCTGTCTGGGCTTACTTTGAGTATATTAAAGACCCACGAGGCACCATCAATGTTGATGGTTACCCAGTCTGTAAAGTTTGTCACAAAAAGTATCGGCTCAGGCGGGAAACACTATAAACCTTAAGTACCATCTCCGTGTGCACCATCCCACAGAATATGCGGAGATGAATGTAAGTGGAAATACATTATACAGGATAGTAAATTATACCCCATTTCATAAAAACGTCTCTGTCACGTATGTAACCTTGGTTCCCTGAGATGAAGGGAACGAACCATGGTGTCACTAAGCTGACCCCATGGGAGTGTCCTTCTACACGACCTAGTTGAAACCCTTCTACAATAATGGCAATTCTAAAATTGGTTATGGTGTTTAAGCCCCACCCTTTTAGTTGTGAAGCTGTCCGATATAAAAGCAGGCATGCAAACACCATTCCTCAGAATTTTCTGACTGTAGGACAAAGAGCACATCGCTCGCACCTCAAAGAACTTTGAGTCTGTAGTGTGGCCAGCTTACGCATTGTCTCGTTCCCTTCATCTCAGGGAACCGAGGTTACATACGTAACCAAGACATTCCCATAAGATTCGGTTCACTTGATATTGCATCACTAAGCTGACGCTATGGGGAACAGAGTCCCATCATGCAGCACTACATGACATAACCCAGAGAGGAAACATGATGCAACCGGCATGAGTATGCCGCAAGTGAATGACCTTCATAGTGAGCCAGGAGGGGAACACTCAGAATGAATATATGAACTACAGTCATGAATTAATAGCTATGAATTAACTCCTTCATGAACCCAGTCGGGAAGGAAGTTTTATTTATAATGAAAGTTCTTGTGACTTTATGGGAAAATACAACAGCCTGAATGCAGGCGGTTTTGTAAAATGATGGGGATCCCATACTTAGAAGGAGGGGCATAAGTATATGTTTGGCCAACAAAATAGCAAGCTCTCTAGACAGAGAGGACTTGTGATGAGAGAGACATTATGTCTAGGTTGTAAAATCTTGCAAATGAGTTTTGAGAAGACCATCCTGCTGCAAAACATATGTCTTGTAAGGACACACCGTTTGTCCATGCCCATGAAGAGGCCAGGCCTCTAGTTGAGTGTGCTTTAACATTGGGTCTTTGCCATGTGAAAAGCACCAGTTAGTGAACACATTCCATTTCAGTGCATAAAGGCGTCTCATAGATGGCGCTCTTTCCTGTAAAATGGTGTTCATAACCGACCGAGTCAGTTCTGGCACGTTTAGCACGCTCCGTTCAGGGGCTACACATGCGGGTTCCACAGCTTGGGCTGGGGATGCCAGATTGTGCCCTGTGCTTGAGAGAGGAGATCCCTCCTAAGCAGTATTTCCCATGGAGGGCTGTCCAGAATCTCTATCATTTCTGGAAACCAGGACTGATTAGGCCACTTTGGTACAACCAATAGAATCGTTTCTTTGTCCTCTTGGACTTTGTATATGTCAGAGTGACGGAGGCACACCGGGGCAATGCGTATTTTTGTTTTGCAGCCTATTTATGGGCCATTGCGTCCACTCCTAGCGGAGCTTGGGACTTGGAGTACCAGAGGGGACAATGGGCATTCTCCACAGAGGCAAATAGATCGATCTACGCTTTGTCAAATATTTCCCAAATCCTCAGGACTGTCTGAGGATGAAGTCTCCATTCGCCCGGCATCACTCCTTGGCGTGACAATAGGTCCGCACCGTAATTCAGATGGCCTGGGACATGTCGCCCGCAGGGAGAGGAGATGACGTTTGCTCCACAGGAGGAGGCGACGCATCAGTCTCAGCATTGGCAGGGACAAATTCTGCCTTGACAGTTTATGTACTCTACAACTGTCCTGTTGTCCAAGCGAATCAGAACATAATAATTTGCTATTTCTGACTGAAAAGCCTTCATGGTTAGAAAACAGACAACAGCTCCAGGGGGTTGATGTGTCACGCCCCTCCGTCGCACACTGCCCCCCAACCTGTGTTGGAAGCACCCGTGGTCACCACTTTCCACCTGAAAATCTGCCCCAGCATGACACCTTGCTGAAAGAAGGCAGGAGCTGTCCAAGGTGCTAGAGCAGCAAGACAGCGGCAAGATATAGTGATGCGCACGCGTCCTTGGTGCCAGGCATGTCGTGGCACACGGCGCTTGAGCCAGCACTGAAGAGGTTGCCGCTGCCATAAGCCCCAATGCTTTTTGAAACAGCTTCAGTGGAAGTGTTCTCTCCAGTTTGAATTGAGACATACACTGGAGAACGGCCTGAATGCTCTCGCTCGTGAGATGCGTGCGCTTGCTCATGGAGTTGAGATGGACTCTCAAAATGATCCCAATCCGAAGGGCAGGACTTTGAATTTATATGCAGTTCCCTTGAACGCGAATCTCAAAAACATCCTGTGGGGCCTGGGTAGCTCAGCAAGTAAAGACACTGACTACCACACCTGGAGTCACAAGTTCGAATCCAGGGCATGCTGAGTGACTCCAGTCAGGCTTCCTAAGCAACCAATTGGCCTGGATGCTAGGGTGGGTAGAGTCACGTTAGGTTAACCTCTTCGTGGTCACTATAATGTGGTTCTCACTCTCGGTGGGGCGTGTGGTGTGTTGTGCGTGGATGCCATGGTGAATAGCATGAAGCCTCTACACACGCAAGGTCTCCGCGGTAACGTGCTCAACAAGCCATGTGATAAGATGCGCAGATTGATGGTCTCAGATGTAGAGGCAACTAAGGTTCGTCCTCCGCCACCTGGATTGAGGCGAGTCACTATGCCACCACAAGGACTTGGGGAGGAATTGGGGAGAAAAAGGGGAGAAAATCCCCCCCCAAAAAAATCCTGAATTGAAACATGAAAGTATGCGTCTTTCAGATCTATCGACGCAAACCAATCGCGTGGGTGGACATGCGATAAGATCCATTTCTGAGTAATCATTTTGAATGGGCGCTTTGCAAATGCAAGATTCAAATGTCTCAGATCTAAAATTGGCCGAAGCCCACCGTCTTTCTTTGGTACAAGAAAATAGAGGCTGTATAACCCTTTGTGGGCTTGACAATCTGGAACAACTTCTATCGCGTTCTTTGCGAGAAGATTGTGTATTTCGGCTCGTAACTCCATCACGTCTTCGGACTGAACCGTGGAAGACAGAACACTGTTGAAATGGGGTGGCCTACATGCAAATTGGATCGTATAACCATGTTCAATCATTTTTAGCACCCAGTCGGAAATACCTGTAAGGGCTCGCCACGCGTCCGCGTAAAGGGACAAAGGGATATTTGGTTTGCGCATTGTATGATATAATGCGCTGCTCACCATTGGGAAGCGGTTGTGCACAATGTATGGGCTTTGAAGTGGAAGAGAGGACTTTGAAAAAGTGTGAGCGTCTCGTGCATGTGCAACAAGCGCTGTACTCTTTTTTGCATTCTTTATTGCATGTGATTGAATGTGGGACACAAAACAACATTTTGAACAACAATATTCCTTTCCCAACAAACAGCAGCAGGGAAGAGGGGGAACGGCATTGTGTGTCTCCAATCTTCTTCGTGACAGGTCCGGAAAGAACGGTGAGCTCTGCATTCCGCTTCATAGGGCTGTGCGGCATCCGGACTGCAAAAAACATTTATCAAGGTGAGATTTGTCAGGTTCCTCTGGAGGAGACCACTTGAGACCGAGCTCTTCAACCACCCTTGAAAGGACACGAAGCATCTCCTTGTCAGTGGCGCATGCATGCTCTTCGCCCTCGTTAGGGGAAGGGGCGGCAATGTCCTCCATTGACCACTCGCCAGATGCAGCGAGAGACATATCATCATCCCCAGCATCAGAACCGCCGAATGTGATGAGGCCATGCGTTCCTGCAGAGGGCCGAAGCATCTTGAGACTCATGCCCTCACAGTGAGGGCAGTCTGTCTCCATGAGGGCTGCCTCTATGTGGGCACGGCCCAGACAGTGAACGCAGCTCTCATGTTGATCTGATGACGGGATGTGTCCCTCGCATAAGGAACACTTACGGAACGACATCTTTATAAAGACGCAAACACGTAAGCGGTTCTTTTAGATATGTATATATAATATAATACAATATAGCAATAGCAATAAAGGATACTCAGGCCGAAGCACTGCATGGAGCAGGTGTGTCACTGAAGCGAGGACCCGTTCACCAACGAAGCGTCAATCGGGGAGGTGTAGAATGTCCGCCGGAACACTGCAGGGGAGTGGAGAGTCTTCTAAGCTTGCAAAGATTCCGTCTGCTGGCTCGTGTATTTCGACAGCAACAAATGTAGAGGGCTTCTAAGATGAGAGATGAACTGCTGTCTTGAAGGAAGAATATTCTTAGGAATGGTGTTTGCGCACCCGCTTTTATATCGGACAGCTTCGCGCCTAAAAGGGCGGGGCTTAAACACCATAGCCAATTTAAGAATTGCCGTTACTGTAGAAGAGTTTCAACTAGGTTGTGCAGGACACTCCCATAGCGTCAGCTTAGTGATGCAATGTCAAGTGAACTGAATCGTAAGGGAACGCCAGATTCAATATAGTTTTACACCATTTGTAATGACTAGGTAGGCTAAAGTTACGTTTATGCTTTCTGTCACATTCACAAATGCAGCAAACAGATTTAAGCACTCATTCTACATTACGGTGTGCCAACTGTTTGTTCATTTGCCTAAGTGCAGCACAACAGTAGGCCAACAATGTGTTTGATACTACTAATACATGTTTTATTTGTAAAACATTGTACTAAATAGGGTTTACAAAGTGCATGGCTTTTGATGTGCAGGAAATTGACATTGATAATATGCATGCAGGAATCTGACAGTGAAACTGTGGCAGAAAATAGACAGTATTGGACAAAATGCCAATAAATAAACTGCTATCTATTCAGTAGGTATTGTTTAGAATTAAACTAAATCAGAAATGCAACAAATTACTGAATGCATACAAATGCATATCTGAAGTGTTAAACTGGGCAATAAACATTACAAATTATTTCAATTCAATTTCATAAATCATAAAATAACAATAACAAAAAAAAAATTGTTTTAGTTCTAATCATCTGACTACTTTACAGGTACATTGTTTTACCTGTTTGTGATTTTATTTAATTTTTTTACCTTGTCAGATTAAGAGTGTCCTGATGTTCAAGATCAAAAGTTAAAGGATTCAAGTTGAAGAAATCCAAAATAAAGTTCAAGAATTGGTTATAACTGGGGGGCCTGGGTAGCTCAGCAAGTACTGACGCTGACCACCACCCCTGGAGTCACGAGTTCGAATCCAGGGTGTGCTGAGTGACTCCAGCCAGGTCTCCTAAGCAACCAAATTGGCCCAGTTGTTAAGGAGGGTAGAGTCACATGGGGTAACCTCCTTGTGGTCGCGAAAAGGGGATAAAAAAAAGAAAAGAATTGGTTATAACTGAAATATATCTCTGTGTGTTTATCAAGTATTTTTCATAAGCAAATATTAAACTGCTAATAATATTATAAATGCACCTCAATACCATGATACCATAATACCGTGGTAATTTTTGTGACGGTTATCATACCGTGAAAATGTCATACCGTTACACTTCTACTTTGAAGCTCCAAAAATCACATAAAGCAGCATAAAAATAATCCATAAGACTCCAGTGCTTTAATCCATATCTTCAGAAGTGATATGATAGGTGTGGGTGAGAAACAGATCAATATTTAAGTACTTTTTTACTATACATCTCCACTTTCACATTCTTCTTCTTTTGTTTTTGGTGATTCGCATTCTTCGTGCATATTGCCACCTACTGGGCATGGAGGAGAATTTATAGTAAAAAAGGACTTAAATATTGATCTGTTTCTCACCAAAACTTACATTGCTTCTTAAGATTTTGATTTAACCACAGGAGTTGTGTGGATTATTTTATGCTGCCTTTATGTGCTTTTTGGAGCTTTAAAGGTCTGGCCACCATTCACTTGCGTTGTATGAACCAACAGAGCTGAGATATTCTTATTAAAAATCTTTGTTTGTGTTCAGCAGAACAAAGTCATACACATCTGGGATGGCATGAGGATGAGTAAATGATGAGAGAACTTTTCTTTTTGGGTGAACTATCCTTAGAAGAATGTTCTTCATTAATTGCACTTGGGGACATTCTTTCAAACTTCCTATAATTTAACCAAAGTACTTTCTTCATTTTGAAGAATCTAGCCTCTGGCCTTAAAAAAATATAATGCTTTCCAAATGTGAGGCAAAAAAAAAAAAATAAATAAAGAGAGAAAAAAGAATGCAGGACTTTTTTTTCTTTCATTTTTTCTTTTCTTTTCTTTGTGGAAGAGCATCTACAGAAATACCAAGTTAATCACAGGCTTTTTTCAATGTTGTCAAGGCCTTTTAAGAGCTCAAAAAAAACAAAAAAAAACAAACAAAAATCGAAAGCTGAGAGACAGAGTGGCAAGCAAACCTTTGGTTGAAAAGCTCCCTGGAGAGAGCTGAATGGTCCAGCAGGTGGAACCATAGGAGGTATTCCAGTCATTACTGATGGATAGGACAGGACCAACTGTAGTGAAACAGCACAAAAATGTCATTAATGTCAGGAGAAAAGAATGTTCGTGCTGATTCAGGACACAAAGCTATACAGAAGCATTTCCGGTTCTGGCATTTAAAAAAACTTCCTCAAACTAATTTTACCTCAAATTTTCATGAGAAGTGATCAAACTATTCACCAACATTTGAGGTAGCACTATCCAAAAATTTATTCTTTTTTTTATTCATCATAATTAATTATGAATTATTTTATGTTATTTATATATTTAACAAAAATTATTATAGTTATTTAAAATTAACAAGTAATTATCAAAAAAAAAACATTATTAATGCTGAATTGTCAACTTTTGATTCCAAACACATGGTTCCCACAAATGTGTTAAAATTTTGTTTTCCAGGCCTTGAAAAGTCATCAGTATTTCATTTAATCTTAAAAATCACAGAAAAGCCATGAAAATTTCAATACTAAAAATACAAATATTATAGTTAATCTTTACCAAACATTTAATAAGCTATATTTTACTCTTGTGTTGAGCTTTTGTAGATTAAAACTGGCTTGCAAGGCATAATGATGTCCAATTAATGAGCAAATTGTTCTTAATTTAAGGTCGCTTCTTTTCAATGAATCTAGTACACAAATCAAACTAGCTCACAACAAATCTGTCTGAATGATTTATTAGCAATCTAAATGCAAATATATATATTTTTAAATCACCAGTATC
Organism: Myxocyprinus asiaticus; assembly: GCF_019703515.2. Lineage (NCBI taxonomy): Eukaryota > Metazoa > Chordata > Actinopteri > Cypriniformes > Catostomidae > Myxocyprinus > Myxocyprinus asiaticus. Next base: position 21,393,510 of record NC_059374.1, read on the forward strand.
ACAAACAACTGGAATAGTCACTGAAAAGAAATGAAAAAATAATTAGTCAAAGTGTGGGAACCCTGTGACCATTTCACTCAAATCAAAGGCTATTATGTGCACAGGAAATACTCCTGATGTAACTTACACTGTGTTTTTGAAAGGTGTCCACTTTAGCTGGGTATTTGTCAAACTGCAATGGAAAAAAGTATTATTATTATATTTGCAGTTAGTAATTCTGTACATTGCAAATGGTAGTTTCAGTCAAACAACTGATTAAAAACATACTGCATTAACATGTATCCTCACTTGTCTGGCAGGGGTACACACCAGAGGTGCTGCTGGGTTGGGCATGATGGAATGAGGGAAGGGTGTGAAGGTATGCTGATGAGTGTGTTGGTGTGTGTGCTGGTGCTGGTGGAACTCAGTGCGCAGGTAGGCTGGAGGGGCCAGTGCGCCTCCTCGATCGACCGTCTGGGAGGCCAGGAACCGAGAATTTAACTCTTGTCGCAGCAGGTCGTGCTCTAGAGAAGACACACCAGAAATCACATGACAACGGCATAGTTAGTATGAGCTATGTGAATAAGACACAGTCATAACATAATGAGTGCAAATGTAAGGGATGATAAGAGGTGCTACTATACCTTTGTAGGGACCCGTAGATGGCGCGCCAGACACAGGCAGTGCACTTCCTGTTAAGAGTGGTGGAGGTGGAGGCATGGCTCTTGTCGGGGAAAACATGTTAAGACGTTTGGCGCAGACGATGGTTAAAAATGCACCGCTCTTCTTCAGCTTGTGCTTTTTGTAAGTTCTTGTAAGCAGCTTTGAAAGGTGAAAGACTATTTCTTTAGGCAAGATGGTTTGGTTCTAAATATCTCCTCCTCGTGGCATCCTGCCCATCATCTTCTGATGTCGCATTTGTGGGATTAGCAACATTAGCTAGATCTGCAGGACAATATAAAATTGAGCAAACACAATTGAGCAAACACAAAGGATACTAAGGAAATGAAGACACACAATAATTTGAAACTCCACCATACTGAATAGTGATCAGCTTTACTTTGAGTACATTTCCATAGAGTTTGCATTTGCTGTAGAATATGTGAGTGGTGCTTGCCCATGCAAAACTCAATGCCATGAGTGCTCTGGGTGGTTACCAGGGCATTGCTTTGCAGTTGCTAGGTTGTTCTGTGTGGTTGCTTACTATTTCAAAAGAGCCCACTCCCAAGTCTTTATGATATTCTGGTACCTTGATATAACTCGGGTCCCTCCTTCAATGTATAGCTATTGGAATTATATATATATATATATATATATATATATATATATTATTTTTAGCAATTTTAGGCAAACATTGTGAGTTAGATTGCTTAGAAAAGTATTAGCACTCTCCTCAACAAGCCACATGATTTGTTGTGGGACGAGTTATGCACTGAAGTTTAATACTTAAAGGGGTCATGACACGCCTTTTTTTTATTATTTTAAAATGTTCCTTAAGATTCACTTAATATTAGGATTTGCACAAAAAAACGGTAATATATTTGTAAAACATCATTTTTCACCCTCATTCAGACCCTCTGTCAGGAAAGCTCGGATTTGGTGCTGCTTCTCCTTTAAGACCTGACAGTACACGCCCACTGTTATGATTGGCTCTCTGCTCTTGATTGACCTGCTCTGCTCATGGCTACTGGGTGGGCTACGGAAGTGATTAAAGGTAAAGTAGGAATTGATGTGTTGTTGTGGAGGCGGTCATATGCAAATATCTATCACAGTGTGACATCACAATGTGTAGGAAATAGAGAATGAGTTGTTTTGGCAGCTTGATTTCAACAAATGCTCTTTTTGCAGTGAGGAGGAAGTTTTGAGTTCTGAAACTTATACAAGTTTTTGTAGTAAAATTAGCTCTTATACACCAATCAGCCACAACATTAAAAACACCTGCCTAATATTGTGTAGCTCCCCCTCGTGCTGCCAAAACAGTTCCAACCCGCATCTCAGAATAGCATTCCGAGATGATATTCTTCTCACCACAATTGTACAGAGCAGTTATCCGAGTTACCATAGACTGTGTCAGTTCAAACCAGTCTAGCCATTCTCTGTAGACCTCTCTCATCAACAAGGCATTACCAGAGCTGCCGCTCACTGATGTTTTTTGTTTTTTACACTATTCTGAGTAAATTCTAGAGACTGTTGTGTGTTAAAATCCCAGGAGATCAGCAGTTACAGAAATACCCAAACCATCCTGTCTGGCACCAACAATCATCCATGCGATTATCTAATCAGCCAATAGTGTGGCAGCAGTGCAGTGTATAAAATCATGCAGATACGGGTCAGGAGCTTCAGTTAATATTCACATCAACCATCAGCATGGGGGGGGGGGGGGGGGATGTGATCTCAGTAATTTGGGCCATGGCATGATTGTTGGTGCCAGATGGGCTGGTTTGAGTATTTCTGTAACTGCTGATCTCCTGGGATTTTCACACACAACAGTCTCTAGAATTTACTCTGAATGGTGCCAGAAAACAAAAACATCCAGTAAGCAGCAGTTCTGTGGACGGAATTGTCTTGTTGATGAGAGAGGTCAGTAGAGAATGGCCAGACTGGTTCGAACTGACAAATCCTATGGTAACTCAGATAACCGCTCTGTTCAATCGTGTTGAGAAGAACAGCATCTCAGAATGCTATTATGAGATGTGGGTTGGCGCTGTTTTGGTGGCACGAGGGGGACCTACACAATAGTAGGCAGGTGGTTTTAATTTTGTGGCTGATGTCCAAAGGTCAAGGAAAAGTTGATTCATCTTGTGATGACCCCTTTATGTTTAGGGGTTTGTTCAAATCCTTTACCCTAAGTATGAGCAATTTTAATAGCCTTAGCAAGCACCACTTAATAGCCTTAGCAAGCACCATCAAACTGGCTTATTGGGAAAATATTTAATGTAGGACTGTACCATTTGTAATCCTTTCATTTTATTTAAATAAAAGATATTTAGTATAATGCAGTAAGTTGTTAAACAGGGCACACCATGTTGCAGTGATGGAGTCAAGGCAAAGACGACAAAATGTGGGAGAAAGAGCTCGTAAAGCATAGCTAACAAAATAAGAAACCATAACATCTCTCTTTTTACAGCATCACCCTTTTCATGCGCTTTAAGCCACTGACATACTGCAGGATTTAATGGGTGATGTTGGTTTCACTGTGACATTTACTGATAGTGAATGCAAATGAGATGAAGGGCTGAATCCCTTGAGGGATTCGCCCATCTATACAACCTGCAATTACCTCCTTTTGAACAGCACTCATGCACATCAAGCAAAGCAGTAAATCTCTTTTGTGTAGAGCTGTCAATTTGGGCCTTTTCTCCAGTGCCTGCTGTATCTATAGTGAAAGGTCTTTTGAGAGCACCATAATGGATTGTTAGCTTCTCTGAGAGTAGACCTCCTTTCGCGAACACCAGGGGTCCATGGAGGAAGGAGCAACTTATTCGTCCGAGCTGATCTCCAAATCACCCGTGATGAGCTGTTTGTATTGAATTGGGTTACACAGACGCAAGGGTCATTAAATCATTTGGAACAGCAAATATCTTTGGAGGAAAGCAGGAGTGAGTATAATGTAAGCATTTCCCCCCGTTAACTTTATTTGAACTGTTTGACGTTGAAAATATAACACTGCTGACCCAGTGCTTGTTGAGGCACATTGCGTCCAAACTGCAATATTTTATTAAAATACAGACAGACCAGCATATCAGTTATTAATGAGAAGAACATGAAATGCTGTATGGATTCATAAGTCTCCAGAGAGGAGAACAGACAGTCCCCATTTAGACCATAATAATTGTCCCCATCTAGACCACATGGCACAGCTCAATAGCTGGACCAGCTACAGACTAATCATGTAAAGCTAAATAATAAGCCCAGAAAGTCCATAATAGGCCCTTGGATCATAATGGTGCTGGTTTAAACCTACTTTGCATACCATTTAATCAAAGAACAGCATGTACTGATGCACACTTCCAAAAACTAAAACAATAATAACAAGATAGGTAAAATTTGTCAAGACAAACTTTGATGTTGTCTGGCCTGAAACTTTTTTTTTAAAAGTTTTAAAAGCTTGAGGTTTAAAATGTAGCAGAACTTGCAGCAAGACATACAGCCTGATAGATGGATGGATGGATGGACAGAGTTGAAGTCAGATGTTTACATACACTTTAGCCAAATACATTTGAACTCCTGACATTTAATCATAGAAAACATGTCTTAGGTCAGTTAGGATCACTATTTTAAGAATGTGAAATGTCAGGATAATAGTAGAGACAATGATTTATTTCAGCTTTTATTTCTTTCATCTGATTCCCAGTGGGTCAGAAGTTTACATACACTTTGTTTGTATTTGGTATCATTGCCTTTAAATAGTTTAACTTGGGTCAAACGTTTTGGGTAGCCTTCCACAAGGCTACCCGAATTTTGGCCCATTCCTCCAGACCAGGGATAGGCAACTTTGAAGGGGGCAAGGGCCAAAATTTTTCTCCATTCTACCCAGGGTCCGGATTACAAATCCGCACTCTAACAATGTTCACCCCTTTACTCAATTTCCTCATTGTGGGTAATCAATGCACAACTAATGCAATGTTCTTTTAAAGATTTTGTTACCTATATTAACATTGTTATTTAACGGGGCCTGGGTAGCTCAGTGGTAAAATACGCTGGCTACCACCCCTGGATTTCGCTAGTTCAAATTCCAGGGCATGCTGAGTGACTCCAGCCAAGTCTCCTAAACAACCAAATTGGCCCGGTTGCTAGGGAGGGTAGAGTCACATGGGGTAACCTCCTCGTGGTTGCTATAATGTGGTTCGTTCTCGGTGGGGCGCGTGGTGAGTTGAGCGCAGATGCCGCGGTGGATGCCGTGAAGCCTCCACACGCGCTGTGTCTCCATGGCAACACGCTCAACAAGCCACGTGATAAGATGTGCGGGTTGATGGTCTCAGATGCGGAGGCAACTGGGATTCATCCTCCAACACCCGGATTGAGGCAAATCACTACGCGACCACGAGGACTTAAAAAATGCGCACTGGGAATTGGGCATTCCAGATTGGGTGAAAAAAAAACAAACAAACAAACAAAAAAAACATTGTTATTTAACAATATTTATAAAAACGAATATAATTATTTTGTAACTTGCGTTTTTACTAAAACATGCCGTTCACATGTACAAATTCATGTTCAACTAACAAGCTATATACATTTTCAAGAAAATTTATCTCATTTGCGTTGTCTAAATTTGCAACAGACAAACACAAATGAACAGACAACATTTTCAACCCCACCTCATAAAACAGCTTATAGGTATTAGTTAAAATCTAAATAGTATCATCAATAACAATACTGGATACAAGAACAAAACATTTCAGTGCATTAATACAAAAACATTTCAGCACCACAACATACACGCATGGACCGAACAGTCCCTTGCATCAGAGAACATTCTCTCTATTCGCAAGACTTTTCAACAGTCAGTCAGGCATCTCAATTGCGCATTTCTTCAAAGTTTCTCCCTCTTATAACAACTTTTTCATTTTTCACAAGCACGAGTGAAAAATGTCTTTGGTGATTCCCGCACTGTCACGGATTTCGTAAAAACTTTTGATGCCTTTTACCCTTTACGTATGTGAAGAGAGCAGCTCTGGTGTACGTATCTCTCATACTGTACGCCTCTTTGATCACTTGATCAATGGTGTATTTGCGAATCAAATTGAAATCTTTACATGACAGATTTCGTATCCAGGCAAACAAAAGACCTGGGTTCCACCTGCGTACATTAACAACAGCGCGCACTATGTTGCTGACAAGCTGAGGTAAAATTTAGCTCAATTTACCTTATAAATGATGAGCAAGTGTAAGATGTTGCATGCTAGAATCCTAGAGTGATCATAAGATCTGCTAAGAACAAACAACCTCTTCTGGTCAATAGTTGTAATAACATCATAAACAGAATGCAATCTTTACATAATCCCTTTTTCAAATAAATAAAATCAATCCTCATTCTTGTCCAATGGGCCGTATTCAATGATACAGAGGGCCGTATACGGCCCATGGGCCGCCAGCTGCCCATCCTTGCTCCAGCCAGAACTGGTGTAACTGAGTCAGGTTTGTAGGCCTCCTTGCTCGCACACTTTTTCAGTTCTGCCCACAAATTTTCTATTGGATTGAGGTCAGGGCTTTGTGATGACCACTCCAACACCTTGACTTTGTTGTCCTTAAGCCATTTTGCCACAACTTTGAGATATGCTTGGGGTCATTGTCCATTTGGAAGACCCATTTGTGACCGAGCTTTAACTTCCTGGCTGATGTCTTGAGATGTTGTTTCAATATATCCACATAATTTTCCTTCCTCATGATACCATCTATTTTGTGAAGTGCACCAGTCCCTCCTGCAGCAAAGCACCCCCACAACATGATGCTGCCACCCCCATGCTTCACGGTTGGGATGGTGTTCTTTCAGTGCTCCAAACATGACGATGGTCATTATGGCCAAACAGTTCAATTTTTGTTTCATCAGACCAGAGGACATTTCTACAAAAAGTAAGATCTTTGTCCCCATGTGCATTTGCAAACTGTAGTCTGGCTTTTTTATGGTGGTTTTGGAGCAGTGGCTTCTTCCTTGCTGAGCAGCCTTTCAGGTTATGTTGATATAGGACATGTTTTACTGTGGATATAAATACTTGTCTCCCTGTTTCCTCCAGCATCTTCACAAGGTCCTTTGCTGTTGTTCTGGGATTGATTTGCACTTTTCGCACCAAACTATGTTCATCTCTAGGAGACAGAATGCGTCTCCTTCCTGAATGTTATGATGGCTGTGTGGTCCCATGGTGTTTATACTTGCATACTATTGTTTGCATAGATGAATGTGGTACCTTCAGGTGTTTGGAAATTGATCCCAAGGATGAACCAGACTTGTGGAGGTCCACAATTTTTTTTTCTGAGGTCTTGGCTGATTTCTTTTGATTTTCCCATGATGTCAAGCAAAGGAGCACTGAGTTTGAAGGGAGGTCTTAAAATATATCCACAGGTACAACTCCAATTGACACCAATTAGCCAAATAGCCTTTCAGAAGCTAATTGGCTAATTGCCTAAAGGCTTGACATCATTTTCTGGAATTTTCCCAGCTGTTTAAAGGCACAGTTAACTTAGTGTATGTAAAATTCTGACCCACTGGATTTGTGATATAGTCAATTAAAAGTGAAACAATCTGTCTGTAAACAATTGCTGGAAAAATTACTCATGTAATGCACAAAGTAGATGTCCTAAACGACTTGCCAAAAATATAGTTTGCTAATATGAAATCTGTGGATTGATTAATAAAAAAAAAAAAAAAAAGAGTTTTACTGACTTCAACCTAAGTGTATGTAAACTTCTGACTTCAACTGTAGATAGATGTGCTTGTTTACATTTTGATTTTTTGAAAGTTGGAGTTTGAATGGTCTTGTTTACTTGTAAATTTCTTGACAGTTAGAGTTTGAAAAGTCTTGTTTACTTGTAAATTTTTTGATCACATAACCACATTGTGGCAGCGGGGGCGTGTTCAAGCATCCCTCCGGAGAGAGAGAAAGCGGTAAGGGCGCTTACACCTGAGCTAAATTATGTCTAACACCTGTCTCTAATTTCAGTGAGCACGGGGAGAGCAGCATAAATAGAGACACACCGCAAATAGAAGAGAGAGAGCCTGGGCACGACAGACCCGAACAAGAAGCAAAGAGTTTTTATTACAAATGATGAGAGTTTATTTTGTGGAACGGTGTGTGATTGTAGGTTAACTTACTGCATAACGCCAAGACTGTGAGACTGTAATTTGTGTTGCAGAGAGAGAAAATAAATCCCTACCTGAACCAGGAAAGCTGCTTCTCGCCTCCTCCTTACACACATAATTTGGAAAACGATGATGTTTGGAAACTGTAAACTACATTTTCAAACTTAAATGGATTAATGTGAACGTGGCCTAATGGATATTTGATCACCCACTATGGGTAAAGATATAGCACAAAGATATAGAAAAGATATAGCTTGCTACATCACAACAATCTCAAGGTCTGTGCCGAGTTTGGTGACTGTCACTTAAAAACCATTTAATAATTTTGGTCTTTGTTTAGGGAAGCCAACATAATAAAAAAAATTTGTCCATAGCAATTTTTCCATGTTCATATTTAAAAACTCTTCCTTCGTTTTGCTTAAACTGATTATTTTCAATTAGTGTCATGCCGCAGTAATGCTTTATTTTGATGCAGGTCAGGAATTAGTCTAAGCCTCTGTTTGGAGCTGTCAGGCCACCAGTAAATTTGTCTTCCTATGTCAGTTGGCAGCTCCCTTCTCCAAGCCATTTTTGTCATTCATCAACCCCATTACTGGCCTAACCCTTCGAGGCATGCAGAAATGAATGGCCTAATCCCTCCATTCTCACAAAGACAAGATTAGCTGGAGGTTAAACACTTGTGTTCTTTAAATTTTGTCCTTGACAAGGTGCCAGGGAAAGCTCTTAATCTTTTGAAGGGGCAGTTTGGGGGGAACTTTGTGTGCTCACAAAAGTAGACATGTGCAGCTCGACCAAGTGCAGGTAAGCCCTCTTAAAAATTCCCCCTAATATTCAAATAAGAGTGTGTTTACTGTGGCGATCCCTCTGTGGTTTGCAGTCACAGATGGCAAGAGATGTCTAATAAATCATCCTGTGGCATCAAGGACTGTGTGTGTTTTTGCTGTGGCATAGTTGGCAAATGACTCAAACAGAGAACAGAGACAGTTGCTCTTGTCTGCTGACAGGTTTCCACTTGGGTTTTAGCTAGCTGTGAATGAAGCCCACTCAGCTAAAGCTGCATCTGTTGGTCTGCACCTCACTGACACTTAGCAACATTTGCCAAATCTCTGATACAGTGAACACAGTGCGGCTACGTTGTGGTGGCCGACACCACGCATTTGGATTTCACCTGTGTAGGAATGTATCGTGGTAATCCATTGAAAAATTATATTCAAACCTTAAAGGTATAGTTCATCCAAAAATTAAATTATGTCGTTATTTACTTCCAAAGAACACAAAAGCAGATGGTAGGCAGAATGTTAGGGACTGACAGCCTAAGTCCCCATTCACTATCATTGTATGGATAAGAATAACGTCAAAATATCTCCTTTAGTGTTCCATGGAAGAAAGAAAGTAAAACAGGTTTGGAACAACATGAGAGTGAGTAAACGATGAAATAATTTACATTTTTTGGGTTAAATAAACTATTAACAATAACTGTAATTCTGTCAGGACAGAAAATATTTAGGATTACTAATAAACCAAAGCTTTAAAAAATAACTAAAAAGGCCCTTACCTCTTAAGACCTGTATATTTCTCAACTGTAATATATCCACATCTTTGAATTGTGCTAGAATCCATTGGAAAAGTGCCTTTCCAGACAGTCTCGGCCAGCTGTAATGTGCCAGGTTGATAAAGTTCGCTCTGGTGCAATCAGCAGGCGTTCAATAGCTTTTGAATAAGACACAGGGGAACAGTATCTCGCTCTGTTCTCAACTTGCCAGTCTGTCTACGGGATCACAGGCTGTGGTGTTGGGTATCACACAGACTAAGCGAACACTTCCTTTATGCCTGACTGCTCGCTCTCGCTCTCGCTCTCTCGCTCTCTCTCTCTCTCTCTCTCTCTCTCTCTCTCTCTCTCTCTCTCTCTCTCTCTCTCCCCCTTCCAACCCTAAGTTAACATTCAGTTTACATCATATCAGAAAGCCAGTTGGCTGGTGTATGCACAGGATTTTCACACTTAGTGTGATTTATTTGCACGAATCAAAACAGTAATATATATCAGATATATGCTTTTGCAGTGAAAGATTTCTAGATATTTTTTATTGTTACAATATTCTAAATGAATGAGAATACAATAAATAAACAACAATCGGCAGTTTATTTATAATCTCTAAAAATATCTCATGCTAAAATCTCAAAAATGTCCATTCCATGGGGGGAATAAAATCACAAATGAGATAATTTTAATATCCCGATTGGACAGCAAAAAGATTACATGTAGAGAAAAAGGAGAATTGTGCTTAAAGAGATAGTTCACCCAAAAATGAAACTTCTCTCATCACTTGCTCACACTCATGCCATCCCAGATGTGTATGACTTTCTTCTGCTGAACACAAACAAAGATTTTTAGAAGAATATCTCAGCTCTGTTGGTCCATACAATGCAAGTGAATGGTAACCAGAACTCTGAAACTCCACAAATCACATAAAGGTACATAAAAGTAATCCATATGACTCCAGAGGTTAAATATATGTCTTCTGAAGTGATGCAATCACTTTGGGTGAGAAACAGATCAATATTTTAATCCTTTTTTACTATTCATCTCCACTTTCACTTTTACTTTCAGAATGTGATAGTGAAAGTGGAGATTTACAGTAAAAAAATAATATTAAATATTGATCTGTTTCTCACCCACACCTATCATATTGCTTCTGAAGACATGGATTAAACCACTGGCGTCGTATGGATTACTTTTATGCTGCATTTATGTGCTTTTTGGAGCTTCAAATTTCTGGTCACCATTCATTTGCATTGTATGGACCAACAGAGCTGAGATATTCTTCTAAAAATCTCCGTGTTCTGCAGAAGAAAGAAGGTCATACACATTTGGGAGAGCATGAGGGTGAGTAAATGATGGGAGAATTTTACTTTTTGGGTGAACTATCCCTTTAAGTTTTCTACTTAGGTTTTTTTTTTTCTAAAAACCTAGTTATCTAACATGTAATATAACTCTCATCTTAATTTTCAGAAGCGATTTCAACAATGTCTCAAACTGTATTCAGATACAAAAGTTTGCAATCTTAAGTCAGATATTTCAAACTGAACTTATCAAATTCTTCTATACTCTTACTGTATGTCAACAACAGTGTAGGGTAAGTTACCCCAAAAATTTATTAATTACAAATTACTAATGATTTCTCAAAAATTGTAATAAGGTTACTGACTTTTCTGATTACGTCATCAAAAAAGTAATCACATTACTAATTACTTTTAAGTGACTTTATAAAAGTAATACTTTTCACTAAAAAGTATGTTTTTCCACTCAACAAATTCAAAATAATGTCTATATTTCCTCCTTGTTTATTGTCGCATGCACGTCATACATGCAGCACCACGCTTTACTCCCTTACAATGCATCATTATAGGATGCAAGCTTTTCAGCTGTTACATATATGCAAATAGACATACACATGAACATAAAACGTTTTGTATCCTACATAATATATTGTTTTAGAAATATGTGTAGCCCAATTAATGTACTTAAAAGTAATTAACTTCCTTGAAATTCAGTAACTGTAATCAGATTACAAAAATTTTAATGTAATGTATTACACTACTTTTGTTCTAAAAGTAACCAGATTACAGTTTACCAGATTACTAATTACTTTGTAATCAAATTACACTTAAAACTGGTCAACAATTGTCTCATTTGTGTTTTTTTCTACAATGGCATGAGAAACGTTTTAAAACTTTAAATCCAAAAGTCTTTTATAAATGTGCAATTCCCCCTTCAAAACCTAATTTCATCAGCCACATACAGCATACGACAAAGAATAAAGCCTTATGTATGCAACTCATCTCGTTTTATATGGTAATACCCTTACAATGGATGATGTGAAAGAGCAGTTCAGGACACAAGCTAAAGATGTATAAATTGCTGTGAGTAAAATGACCATGATCTCCCACAGTCAGTACAATGGGTGGCATTGCTCGCCGTTGAGCCGTTTCATTATTCAGTGGTCAGGTTTCGCTCAGTCTGGGATTAGTGATGGGGATGTAGGCTAGCCATACACACAATGTACGCTGATGCCTACGGGATGTGTTGTACCTCCCACTTCCGAGAAAACCGAGCCCTCGGCACGCCAGTAAAACAATCAGTAGCATGGAGGAGGCTAGAGACTCAGATCCTTAACTATAATAGATCTCTCGTAAACTGACTTCAGTAATGATTAAGGAGCCTGGGCTCAGTTGAGCTTATGCTAAAGACTTAAAGGGATAGTTCATGCATCTACATGTTGTTTCAAACCCATAAGACTTCATTTCTTCCATTGAACACAAAAGGAGATGTTAGTTTCAGTCACCATTTACTTTCATCTCATCATTTTTTCCAATAAATGAATGTGAATGGTGACTGAGGCTGTCATTCCACCTAACATCTTCTTTTGTGTTCCATGGAAGAAAGAGGCTCATTAAGGCTTTCAACAACTTGAGGGTGACTAAATGATGACAGACTTTTCATTTTTGTGTGAAATATTCCTTTAACACAGAAATGTGAGCTCTAAAGTTGGATAGTCAAAGTGTTTTTTTGAGTTGTGCTGAAAGCTCCAAACAGGCAGCTGTCTTGCTTCTCTCTCAACAACGCTGATCCCGGCTATACACTATCCCCTGACGCTTGGGCCAGGCCCGGCTCTGATTACCACGGGAACAATGTGAACCCTGTTCTGTCTCACAGACTCCGTTGTACTAACATGCATACCCTATGTCTGCACTTGACAGGGGATGAATAGATTATACTATAGCCTTTGAAGGTGGCTACAGTGATACTGACTGTGAAATGCATTCTGAGCCCTGTATAGAATATAATCTTAATGCACAACATTCACAAGTGTAGAAGGAACATGGAAAACCATGCCAATTACCACATCATAGCCAAAACTGCAGGCTAAGCCAAAGCTATTCTGCGAATAGTGAATATTTATTCCAGGCTGAGGCAAGTTACAACTGAGAGTGGTGAGAGTAGCTGTCAGATTTGACAGCCAAGTGTCAGGGAAACAGATGACCTTGCTCTAAATCAGTGGATCTCAACAGGTGGGTCGCAGGTGTGTCTCGATAGGGTTGTGGACAACTGGGAATAAACAATGCTAAACGCAATTTAAAAAAAAAATTTATATATATTTATTTGAAATGTATTAAGTATATTATCCTGTTTAGTTACGATAGCAACATAAATAAACTTATACATTTTTAAAAGGGAAAAGAAGGATTCCCAAATCTTTTGTTGTTGACATCCACTGCTGTGATCCCAATCAACTAAACACATACAATTCTACATCAGTTTAAGTAGTGTGAGTAGTATGTTTATACTGAAAATGTAAACTACAAAGTGTGCTATAAGTACCCGGATGATGTTCTTCTTCAACCATCAAAATGGAGTGTGGAATGTTGGACACTTCATGCACTCAGCATTTGCCGCCTGGCAAACGTAGCGGAAGGGTGTAGTCTGACAAAACAATTGTATATAATGGAGAATGTAGCAACTAGCGAAACTTCAGTGTAGACAGTGTAACTGGTCCTGCTTGACGCACTCAGAGCAGGATTCGAACCAGCATCAGCAAGCATGGGAAGCAGGCATGCTAACAAGGAGGCTAAAGGCTACAGCCTCTAGCGTCAGTCGCTAGTACACCTCTTGAGGCCAGGGGAGTGAGGTTTACACATACCACACAGCTATCACGTACCAGATGGCTCCCGTTACAACAGCACCTTACGAAGTTGAATGCTTTAACATGAACCCACGCTGTGTGAATATGTACATTGTTTGAGATACAAGTGTTGAACTGAGAATGGCTAATGCGCTAAAGCTAGTGGCAACACATTGCATGCGTTTGTCACTTCCATCAGCTGTTAAACAGAGAATGCTTCCATGTAGTAAAAAGTGTTTCAATTGAGAAAGTACTACACTTTGAAAATTCATACACTACATGGCTGAGTGCATAGTGTATGTTGTGTCATTTGGGACACAGCTAATTACTAAAGCAACATCATTTTGTGGTGGTTCTATGACACTTTCAACTCGTTTGCTCATGTGCTCTTTAGGACTTGTACCCCAGTCCTTTGCATCGCAAGTGCATTGCTCTCAGTCTAACTAACCCTAACCGTTTGTTATACCAAAATTGGCGGAGTAAGAACATTTTAAGTGTCCTTTTTCATTACACTCAGAAACAGGCAAATAGTGTGTAAAACACACACAAATATCAATTCCTATTTTGGTTCATTAAGTAAGTTTTCTGTAACGCATTTAAGCAACATTGTCAAAATGGTGCCAGCTTATCCTACTTAAATTCATGTGACATCAAATAAACAAGAATTAGGTCAGAGGTAATCTAAAAGCAATCAGATTAGATTACCTTAAAAATGGAATCCAAGATATTGACTACAATTTCTGTCATGTAATTTATAATCAGTACCACATTACAATTCAGAAGTAATCTACCCAGCACTGTTAACAATGCAAATGTTAAAATGTATCGCTTTCCAAGTCATGCACTATAGTAAAAGTGCTTTGATGTCACAATGCTATCCAATGTGCTAGGAACAGGAATAAAATGGAATAAAAGTAATTGTTGTTTTAGCATCCCTAATGTGTATTTCACCAGGAAACTGCTGTGATATGTACAACGAGCCTGTAAAAATCATTTTGCAAAAATGTTAGTAACATGATTCTATGAGACCAGGTTGCGTCAAACTTTTTATTATCTTACACTTGGTAATATGGATATTGCTAACACAATATTTGGCCTAGTGTTTGTTCCATGTGTTATGTTGGTAAATCACCCTTCTGCTTGTGCATTTACAAAATTGTACATTTTCCTATTCAGCCTGGTCATGTTAATAATTTAGCATATAATTTAGCCTATGCTATAATGTCATTTTGTATGATAAATATTTTTGGTACCGTGTTGGGTCACCACTTCTGAAGCAAGCCAGTGAGAACAAGTGCTATAAATATTAGCATGTCATTATTATTATACAAGCTTATTATACATAAGCACATAACCAACTGAAGAGTCCATTCCATGTGTTCATATTTTTTGTTTACTTTGAATGTCTGCAAATGACATTTGTGCTTTAGTGTGAGGTCTAAAAATGCCCATGTCCATTGGAAGCTAATTACAAATATGATGTGTCATTCATGGAAATGATGTCCAATTAAAATCAAAATTCCGAGAAGCACTTGGCACAATGCTGAAGAACTTAACCGGCCATAAAAGCTGTCTAATCCCCTGTTATTGAGACAAGCATCCTTTAACTCAATTGTATTAAGATGGCTTAAGGTCTAATAGGCTTCCAAAACATTGTTGCACTATCTGCTCACATCCTTTCCATCATTTCAAAAAGTCAACCATGGTACACAATTCAGCAAAGTTACAAGTCTTAAATTATTCTCCTTCAAAAGTGGTGCTGAAACAAAAATCTTTTAGCACTTAAAGGGACAGTTAATTAAAAAAATATAATTTGATAATCATTAACTCACCCTCTTATTGTTCCAAACCCTACATGACTTGCTTTTTTCCATGGAACATAAACAGAGGTTAGGCAGAATGTTAGCCCCAGTTCCTGTTTACTTTCATTGCATCTTTTTTCCCCCCATATAATGAAAATGAATGGTACAGAAGCCCTAAACCGCAAGGTGAAAAAACAATGACTAGGTGAATTTTGTTTTTAGGCGTCTTAGTGCCTTCCTGAGCCTATTTCCTAAAAATGTTTTTCTCAGGCAATTTTTTTTTCTATGAAAAATAAATAAATCTCTGAGAATTTTTTTTAAATGATTTTTCTCTCTTTGAAGATGTTTTATGTCTCTCTGAATTTTTTTTCTCTCAAATTTTTTTTCTGAATTGTTTTTTTTTTTTTTTCCAAAAAAAAAAAAAAAAATTGCTAACTAACAATCAGCATGTGGTACCAACCTCAGCCACCAGGTGCCACTATCAGCAAGCATGAAATCTTATGCTTACAAGGTGACAATGTCTGTGGTACTTTATTTGTTGATTTATAGTTATAGTATAATACAATAACACAAATGTTTTGAAAATCTAAATCAAGAAAAAAAAAAACATATTTGATGGTCTTCTAATACATTAAATACCATAATTAAATGAATATACCTCAGGTTACATATGTTTCATATGGCATTCGTTGTCATGTCTGACAACAGGAGTTATTTCTGATTATTTGATGACCTTCACCATTTTGAATATTGATGCTGCTATTTATATTGTGCTTATTTTTTTTTAAATTGTTGGCCTTTGTAAACATGAGCTGGATTACAGTGTTTTCAGTGTTAAGTGGTGTGTTGACCTCGATTGATTTGACCATGAATGCAATATGAAACATATGTAACCTGAACTTTTATGTATTAGATTTTTTTCTTGATTAAGATTTGCAAAACATCCTTGTTATTGTATTATACTATAACTATAAATGTACAAAGAACAGATAAAGTATCACAGACATTCTGTCACCTTGTAAGCATTAGATTTTATATTGATTGTGGCTAGTGTTAACTAGCTAGAAAAAAATATTTTCTGATCATTTCTTTTTTTTAGGACGGGCTCAGGAAGACACCAAGACACCTAAAAAAAAAAAATCACCTAGTGATTTTTTTACATTTCAGTTCAGGGCTTCCACAGAATGGTGACCGAGCATAACATTCTGCCTAATATATCCTTGTGTGTTCCACGAACGAAAAGAAGTAATAAAGGTCTGAAATATTATGAGGGTGAGTACATAATGACAGATCTGGTGAACTTTTCCCTGTCATCTGCACCCATATTTTGATTATATAGCATTCTGTCAGCAAAATGTGATCTCTATGTAAAGTCTAGATGTTGTTGTAATTCAAACATAAGAATCAGTACCTCCAAGAGCATTGCTTCCTGTATAGAGCAGCAGGCTGACCCAAGGCCATGACCCATCAGTCCACTGAGACTGCAGCTCAGGGCTGGTGGCCAGACCTTGGCCCCTACTGACAAATGTGCTACACAGGAGCTTCCGAAGCACCCGCTCTTACTTAAAGACATAAATTCCATTGACTATTGCTGGTGACTCTATAAAAGTAATCTGGTTAAGTTCTTAAGTGCCTCTAATTTGATTTTAGCACACTTAAGAAGCAAAAACAGCATGACATGAATGGCGGTGAGTGACATAGAGAGAACTGTTCATGGTTGTCATTAATGCCTCGTGATGTAAATGTGCAAATGTGCCAAAAAAAAAAAAAAAATGCAACGACTGCGAGCGTCTTGGTAAATAAATCAGCAAGGTTAAAGTGTTTTTGGGTGGGCACCGGGCGGGCAGGCTGGCTGTGGAGTGACCAGCCCCCCTATCCATTTATGTGGAAGATTACCAGCACGTACTTGGCCCGAACACACCCACCTCCAAAGTTATCAAAAGGCTAATTGGCTCTAAGGGTATTGTGTTTTACATCCTTGTACTCAATCCAAGGGATTTCTCACCATGCCATCTGCTCAGTGCCAAAAGCATGTGCCTTTTATATCTTTTATTTCACTTTATAATCAAATAGCAGAATTTTAGACTGGAGAAAAGCCATGAACTGTACCTGCATGTCCAAAGAAATAAATGGCTATGATATAACAAGCCTTAAAAGCCTTGATGGAAGAATAAGCCACGTCCAGAGAAATGCACTCCAGTGAAATTCACTTTATGGTTACCAGTAAATATAAAAAGGTTTCTAACAAAACAAATGTGCAACATAAAATTCACAAGGAGAGCTCTTACAGAATGTAATAACAGAGGGTTAGGGGGTTTAGCACTATATAAGTCGCCTGATTTATAGCAAATGCATAAGCGCTCTCTATTGTATTGTATTATTATGGAGTCCAAAAAGATATAAAACTGCCACTCTCTGAGGACTGCTCAAACGAGACTAGCTCCTTGTACTAAGCACTGGTGGTAATGACACTTTCACTGGATGACAATGTGTTATCTACCAAACCTGTACAAAGCTGATAGGTATAATATTTGCTTATGGAATTCTCATCCAGGAAAGCAATAAACACATATGATGCATACTCATTAACGGATATGTCACGAAATGTGAACATTAATGGATTTTGACATAATTTGAGAGAGTTTTTGCACTGCATCTAAACTGTGCAGTGTTACAACCATGAAAAGGTGTACATACCTTCATTTGGAGGAGGGAATGTTTCTGTCTGTCACAATAACCTGCAATATCAATAAGTTTCAGTAAAAAATATTAATTAACACGCATAGATTTTTTTTTAATAATACTATTATTAGCCACAAGAGTGCACTGTTTTGCCCCTTGAAAACATGACAAGAGGCTGAAACAATCATTTTCCATTCACACCAGGGAACACAAATCTAACATCAAACTGGAGCACAATGGAAATATATTTTAATGCGAGTTACATTTTTTACATACACAACTACTTTCTACAGATACTAATTAAAGAATTATGAAAGTGTTAGTTATTTTCTGTTTAAGAAGCTTCTCTGACACAGTAAGAATAGCCAAACCAATTGAAAGTGTTATGAATGTATATACTATTAATCAACAAAATCCCAAATTAGTAGATTTGAATATTTAGTTATACTTTTGAGGTGTACTTACCCAAAATAGTTACAAATATATACGCAGAAAAGGAGGTTGACAAACTCTCTGGTCCTTCTCTGTGTAATCCAGAAACCGACCAAATACAACCAAAAAGGTCCTTTCAACTATCTGAAGCTTCTCACACTTTAATCACTCCAGTATTAGTACATAAGAGTGTTGTCTTAAAATTGCTTTGCTACATGGACAAAGACCCTCAAAGAAAAACTGCAGGGTCCCTCTAAAATCAAGGAGCTTTGATGAAGTTGTTATTGTCTGTTTCACATGGGTGATGTGCATATGATGTTGAACATGTCCATCCTTCACCAATCCTTCTTCAAGAAAAGGAATTTATATCCAGTAATATCCTTCAAGCAAGTAAATGAGAGCTCCTTCACCACCAAAACAGATTGAGCGCAAATTCACCCATTTGAAATCACAAAGCAGGTATGTGTAGATTCACAGATTATGTCATGCCTTCCTTAAAGCAGGAGATCCTTTCCAGAGCCTGTGTGCCTGTTCTCTACACTCCTCTCAAGAACGCTCCCTCGAACTGTGTGTTTCTCCGTTCCCTCCTTCAGTGGACCCTCCCACTGCCTTCACACCTCCCTCCTCATCTCCCTACGGCCCTGAGAGAACCCAGACTGAGCACCCCAGTGTCACGACAATTACTACACTCCTCTCTCCTCAACACATACATATAGGCAGTCTAGTGATTATGGCCATCCCCTTAATTACAAGCAGAGAATAACCAGAGGGGACAGGGGACGAGTCCCGCATGCTGATGTGATGTTTCCACCTCACACTGTAATGAGACTTCACTTTCACTGGGTGACAGCGTCAGTTCCAATTAATGCTGCGTTGTTGGTATGCCACCCTGGTTCTTTGTAAGGTGAGAAAAGGACAATATGGTTTAATGTGGTGATTGCATTTGGGCCTGTCACAGCTTATTATAGATGCTTCACAAAATGTTAAAGGGATAGTTCACTCAAAAATTTAAATTCTGTCATCAATTATTCTACCTCATGTTGTTTCAAATGACTTTCTTCCATGGAACGTCAAAGAATAAGTATAGCAGAATGTCCGAGCTGCTCATACAATGAAATGGGATGGGGACCAGTGAGTGTCAAGCCAATGTGATCACACAGGAAATCAACGTGTTGTTTCCGAAAGTTCATGCACCCTGAAATGAACCCCATTCAGTTGAATTACTGAAAAGCACCAACCCACATCAGACATTTTTGCACCAATTCAAGTGTAAATACATTTCCCTCTTGAGCTACTAAAAGCGTGTTGTATGAGCAGCCTCAAAGTCATGGGTACTAGTCCCATGGGAACCAGGGATTAATTGCAATCATATAAACAATAGTAAGTGCAGATTCAAGGTTGCATTTTTGCTCTAAAATTACATTTTACTCCATTGATGGTTAAGTTTAGGGTTTGGGTAAGAGGGTAGACTTAATCAAATATGCATTCCTGTTTACTGCACTGAAAAAAAAATGACTAGTAAGGTTTACTTAATTTTTACTTTGCAAGTTTTGCACACAGTTTTTCCCCAAGTACATATTAATGGTATAAAATTAAGTAAAATCTACTTAACTTCATGACATAATACTGATTAAAGTGAGTACATTTAACTTAAACATTTCAGTCAATACATTTGAGTAACTTTTACTTGCAAACCTGATGTACATGGTACTTAAATTTAGAAAAATTACCTTTTATTGGAACATTTCACATTTTGAACATTCCTTATAAACACGTTCAATCATGTATCACATGACATATGGAAGCCTTCCACAGGAAGCTTAATTCTTGCTACATAGTCTATTAGACATCACCTTGCATTACTGGTAATAGAAACAAGATACAGAGCTGTGTACACAGACCTCAACACTGACGGTAACAATCTAAAAGGATTTTTTAAATTTTTTTTTATCATGAACAGGTAATTTTGATTAGAAAATGACCTTGAGACTTCACAAAACAAGACTTTACAAAACATAACAAAATCAACAATTAAAATGGTATAAATCAACTTGCAAACAATGATACCATGCACGCTCATTAATTATTCAAACATGCTGGAAACACCATCTTCGGAAATGTAAGTAAAATGTACTTATTTTATTTACCTGTGAAATTTACTCAAATTACACAATAAATATGACAATTTCAACTTTAGGATTAAAGCATGATGGAATATTTTAGCAATAACAAACACTCATGAATATCTAGAGCTATTTTTACATGTTTGAATTTAAGTACAAATGTAGAATTTAATATTTTCAAGTTCACGCTTTAACTTATTCAATGTAGAAAGTACTTAATCTTTTCTGCTATATTTACTTCACCAGAAGTAATTTCAGAGTGAATTACATCATTTAAAACTAAAAATAGGCAGCACTCTTTGTGCATTTCACCTGTAAACTGAGCTCATGCAGACACATATGTTCAACAGCACTTCCAGCTTCAGCCACTGGGTGCAGTGATTAGAATTTTGGTAAGCAAAGACTTGTTTTTGCTGAAGAACTTTCGATCTACTGTTGCCGAATTCACTGTGACCCCGATTACATGCACTAAAGAAAACTGTTTACTCCAGAGTTTTTGCAGAAAGTGATGTTCTGAAACGTCATGTAAACAGGAACGCCGTTTTGGATGTTTTATTAACGATATACACCGATCAGCCACAACATTAAAACCACCTGCCTAATATTGTGTAGGTCCCCCTCGTGCCGCCAAAACAGCGCCAACTTGCATCTCAGAATAGCATTCTGAGATGATATTCTTCTCACCACAATTGTACAGAGCGGTTCAAATCTGAGTTACCGTAGACTTTGTCAGTTCGAACCAGTCTGGCCATTTTCTGTTCGCCTCTCTCATCAACAAGGCATTTCCATCCACAGAACTGCTGCTCACTGGATGTTTTTTGTTATTGGCACCATTCTGAGTAAATTCTAGAGACGGTTGTGTGTGAAAATCCCAGGAGATCAGCAGTTACAGAAATACTCAAACCAGCCCATCTGGCACCAACAATCATCCATGTGATTATCTAATCAGCCAATCGTGTGACAGCAGTGCAATGCATAAAATCATGCAGATACGGGTCAGGAGCTTCAGTTAATATTCACATCAACCATCAGAATGGAGAAAAAAATGTCATCTCAGTGATTTGGACCGTGGCATGATTGTTGGTGCCAGATGGGCTGGTTTGAGTATTTCTGTAACTGCTGATCTCCTGGGATTTTCACACACAACGGTCTCTAGAATTTACTCAGAATGGTGCCAAAAACAAAAAATATCCAGTGAGGGGCAGTTCTGCAGATGGAAACGCCTTGTTGATGAGAGAGGTCAACAGAGAATGGCCAGACTGGTTCTATGGTAACTCAGATAACCGCTCTGTACTATTGTGATGAGAAGAATAGCATCTCAGAATGGTATTCGGAGATGCGGTTTGGAGCCGTTTTGGCGGCACGATGGGGGATCTACACAAAATTAGGCAGATTGTTTTAATGTTGTGGCTGATCGGTGTATAGTGAAGCGTTGCATCATATCACCAACACAAAACATTCAACATTTCTGGGAGTACAGTGGGAAAAAGGAAAATCACACACTATAAACTACACCAATTTTATACACATCAATTTAAAATATCGACTACTGCCCCTAACATCCGCATATACACTCAAGTACATTGGGGGAATTCCAGAGTTTGTCATAAGAAGGAAACCCGACTATTAAAGCGCAATACCATTACAGGTTGCAATGGAAAGTTAAGGAAACAGCAACAACTCTGGAATATCTGCAAATAATGTGAAGTAACAAAGAATAAAAAACAGTTGTCATATAGTTGTGTTTACACCAGTGCCACGGGGAAACTATTTTGCTATGGAGAAAACTGCTCACTGACCGTGCCACATGTATACAGGGGTAAAGAGTACACATGCAACACAGTACATGTAAATGTGAATGCTGCTTTCCTTCTTAAGTTCCTGAGACCCTTACTGCTATGTCCATTTTCCATCCCCCTTTTTGATTTGGAAGACCAAATAGTTTTCCTAAAAAATTTATGTCCACATATGTGGACAGTGAGACTAAGTTATTTTAAATAATACCAAGCTATAGAAAGTCAGATTTTTTTTTTTTATCAAATTGTTTATTATGTTTCCAGCAGTGTTGGTTATTCATGCTTTTGAGACGTTACAGACATTGCATCAGATATTAGTATAATTAATTCTGATTCAAAGTAATGGCCAGCATCAACCAATCACTGCCAACCATGTTAAAATATAATTATACATTATAAATTCTGAATTTACGTACTGATTACCATTGTCCCATGTCTGTCAAACATGTTGATTGGTCCAAACATCATCTGCAGCCTGAAGCTTAACTTTAAATAGGAAGTTTGGATTGAATGCACTTGAATACAGAGCTATAGGATGCTCCCTTACTCCCTATTTAGTGAATGACTTAACCTCCAGTGTGCTGTCTGTCGGCACTGGTTTCAGAACAGTTTGAAATGCACCTTAATATGAAGCCTCTCAAAGCAACATTTTTCAGTTTTTGGATGCATCCATTAATTCTCAATGTGATATTCACTGTGCATTATAGGATATTTTAACTGAAACTGGGCATACAGTCCACGAATGTGGTCACTGTGTTTAACAGCCTGCTGTTTCACAATAAATCACTAAAATTTTAAAAATGGCATATCGAATCAAACTAGAGACACTAATCTTTTGACTCAAACAGGTTACAATGTAAAAACTTAATTAGGTCTCTTACCAGATGCCGTTACAACCAAACACAAATTCCTCTGCGATAGCCGCCATGTTGTTTTGTCACAGGACTCTGTACATCGAAAGTTTAACCCTTTACTGACAGCACAGAGTCTTCTGAACTGAGATCAGTCGGTTTAAATGAAATTAAATTATGCGTTGCATATAGCAAAGCCAAAATACAATGTCCATGTATGTGGACGTGGGGTCGCACGAGGTAAAGCAGCTTTCTGACAATAAATGGCTTTCTGGTTTCCATTTAAACAAGCTCAGTTTTATCAGTCTGATCAATGAACCATGGATATTCAGCTACAGATGACTCCTTTTGTGTTTCATGGAAGAAAGTCACAAGGGTTTGGAACGACATGGGTAAGTAATGAAAGAATTTTAATTTTTGGCTGAACTATTTCTTTAATGTCATTCACACTGTGTTGTGGAATTCTCGCAAGACCGTGTTAGAGCGCGTAAATTCATCCACACACCATCACTGAGATGAGCACCTCATTGGACCGAGGGTTGTGAATGTCAGCAGAAAAAGGGCATTGCAAGATGATAGATCACAAAACAGGAAATTATCACAACAGATATATCAGATAATTTATTTCAACCGTCAACACCCCTGTGGGAGGAGGAGACGCATGAAAGCTCCCTGTCCTAGTCTGCCTCCAGCTCTCGTGTCTTCCATTGCTAATGCTGTGTCCTCTCTGAACCGTGGGATGGGCTCTCAAGGGGAGATAGAACAAGACTTCAAAGTCCACAGCCTGCCAGGGCTGCAGGGAGGTCTCATTCAGTCACTGCCTCAACCGGCCTTGAGGGGGTTTCTAATTGCATTTCACAGGCCCCGAACAAAACAAGGCCTTGTTCAAGCTGAAGTTGGTCCTCCTGCTGGGATATAGCTGTGATTTGCGACTCCTCTGTGGGATATGGATCTTTGGCGTGCCAGCACAGCTGAGAAATACAGTTTCGACTTCCTTCTTCTGATGACTCACACCGGGACACTGATCATCGAATGAAATGAGAGGAAAACGCAGGCGGCTGTGACACCTTCATTCTCCCCGCAGAATGCTTTCGGTGTTTGGGACTGGAGGCAGATGTGTAGGCTCGAATTGAAAAATTAATTTAGAGCTACCCAAGAGACTCCAAACTGTATGCAGGCCATCAAATATCATCAAACGGCACAAGATTAAGGGGTTTTCTTTCCATAATTTATAAGCTCCAAATAACTAGCGAACGTACTTTCAACTGGGTCTAGCTAAGCCAGACAATATTGCTGTATTTTTTGTCTTGACTGTGGTGGTTTGATGCCTAATATGAGTATAATTCTAATTTATGAGTTTTTGACAAGAAAGGTATTTTATTTAAATCAGACATGCAACATGCATATGTTTGTGAATCCTATTGTATTTGACATTACTACCGAGGCCATTTCATATCAAACACATTTCAGTTGTGTTATAGGAGCTTGTTTGCATGTGTGACATATTGATATTGAACCCAAATACTGAACTTGACTTTACACTCTTCTAGGGGATCACTTAATGTGCATTAAAATCATAAAATATTAAATACATAAATTACTAGTCTTGCTTAAACTCTATTGTTAAAATATACTATAATATCTATGACTATATAAAATATAATCATAATGTAAAATAGTCAAAGCTTAAACCCCAGAAGTAACATTACCCATAAATAAAGCCTGACCTGAACTGCAACCATAACCCTAACCTTACTCACCTAACCCTATTTTTATAAAACTAAATATTTGTTTTGAATATAAAACAAAATATTTTGTGGATATTTAACAGTCAGGTTGCATTCAGGTGTGACTACTAAGTAAAGTCTCAAGTGAACATTTTGTCATTGATTCCCTTTTTTTTTTTTTTTTTAATGCAAATGGAACTAAGACCCATAAAAATAGCAGTAAATTGTAAATATACTGTAGACTACATTTATTATAGTAAGTGTAAAAATAGCTATGTTTTAATGACTAACCTTTACTATAATGTGGATATTTGCAGAAGGCTACTACAATACATAGTTTTGATAAAACTGTTAAATTTGATCTAAATGAACCTGTGGAAATAGTTTTTTTAATAACCCAGTACTCATTCCACTGAGTCCATTTTAAATCATTTTGTGCAATTATGACGAAGAATTGGTTTAAAATACTACACTCACTGAGCAATTTATTAAGAACACATGCACATGCTTATTCATACGATTATCTAATTAGCCAATCGTGTGGCACAGTGCAATGCATAAAATCATACAGATACGGGTCAGGAGCTGCAGTTAATGTTCACATCAACCATTTGAATGGGGAAAAAATGTAATCTCAGTGATTTCGACCATGGCATGATTTGTGGTGCCAGATGGGCTGGTTTGAGTATTTCTGTAACTGCTGATCTCCTGGGATTTTCTCGCACAACAGTCTCCAGAATTTACTCAGAATGGTGCCAAAAACAAAAAACATCCAGTGAGCAGCAGTTCTGCGGACGGAAACACCTTGTTGATAAGAGAGTTCAACGGAGAATGGCCAGACTGGTTCGAGCTGACAGAAAATCTACAGTAACTCAGATAACCACTCTGTACAATTGTAGTGAGCAGAATAGCATCTCAGAATGCACAACATTCTGGGCTACAATAGCAGAAGACCACATCGGGCACTTTATTAGGACCATAGTGTTCCTAATAAAATGCTAAGTGAGTGTATATCAAAACCCATTCCCAGCACTAGCCATCCCCCCCAACACCCTAAAAACAAAGACATCAAATCAAGAATGAGCACACAAAAACATGGACGTTTTTCCCTTCTGCGTTTCTGTGTTTTTTTTTTTTTACAGAAAGATTCTTGTAGAATTGCCTACAAGAATTGTCATTAGTGCAGACTTGGTCTGATTGTTTTCACTGATTTTCTGTCTAAAGGAGGAGTAAATTGATGCCTAAGCTCCAGTCTGGCTATTAATTTCAAAGCACAGGTTTGGCCTAGTGGCCCTATGAGAGAAAGCTGATTTAGCTAGATCATTTTTAATGGGGATAGATTACTCCATATTTGCCCTTTGGAGCAGCTTCTGTCCTCCATAACCAAGTTCCTTCTGAGACTATCACTAAGGGCCAATTGGCTTGGAAATGAAAGACATAATCTTAATGTACTGTAAGATGTGCAATCCATTCAGTTGTGGAATAAAATGTAGCCCATGAGCAGATATGATCATAGTGAGAAGTTGCTGACATCACATCGACTGTGGAGCTGTCAGATCAAGGTACATTTTGCAATCCAGCCAAGAGAAACTCTAATGACAACCATTGCAATTTCCAGGGAGAGATAATCAAAGCCATTTGACTTGTGAGAGCCATGGCAAAATACCAATATTCTTGGATTTCAAAGAGCGTCTAAACACTGAACAGGGTTCCCATACGCCCTTTCATTCGCATGACACAATGTTGCATCTGCCCGGCAAGGGATAAATTAAGCATGTGAAAGTTTTAGTGAAGTCCCCATTTTCCAGTTAATCAAATCTCCCCTAATCAAATTAGGCGCTATAATTCCCCAGGATGCGTGTGACAAAAGTGTATTATTCCTGCCTTTGAAGCGAGAGAGAAATCAGCATGAGGCCATTACCCTCTGCTTCAGTGGCCCTGAATTGAATTGCTCTTCCGACTGACCCGAGCGCAAGAGGCAGGGTCGAGGTAAACTTTGGCAGTGTTTGAGTTCCCAGCTCATTAAAGAGCTGCCTCTGAGGCCACCTCCAGAGTCTGTTGAGCCATTCATTATTTGAGGCACTTGTGTAATTTTCCCTGGACATCTGTGACAAACAGGCTCTCTTCCCAATGCTACACAAAAAACATCTCAGACAATCAAGCTTACGCTCCTAACTGCCAGGCTTAGAGAAACACACAACATCCACTATTACACACTATGAAGGAGAAAAGACACATTAACTTCAACATAAAATCACCAAAACATGTCATATGTTATATATCTTATATCTAAATAACTAAATATTTGGGCATGTATGTACATATTAAAATCCTATTTTTGGGA
Organism: Myxocyprinus asiaticus; assembly: GCF_019703515.2. NCBI lineage: Eukaryota > Metazoa > Chordata > Actinopteri > Cypriniformes > Catostomidae > Myxocyprinus > Myxocyprinus asiaticus. The sequence continues at coordinate 21,420,728 of NC_059374.1, forward strand.
AAATACTGTATATGTTGCATTTATTTAAGTGTGACTTTTTATCAGTGAAAACTGAACATACTATATAAAGTATATGTTTTACATATATTGCCATATATCAGATTTCTGTATGGTAAAGTCACAGTGATCATCAGTGAAATGTAGATAAGCACTATTGGGTGTTATAATTAGACTTTTAGAATAAGTATTTTCCATTGAATGAAAAGTCTTGAGATTTGATTGAAGGCCTTCAGGAGAGTTGGCACATAAGCTTTTGAACCAAATTACATAAAGTGCCCTTTTATACTCAGTTAGCAGGTCGGCAAATAGGCCCATGGAGTATTCTGCTGCCACTTATGAAGTGCTCATAACCGATGTGTGCCTCACAGCTTTGCACAACAGCTTCCTTCCAAAGCAACTCATATGGCAGCTAATGAATATGGCACTTTAGATTTCCTGAATTGTCCCTTTCCATTCACTGCCCCCAGTGTTAACACCTCTTTATAAGATTCTCAACAGCTAGTGCACTGCCTCTCAAGGTCACTCTGCCTGAACGGAGCGCCAGAGAAAGCCGCACAAAAACCTGAGAGGCTCAATTCCTATTCATTTGTCACATTTGCATGCATGCCTCTATACTCGATCACACAAAGGCCACGGTAGCTTAGCCATTGCCCCCTACCAATTACAAATGAGTCCATTAAGCTGTCTGCATCAGGCCCAGCCTCTTCATGGTAATGGCTTGTGAGATTTCCATCATAATCGCAGGGCTCCCACTGCAGTCATGAGTGCAGATGGAGGAGGAGAGTGGGTAAAGAGCTATCAAACAGGGCAGAGTGCATTCCTTCAGCTTTGTTTACATGCATGCAAGCACAAAAGCCAGTGCTTTCTTTAAGAGTGTAGCCTGATCACAAAATTCTTGCTGGATTTAACGATTTAGTAAGCCACACGTGCAGACACAACAACATCTGCAGGATTATACTAAAAAACTAATTATTAATGATTCTCATCTAACAGGAAGCTGGGGCTGGATTCACAAAACAATCTTAAGAATAAAAATCTTTTTAATTACTATTTTCTTCTTAGTTAAGAATATTTTGTTTTCCCGAAAATACTTCTTGAGAAGATCCTTATCTTTTTTTGTTAAACCTTCAACATTTAAAAGGAATATTTCACCCAAAAATGGAAATTCTCTCATCATTTACTCACCCTCATGCCATCCCAGATGTGTATGACTTTCTGTATTCTGCAGAACACAAATGAAGATCTTTAGAAAAATGTCCACACAATGCTAGTGACCAGAAATTTCAATATTCAATATTTAAATCCTTTTTAACTATTAATCTCCACTTTTACTTTCAGAATGTGAAAGTGGAGATTTATGGTAAAAAAGGATTTAAATGTTGATCTGTTTCTCACCCACAACTATCATGTTTCTTCTGAAGACATGGATTAAACCACTGGACTCGTTTGGATTACTTTTATGTTGCCTTTATGTGATTTTTGGAGCTTCACACTTCTGGTCACCATTCACTTGCATTGTATGGAGCTACAGAGCTGAGATATTTTTCTAAAGATCTTCATTTGTGTTCTGCAGAATACAGAAAGTCATACATATCTGGGATGGCATGAAGGTGAGTAAATGATGAGAGAAGTTTCATTTTTGGGTGAATTATCCCTTTAAAGCTAGATAATGTTTTATAATTGGTCATAAGAACTTTGAAGAGAACTTTGATGAACTTGGACTCTTTAGAAGATTATCGTAAACCCGGCCCTAGGCATTTAATTAATCAAATCATTTTTAATTTTTATACTCTTATTTTAGATAATTTGTTCTTCTTTAACTGCATCTAAATTATCTGCATCCAGATGTGATGTTTCTTAGTTTCAGTATCAAGCTTCCAAACAACTTTTCTTTTGGTTCCCAAAATTAAGAGGCAGGGTTGATTTACCTGCCTTCTCTATCACCAATCTTGGAAGAATAATGTGATCAGATTTTATTACTTGCTGGTAACTCCAACACCTAATTTACCAAGTCTGTTCATGTCTAAGGAAACAACAAATCATTTAGGCCAGACAATCAATCCCATACATTAGCATTTATCTACCACATGTGTAAGCCTGACCTGGTTCTATCATGTCATATAACAGGAAAACTCTATAAAGATCTATTCATAAACAAACGTAAATCACTGCTTATGAAGAACTGTGCATTTTGATGCAATTATGATATGGGATTTTGTGTAAATCAATATTAGCATGCAAGTCATCCCATCCCCTGGGATTTCCACTGGTCCACTAAAGATTCTTATACATGATTTCTGGTATTAACAAGCAATTTGTTAAAGTTATGAATTAATAATAAAAATTTCCTGGATAACTAAAAAGACCTCCTGAAAAAGACCCAGTTTATATACATACAGTACACAGTGTAAACAGTATATAGCTTAACCAGCAAGATTTCCTAGGTGACCAGCATCACCAAGTTTTGCTTGTAAACAGCTGGCTATGCTGGTCCATTAATTATACCAGCACCAAACCAGTATATGAACCACCCTGGAGTAACATGGAAATCAATGCTGGTCTAAGCAGGGTATAATGTATGGCTGATGTTGTTCAACTTGCATGTTAACCTGAGCTTGTTAACCTGCCACATTCACAGGCAGTACAAGCCATTTGGTGGCAATATGACCCCTCCACCTCTATCTCACTATGGAGTTAAAAACCTATCGCTCTGCTTGCACTCTCTATATTTCAGAGGACTGTAGACTCTCCTCAAACAGTACATGGCAAGAGTGATCGCAGCAGATCACCTTGAGGACATCTAGCACTAATGTAGTGCCTAGCAGTGGAAGACCATGAAGAAAGATGATAGGACTTCAGAGGTATTAATCACCATGACAGTGAGAGGCTCAACCCCCCCAGCCACCAAGGGCTCAGGATAAGCTCGTAAAAATTGCACAGCCCTCCACAGGGCACTCATGTCTTACTTGTTTATGGCAGCGAGTCCCAGAGGACGCAGCAGTGATGAGCTAGCCTCTAAACCCACGCCGTCACGAATGATGTATGACTATCATTACCAGAAAATATCACTTCAGCCGACCCATGATCTTGCTCTGCTAAGGGTCATATTATCCATGAAGAACAAATTACAGGCCCCTCTGCACATTTAAATTACTAGCAAAAAAATGGAAGTGCATAGATGGTTATATGTCATCAGTGACAATGCCCTCCAGAGTAACAGATAAAAAACCCACCTGAGAAGTTATCATCCTACAGGATGCTAAAGTTTACTTGTGCAGGCTGTCACACAGAAGCAAATATACAGGAAAGGTTATACCCTTAAATTGACCTTATTCAAGCAATTAGCATACAGTATTTACTCAATGATCGGTCATGGCAATCAATGGCATGTTTAAATGTTTGCTGTTTATCACTCAGATTTAATTTAATTATGTTGGTTTTACTGCATTATCGTTCTGTTGTTTGCATTTAGCTCATTATTCTAATGTATTCCACTTTGCTAAATACTGAAATTTTAAAGTCCCCATGAAATCAAATTGGAGTTTTGTGGCTCTTAGTACAATTCTGCTAGCTGTGAGACTAGATATGCTAGAGTACTCCTAAAAGTTGACAAAATAAACCTGTAGCAGATATACGCATTTAAAATGTACAGACTTTCTCTTCTGGGAAAACAGACCAAAAATATTGATGACTTATCTTGCACTACGAAGATTTTTATAACATAAAATGCTCTCTAGAATGAGAATATCACTCCCCTTAAAGCTTTCGACTAGAAATAGCAAGTAGCAAATCAAGGTTATGGCTGTGATGCAACTAAAGCCTTTTTGGCTATTTAAAACAGGATGAGCCATTTGATATATTTCAAGCCCAAACTTCCGGTTTTAATAGGAAATGAGACAACACAGGAAAGAGAACTGCCCTCGTCAAGTGATTTCATGGGGTCTTTAGGGACTGACATACAAACGCCTTCTCTTGGAAAATCTAACTATCCTAATGCTAGTGGCTATGCTAGTAACTAGTGATGTTCTTTCTGCAAACTTTGTTCATCTTTACAGTTTTTGAATCGTCAAATCTAGTGTATAAGCATTAGACAATCTGAATTTATTTGACTGTTTATATTCATTATCTGTCCTTGACTTCTCCACGCTCAGATACGATCACCACTGATTAAGAGCTATGCAAAAGGCACCTAGCAAACTAGAAGAAACGATAAGTGTGACATAATTTTGAACAGAATTTGGCCAAAATGGTGTTTTTGAGTTTGTTGCGGTGGTTCGAAACAGCTTTCCAGCGCGAACCTTATTACTGCTATTGGTCCACGTCAACGCTGGGTGTGACCCGGTGCTCCACCTACTTTGACACAACATCTTATTTCAACAGCTTCACTCAGTAGAGATCAGTCAAAATGATCACACTGGAGTGCAGAGTTGCCGAGCTGGAGAAAACGTTGCTATATTTATACAGTCGTTCGCGGAGAGACATTTTCCAAGAACATTTCATGTAATTTTTTTAGATGAAGTCAAAAGTCTTTCAAATACAATTACAGATGGTAACCGGTGAATATTATGGCCACATATAGCGGAATGCAGAATTGCAGAATGTAAACATGAGAAATTACACATCAGCTGTGTCCAAAATGACGCAATATATACTATGAATGCTACCATGAATGTTGGCATGAAGTGTCCAACATTCCACTCTCTTTTTCCAGTTGAAGTACATCTTTCTGGTACTCATAGTACACTTCTTTTTGTTATATTTTCGGTGTAAACATATTACATTTACTACTTACACTACAATACAAAATGGCATAGAATAGTGCAGAAGTGTGCGATTTAGACACACCTATTATCTACTGCATAGACATTATTTTAAATAATTGAGTGGTTAAAACAGCTTATTTTACTGATCTTATGCTATGTGTGCATGAAGTAACTGATAACACATTTTAATGTCACATTGGTTAATATTTTGCATGTAGTGCTGTTGCAGGACAGCATGTGTCTCGTATTTAAATGCTCCTCTAAAGGCCGGCTCCAGTGGCGTGGATGGTGTTCGAATGTTTGCAACAGTTTCCTATTGCTCAGCGTGAGTGTGTAGGAGCCTTAAGTGTGCAGCTACAGTCTATTTAGGTTGTTTCTCGTTTAGTTTTCTGTGTGAAAGCAAACTTTTCTTTTTTAATCCTTTATATCAAATAGATTCATATTCAATCTTCTATGCATGTAGTTCTGAATAAAGATCAATTAAACTGAATACTAACATTTACTCATATCCTCGTAGAGGTATACTTACTTTTGTGTCCATTATACTTTATAAACCGCTGCAAGCTTCCAGATGGACTCCAAGACTCACCTCGCTGACCACTGCCTGCAATATCTTGGTCTTGGGATGAATTCCACAGAGAATAAGCTGCTATCAACTACAGTCCAATCAAACAGCGAGTAACATTTTCACTGACCACTGCTTGCATCACTTTTCTTAAATTGGAATACATAGACAATAAATTACTGCCAACTAAAGCCTTTACATTGTTACGTTCCATGTTTATTTATATAATATTGTTGGATGCTACGTGCTGCTGTGTGCTCTCTCTCTATCTTTCTGTGTTTCTCAGTGTGTTACTGCCGCTCAACCAGGTGCGGAGGAGAGGAAGGTGATCGCTTGCACCTGCCGCTCGTTACTGTGCAGAGGCTGCAAGCTCAAAAGCTGTTCAACATGCCTACCACATTGAAGCTTGCCTGCCTTGTGTTGTTCTAGTAGTTTTGTCAGAGATTTTTATTGTAGCCCTCCAAATAAGTAATTAGCGTTGTTGTTGCGCTACGTGTTTCTCTGTGTTGGAAGCCATAGGGAGTGTGGGTGCCATTTTATTTCTGTGAATATTTTTCTCTTGTTTCTGCTTCGTTAGGGAGTTAGTGTACATTTCTGTTTTTAGTTTTCTTTAGTTTTGTCAGTTTAGACAGTTTTACTCCTTAACTAGTTAGAGGGTCCTTTTGTTTGTTGTTTTGGCCTTTTTCCCCCTCCTGAAGTCTATTTTGCTTCCTATTTTACTTTGTCCTTTGGAAATATTGTAAATATAAAAAAAAAAAAAAAAAACTTGACTTTGGAATTTGACGTGTCTGTTGTGTTTGGCAGAGACTGGTACTCACTCACCCCAACTGATTTTATGTTTACATTTCTCTGTTACTCCCTTACCCTAGATCCTTACATCTGGGATGTAACAGTGAAAATTTGGGGGCTTGTCCGTTGATTATTCAACACTGTAAAGCAGTGAAATATTCCATTTGGTGCAAAGTGAAGCTGAAAACCTTTTATTCTATGTAATACTAAAATTTGTGTTTGAAATCTTGTGCAAAGAAAAACTAAAGTTATTTATTGTGAGCATTTCAAGCTAATTTGTGTTTTGATATTTCTTGTATTAAGTTTTGGCTGTTTTCTTTTTTTGGTAGGGGCGGAGAGGTTATACTATGTGGAATGGAATCTGATTTGAGTTTACCCTCGCTCCCTCATACGTTTTCAATCGCTGCCGTAAGAAGGACTTGCTGTTAATTGCTGACTTCTTTAATATCTCTGTGTCTAGAGATGTAACAAAACAGGTTTTAAAAGATCAACTGTACACTGAGTTAGTTAACGCTGATATCCTACCGACTGATTCGCAGACTGAAGGGGTAGAGGAGGAGAATGAAGTAGTTGTAATGGCTGAAACTAGTGCTGTTGCTGTTCCCCTTGATACTGAACCGAGCATGGATCCTGTATTAGCGATCAAGCTAAAAGAACTTGAGCTAGCCATTAAACAACAGGAGTATGACACTCAAGTTATCCAGCTCTGTGCTATTGAAGCTCAAGCTCGCCGAGATATTAAGCTGAAAAGTTTAGCAATTGAGGCAGAGACTTTACGCTGTAAGCCTGTGCCAGCTCCACGCTCTAGACCTTCCTCACCTTTGTCTGCTGTTCCGGCACAGAGTAGCACTGTTAATTTTGGTTCTCCGAATGATGCTTCAGGTTAACTTTGATGTAGCAAAGTATATAAAATTAGTGCCTCCCTTTCGAGAAGCTGAGGTAGATGCCTACTTCATAGCCTTTGAGCAAATTGCTGAAAAACTGGGTTGGTCCAAGGATATGTGGGGTCTACTGCTTCAATGTAACTTTGTGGGTAAGGCTCAAGAGGTATGTGCTGCGCTACCAATAGAGCAGTCCCTAGATTACGATGTTGTGAAAGCAGCGGTGCTACATGCATATGAACTGGTGCCTGAGGCATGTCGCCAGCGCTTTCGAGGTACAGCGAAACAGCCAAACAAACCTTTTGTTGAGTTTGCACGAGAAAAGAGAACCCTGTTTGAGAAATGGTGTTTGGCTAGTAAAGTTACCAGTCTTGATCAACTGCAGGAACTTATTTTGCTTGAAGAGTTCCAGAGAACATTGTAGTTCACCTAAATGAGCAAAAGATAAATTCACTCTCTGAAGCTGCAGTGTTAGCGGGTGAGTTCGCACTCACACAGGTCAGTATTCTTTTCTACACGCCAGTTTAAATGCCAGAGTTTTGTAAATGAGCAGACAGAGAGGGTAATGTCACCTGTTTTCCCCCTGAGAAATCTGAGAAAGAGAAGCCTATGCTGGATCGCTCAAGCCGCAAGCATGTCTGTTTTTACTGCTTAGATCCAAGTCACCTGATATCCAACTGCAAAGCGTGGAAACAGAAGTCTGCTGCTGAAGAAGCTAAGAGTGTAGCTTTTGCTCAAGCTGGTTCTGTCTCTGACCACTCATTCCCACAGCTCCAGAGTTCTGGCTACCAACCCTTCTTGTTAACTGGCTCTGTGTCTCTTTCAGCTGACTCGCCTGGCCGACCAGTAACCATCCTGCGAGATACGGGGGCTGCGCAGACCTTTATTTTAGCTGAAGCCTTACCTTTCTCTCCTGAAACATACTCTGGTGCATATGTACTAGTTCGAGGGATTGAACTAGGCTGTGTTAAAGTACCTTTGCGTACTGTCTTCTTGAAATCCGATTTGGTCACAGGTTCGGATTGGAGTAAGGACTGAACTGCCGGTGGAGGGCATAAGCGTCATCCTGGGAAATGACCTGGCTGGAGGTAAAGTGTTCCCTTGTCCTATTGTGGTGGATAAGCCTGAGGTGACAGGACAGCTAGATGTTGCTGCTCATTTCCCTGCTGTTTTTCCCACCTGTGCTGTTACTCAAGCACAGTCCCAGAAGTGGGATGTTGTGAACCTCACTAACTCATTTATGAACCCTGTGTCAGACATTTCAGAGTACACACTGCTCATTAAACCTGATATCTCCTTCTTATGAAAAGATGGATTCTGACTCAGCCACAGCTTCCTTAAAAGTAGGGAAAGGAGGACCTTGCTGCTGTTCAGAAAACTGATCTGTCTCTGTCGTTCTGTCTAGATGCTGCTGTCAGTTTGGATAAAGCTCCAGGTGGTCCAGTTACATATTATTGAGATGGTGTACTCATGCGATGATGGCGACCACAAGTGAATGGTGACCTGTTAGCTGTACATCAACTTGTCTTACCTTCTGCTTACCGTCCCCAGGTCCTGAAGCTGGCGCATGAGCATCCCTTGTCTGGTCACCTTGGTATCACTAAGATGTATAAGCGCATCTTAAAGTACTTCTGGCCTGGATTGAGGAACAGTGTAGTGAGTTACTGCCGAGCTTGCCATAATTGTCAAGTCTCAGGTAAGCCCAACCAGACTGTTCCCTCCACTCCTCTTCATCCTATACCAGTGATGAATGAGCCATTTGAACGTTTGATCTTGGATTGTGTTGGACCCTTGTCCAAGTCAAAAACGGATCATCAGTATCTTCTAACGCTGATGTGTGCTGCCACACGGTTCCCGGAAGCTGTTCCATTGTGCTCTCTGAGAGCTAACATCATAGTCAAAGAGGTCATCAAGTTCTGCTCAACGTTTGGACTACTGAAGGTCATCCAAACTGACCAAGGCTCTAACTTCACCTCAAAGCTGTTTGCTCAGGTTTTGAAAGAGTTGGGAGTTTCTCATCAGATGTCTAGCACCTATCACCCAGAGTCGCAAGGAGCGTTAGAATGATTCCATCAGACTCTCAAGTCCATGCTCCGTACATACTGTGTGAGTACAGGAAAAGACTGGGTAGAAGGTCTGCCTTTGCTGCTGTTTGCTGTCTGAGAAACTGTCCAGGAATCATTAGGGTTCAGTCCGTCTGAACTTGTGTTTGGTCACACAGTTCGCGGACACCTAAAACTCCTTCAAGAGCAGCTGATATCAAAAAACCCACTTACCACCAACCTGTTAAACTATGTCAGTAACTTCCGTGAATGACTGCATAGTGCCAGTGACATTGCTAAAGCTCATCTTATGCGTACTCGATCTAAAATGAAGTCGAGATTTGATAGAAGGTCTGTTAAACGCAACTTCCAGCCTGGTGATCAAGTGTTTGTTTTACTCCCCATTCTGTCCTCTGCACTGCATGCTAGATTTGCTGGCCCCTACAGCGTCGAGGAAAAAGTTGAGTGAGACCAATTTATGTCATTTCTACTCCAGATCGCAGGAGAAAAAGCAGAGCATGTCACATTAATATGTTAAAGTCTTCTGTTGGCAAAAGTGAGACAGAACTTCAAGCAAGGATGTTGAAGCAGTTAAGCCTGCTGTGGTGTTGCCTGCTGCTCTTTGCTCCTCTGTAGATGACCCAGACATGCGTGAATTGACTCCAGAACATTTTCAAAATTCAACAGTGTTAAGTCATCTTGATGACTACCTTGCATACCTGCCTCAGGATCAGAAGGAATCTATTATTCAGCTGTTTAATAAGTACCCCATGCTCTTTTTCTGATGTTCCTGGCAGAACCTCTATGGCCACTCATGACATAGACGTAGTTAACCGTTCCCCCATAAAGCAACACCCATACTGTGTTAATCCTCAAAAACGAGCGATAATGAGGAGGGAAGTTGAATATCTTCTAAAGCATGATCTTGCCACACCAAGTCAGAGCCCTTGAAGCTCCCCTTGTTTATTGGTGCCCAAACAAGACCCAACATTCTGTTTTTTGCACAGACTACCACAAAGTAAATAGCATGACCAGATTCCTTTCCTCTGCCCAGAATGGAGGACTGTGTGGACAGAATTGGTTGTGCCCATTTTATCACAAAACTTGACCTTCTAAAAGGATATTGGCAAGTACCATTGACTGCCTGTGCGTCTGAGATATCTGCCTTTTTGTGACCCCTGATAATCTGCTGCAATACTCCGTTATGGCCTTTGGGATGCGCAATGCTCCTGCAGCGTTCCAAAGGTTGATGCAATGAGTGCTGTCAGGAATCCCTAACTGTGAAGCCTACTTGGATGTAGTAGTTTACTCTCACACTTGGGAAGAACATCTAAGTAGCCTTGATCAAGTTTTTAAGCAGTTGGCCAACGCTTCACTAACTCTTAACCTGAAAAAGTGTGAGTTTGCCAAAGCAGTGGTTACGTATTTAGGTAAAAAGGTAGGTCAGGGTTAAGTAAAGCCTGTGGAGACAAAGGTAAAAGTTATCTTGAAGTTTCCCATACCCCGTAATAAGAGTTAAGATGTTTCCTTGGAATGGTGGGGTATTATAGGAGTTTCTGTAGGAATTTTGCTACAGTAGTCACCCCTTTGACTAACTTGCTCAGTACTGCCCGAAAGTTTGTATGGTCCCCTGAGTGTGACTCTGCCTTTAATGCTGCCAAAGACCTCTTAAGTAGTGCTCCTGTGCTTTCTGCTCCTTGTTTCACTCTCCCGTTCAAACTGCAGGTAGATGCCAGTTCCTCAGGTGCCAGAGCTGTGTTGCTGCAGGAAGATGCCAATGGCATAGAACATCCTGTGTGCTACTTTTCAAAAGAAGTTCACCAATGCTCAGCAGAAGTATAGTACTATTGAGAAAGAGGCCCTAGCCCTGGTGTTGTCATTACAACATTTCGAAGTTTACCTTGGAGGTAGTAATCATGTCATCACTGTCTATACAGACCATAACCCCCTCGTTTTTCTGCATAGGATGCGAAATTCGAATCAGCGTCTGATGAGGTGGTCCCTCATTATTCAAGGGTACAATCTGAATATCCAGTACTGTAAAGGTTCTGGAAATATTGTAGCAGATGCCCTTTCGAGAGTATATTGTGCTGTAGAGTGAAAGAAAAGTGAGTATTTGGTTTGTATAGCTCTTATTTTCAAGACATTGGTTGATGCTTAAACTTATGGGTGGGGGTGTTACGTTCCGTGTTTATTTATATTATGTTGGATGCTACGTGCTGCTGTGTGCTCTGTCTTTCTCCGTGTGTTACTGCAGCTGTTCAACATGCCTACCACACTGAAGCTTGACTTCCAAAGTGCTGTACCTCTCGCCTGCCTTGTGGTGTTCTAGTAGTTTTGTCAGAGATTGATACTGTGTAAAACTTACTCAAGTTTGGCTTATCCCTCCAAATAAGTAATTAGCGTTGTTGTTGTGCTACGTGTTTCTCTGTGTTGGAAGCCGTAGGGAGGTGGGTGCCATTTTGTTTCTGTGATTCTTTTTCTCTTGTTTCTGCTTCGTTAGGGAGTTGGTGTACATTTCTGTTGTTCATTTTTGTTTTGTCAGTTTAGACAGTTTTACTCCTTAACTAGTTAGAGGGTCCTTTTTTTGTTTTGGCCTTTTCCCCCTGCTGAAGTCTATTTTGCTTCCTATTTTACTTTGTCTTTTGGAAATATTGTAAAAACTTTACTTCGGAATTTGACGTGTCTTTTGTGCTTGGCAGGGGACTGGTACTCACTCACCCCAACCAATTTTATGTTTACTTTTCTCTGTTACTCCCTTACCCTAGATCCTTACATCTGGGACGTAACAACATGCCAGACAGCAAAGGACACTGTTTGGTTGGACTTCAAATACACTCAATCATTAATCTTACATTTCAATCAATATCTTTTAGATTTAAACATTGACTACCAAAAATCTACTCTGTTCACTCAATCAATAAATGACTTGTATTACACATAGCTAACTAATATTGACATTATTTTCATGCTGTACAGCCAAAGGGGAACTGGCTCCCCCAGCAAAGCCTGGTATCTCGTATATTTTTTTTTTTTCCTCCACAAACTAACATCTTATGGAGGTGGTCTTTCCACTAAATTAACATTTAATGGAGTTTTTCGTTCCTTGTCATAGTTGCCTTTTGGTTTGCTCACTGGGGGGCCTTAAGACAACATATTTTAAGGCAAGACTTTCAAAGATGTATTTTTTATTTTTTCCAATAAAACTGCTCATTGGGGACTTTTAAGACATTTACAACATGATTTTCTGTAAAGCTGCTTTGAAACAACACATATTGTGAAAAGTGCTATACAAATAAAATTGGTACGTTTGCATGGGCAGTTATAATTGAGCTACCGTAAGTTTTTGTAAAGTTGAGCTACTATCTCTAAGTAAAAATGACACCATGCGTAATCAAATAGCTTAAGGACATCAGCTGTGGAAGTGACATAGACGTTTTCTGGTTGACCTTCGTTGACCTTCAATTCTGGTTGCGTCATTGTAGCACGTGGAAGAAGTCAGCTAACTAGCTTCTCAACACCGAGACACGCACAACAACATGGAAAACATTTCTTACATTCTTTAAGATGTACGTTATCCGTCATGCTTATGTTGACTTCCGAAGGCAGAAGACGACCAAAATTGCTCCTGGATGGTTCTAACTACAGTATATGAGCTCTGCTTTGCTTCACCTAGCGTCTTCAATTTATAAGGATATCATTCTTATAAACTTTGTGAAAACCATTATAATAACATTTAGACTGAGAAGAGATGTCGTGAATAAATAGATGATTAAGAAAATATTTTGTCTATATTTTCCAAGTCACTGCTGGTATTTTTATAGGTTTGTTGTCTGTATACCTGAATAGTTCTGTATTTGTCACTGAACCTGCCATTTGCTTCAGGCTGCATATAATAAATATCTTGCTTTCTGCCTCATTCTATGAAGGGAATCTACATAAGATAAGTAAAAGAAGCTGCTATAACTACTCAATTTTAAAGTAAGATATGTTTACATTATGCATTCATGGCGTTAATGCCAGCATTCTAACCACTGGCCATAGTATGCACCTGTTACCCTCTTTTATTGTGTAAATGTGTAAAACTAAAGGATATTGATTGAACTGTAAGATTAATGATTGAAACGATATTGTAAACACACTAAATGACTTGATCTATCTTTTCCTTCGAAATCTTTTTTTTATTAACATTTTTTTTATTAAATCTTACAATAATAAAGAAAAGCAAAACATGTATGTGTGTGTGTGTGTATATATATATATATATATATATATATATATATATATATATATAGCAGTAATCACCTCTCCCGGAGTATCTGCCGCTTTAGGGGGGTGTGTGCTACTCCCAAAAACAGTACAAAGCAGGTGGTGCAGTTGTAAATACCTTTAAAACTGAGATCTGGGGATCCCAAAATGTTGAACCAAATTTTCAAACAATCTCAACACTCCACTCTCATATAGGTCACCGAGTGTAGTAACCCCCCTCACAATCCAGTCTGACCAGCAGAAAGGGGACTTACCAATACTCAATCTTGGGTTCTGCCATGCTCGAGGCAACATTTAAATAAATGTCAGATTTAAACATTCTGGACACTTTTGTCCATACCGAGTGTAAATGCAAAATAATGGTGTGTAACCTCTCCGATTAGTTTGATAGAGAGGCTTTGCAACGGAGAAATAGGGGCAAGAAATTCCTGTTCAATACCAAACCAGGGAGGGGCTCTCTCGGGTGGAAGTGACCAATGAGCCAAATGTCTGAGACTGAACGCATAGTAATAAAACAAAATCTTGGGTAGGCCTAGCCCACCTTTGTCAATCGGCCTATGTAACTTATTGAAATGCAATCTGGGACGGTTACCATTCCAAATGAAGGACTTCACTATGCTATCAAATTGCTTGAAATAAGAGAGGAAGATATCTACAGGGAGAGATTGTAGCGGGTAGTTACATTTTGGAATACAATTCATTTTAATAACATTAACCTTCCCAATCATAGATAAATGTAATGAAGCCCACCTGTCCACATTGCTCGAAAACCTTTTTATTAAAGGGTCAAAATGAACACTAACTAAATCAGATTTGATGGGAATAAAATCCCCAAATACTTAATGTCCTGTTTGGGCCACTGGAAGGCGCCTAGCTCGAAAGCCGCTGTCAGAGCCAAAGCTTCGGATTTAGAGCAATTGACTTTGTGTCCTGAGAACTTGGATAAGTAATTAATAATTCTGTGGAGGCAAGGCATAGATCTAGTAGGGTTAGAGACAAATAACAAAATATCATCTGCGTAAAGCAGAAGCTTATGCGCCACACCTCCCGCCGTCACCCCTGAAAAATCATCCTCCTTTCTTATTGTGGCTGCTAATTGTTCCAGGGCAAGACAGAACAATAATGGGGAAAGAGGGCAACCCTGCCGAGTGCCCCTATCCAGAGTAAAATAATCTGAAATTAATCAATTTGTTTGTACCGCTGCTACAGGGTGTCTATAAAGTAACTTAATCCAACCAATAAATGTACTCCTGAACCCATACATTTCCAAAATCTTAAAAAGATAATCCCGTTCTACCATATCAAACGCCTTTTCGAGATGGCAGCGACCGGATATTGATCATTTGCCACTGACCACATGATATTGATGAAACGCCTAATGTTATCAGAAGAGCTACGGCCCCGAATAAACCCCACCTGATCTATATGAAAAAGAGATGTCATAACTTTACTTAATCGGTTAGCCAAAATTTTTACATCTAACTGGATCAGGGAAATTGGACGGTAACTTTTACACTCACTTGGATCTTTGTCCTTAAGAATCAGGCTGATCCGGGCTTGTGTCATGGTTGGCGGAAGCTTTCCATTCTTTAATGATTCCGTATAAATTCTAACAAAAGTGGAGCCAATTCTGTAGCATAAGATCAAAAAAAAATTCAGCGGCAAAACCATCTGGCTCCGGAGCCTTGCCTGTAGGTAAGGACATAATTACCTCGTCAAGCTCCTCCAAGGTTAACTCAGAATCAAAAGATTTTTTTTGCTCAGTCGTCAGTTTAGGAAGTTCTAATGGTTCCACAAAATTTCTAATATAGGGTGACCATGCATCCTCTTTTTCAGACCTTAAAAAAGCATCCGGCCGGGATTTCTAAATTTGTGAAAATGTCCGGGATTCTGCTTTAGTTGCATTATGATGTGCATCTGGTCTAATACTTCATATTGTGTGTGCGCGCATATTTGCATTGCTTTGTAAGTCCCGCCTTCGCGCACACCAATTGGTTGATTATAAGAAGCTTGCAGCAACTATTGGCCAAATTCCTGCCTGTCAATCTCTCCGCGAACGCGCGAAGTGCTGTTGTGTGCAGCATCAAACAGTTGCTTGACAGTAGCAGCAAATGACAGCTGAGTGGAAACAATGCCCAAACGAAAGTGCAAAAAATTCCCATACTTTCGTCCAGGTCGAGATCCGTGGGAAGCAGAATGTATTACATGTAAAGCTGGCACTTATGTGTCAGTTGCTAATAAAGGTGCAAGTGATTTAGAAGCACACATTAGCTCTGTGAAGCATAAAGTGTCAGCAAAAGGTGAAAGTTCATCAGGTAAATTAACGGACTACTATTTGCGACCAGGTAAAATTATCACATTGCTTCATTTTCCATGGCCATTCAAAATAATAGTAATAGTAAATGAAGGTACACTTATGGCATCAAATATTTTATTTTAGTACATGGACATTCAAAATAATTTTTATTTATTTTTATATATTTGTGTTATGAGAGTTGTAATGGAGTGTCTTTTTCACTGTATTAAAGTTTGCATTCATAGTAACACTGTTTTGAACCCTATTATAGGGTTATAGATTTACATATTTAGTTTGAATTGCTTTACATACTTGATTTGTGTTTTGAAATAATTATTATTGATGATGGCAATTAGCCATTTCTGCTTTATTTGTTTTTCCTATATAAAACATAAGATTGTTGTCATAAAGGATATTATATTATATTATATTATATTATATTTAGCCAATGAATAATATAATTTAATAACGTTTTGTGACTGCTGGCCTGGACCTTTTGTTTGAGCGCAGCTCTCTTGTAATGCAACAGAATGGGCAATTAAGGATACAGTGCTGTGGTCATTCTCTGCATTGTCTTTCTCTTTGGAAAATGAATCCCCTGATAATTTATAACCGAGGAGAAACAAGCAGCTGATGAACAGTATCCATTATCATGCATCATTTACTGAAATAACAGGCTGCTATTTCCACACAAGAAATGACAAAAATCCTACTTAAATTAGTTTTGAATTTCGCCTGTGGATGTTGGAAAGCGTATAAAGAACTTTGTGAGTTCTACCACCCAATATCAATTTCAAGGTCCATTTACTTCCCATCCCTGATCCCTGCCACGCTGAACAGACGGAGACCCCTGAGTGGGCACATATGGCGCAGGGCTG
This sequence comes from Myxocyprinus asiaticus, assembly GCF_019703515.2. Classification (NCBI taxonomy): domain Eukaryota; kingdom Metazoa; phylum Chordata; class Actinopteri; order Cypriniformes; family Catostomidae; genus Myxocyprinus; species Myxocyprinus asiaticus. The sequence continues at coordinate 21,437,211 of NC_059374.1, forward strand.
GAAGTCCACTGGAGCTGGTAATGATGGCAGTGCTGGACTGGTCCATCACCGTGCCAGTGCTGGAGCTCCATTGGCGCAGAGTAATTGACAGCCATGAGCTTCCCTACAGAGCTCAAATGCCGCAGACTGCTCTCTGGCACACACTCCCTAATTCACACACGCATACTTGGCTGCTGGCTCAGCAGGGGCAGGCCATCCAATTTACAGCTCTCTCCAGTACCGCCCCGGGAGCCATCTCAGGCCTGTCCAGCTAGCCCAACAAAGACTAATGAAGGCCTTCTCCAGCAGCTCATACATTATGGAGAGAGTAGAGACAGATCAGGAAAACACTGCCAGCACAGTCCGCATTTCTGACCGGAAAGAATCAATTGGGTTGTTGTGGGTAACTGCTCCCCTGCTATGAAGTTGTTCTCCATTACATGTGCCGGAAAATGCGATGAGGTGATGGAGAGAAAAGAAACGAGATATTATTTCTGGCACTCGTTTAGTTACATTCCATGTGTAGTGCTTCAAATTTTCTGCACTGCATGTTATGCCACTTAAAGGCCCCATGAAAGCGCTTGACGAGTGCAGTTTCTTTCCTCTGTTTCCTCTGCTGACATTTGCTGTTGAACCAGTAAGTTTGGTCGGGACATCCCCCTTTTTTTATTTTAGCCATGAACCATGATTGCTTCTTGCTGGTTGTTTGCAAGTGGTATTAGGGGTTGAGACATTTTCATTCTAAAGAGCATATGACTGAACAAAAATCTACATAGTGCAAGATGAGTCGTCAATATTTTTTGCCGATTTTCTTGGAAGAAAAAGACTATATTTTGTCAGCGTTTAGGAGCACACTAGCATATACACCGATCAGCAACAACATTAAAACCACCTGCCTAATATTGTGTAGGTCCCCCTCGTGCCGCCAAAACATCACCAACCTGCATCTCAGAATAGCATTCTGAGATGATATTCTTCTCACCACAATTGTACAGAGCGATTATCTGAGTTACCGTAGACTTTGTCAGTTTGAACCAGTCATCAACAAGGCATTTTCGCCCACAGAACTGCCGCTCACTTTATGTTTTTTGTTTTTGGTACCATTCTGAGTAAATTCTAGATACTGTTGTGCATGAAAATCCCAGGAGATCAGCAGTTACAGAAATACTCAAACCAGCCCATCTGGTAGCAACAATCATGCCACGGTTCAAATCACTGAGATCACATTTTTTCCCCATTCTGATGGTTGATATGAACATTAACTGAAGCTCCTGGCCCGTATCTGCATGATTTTATGCACTGCACTGCTGCCACATGATTGGCTGATTAGATTTTTTGTTTGAGTATTTCTGTAACTGCTGATCTCCTGGGATTTTCACACACAACAGTATCTAGAATTTACTCAGAATGGTGCCAAAAACAAAAAACATCCAGTGAGTGGCAGTTCTGCGGATGGAAATGCCTTGTTGATGAGAGAGGTCAACAGAGAATGGCCAGACTGGTTTGAACTGACAAAGTCTACGGTAACTCAGATAACCGCTCTGTACAATTGTGGTGAGAAGAATATCATCTCAGAATGCTATTCTTAGATGCGGGTCGATGCTGTTTTGGTGGCACGAGGGGGACCTACACAATATTAGGCAGGTGGTTTTAATGTTGTGGCTGATCAGTGTAGATGGCCTCAAAGCGAACACACATGGAGCCATAAAGCTATACTTTTTATCTCATGCTCAGAAAGCAAGAAAACGCATCACAATTCCAAGGTACAGTAAATCTTCAAACTGAGATATGAAACGACCTCTCCAAGATAACCTCCACACTTTTTCCGTTAAGCTTTCAGGGGAAAGATTCACAATCTACTTTGTGTGCTTGTGCATACTTTTTGAAGCTTAATGGCTACTATTAAGGTCTGTCTACATAACCATGAAGGGACTTTATGTATGATGAAGCCTCACTTCATTCCGATCTTTCATACATATGAGAGTATAGACTACACCGGCCCACTGCTGAGCGTGCCTTGGCATTCTTTTACAATAAAACAAATTGTATTCTGCGATGGCTCGGCATGAGTCTTGGCTTCTTTAATGTCCACGGGATGCTTACCATCTGGCAGACAGTCCCATCACTGTGCACAGATACAGTGCATTATAAAGCAAAGACAGCATGGAATGGACAAAAGGCATTATCAGTTACTTTACTACATTCATAATTTTTTAATGTTTAATAGAAAAGAACATTTAATGGTTCAGTAGTAGTTCATTGAAATGTGTTTCTGGATGACAGCCACATGAATACCAAACATTTCTTCATGCTTCTGATTTTAATATGAAGAAAAAAAGATTTTCTCTCCTTTTCCCTTAACTGTCACATTACATTTTAATGTCAGTTAATTTTAAAAGTCACACAAAGGACCTACAGCTTTCAATTCACATGTTCTCTTAGAGAGCCATGGGAATAAGCTGTTGACTACCATGGTCAAATTGTTCCAAAGGGGAATTACTCAGAGGTGAGGTTGACTTTCATTGAACAATTGACCCTAATCTCTGCCCATTTTTGTGAGGCGCTGCTGCAGAGGTTGGGTCAGGAATCAGCAAGGTTCATCTATCAGCTATATGGCTGGTGGCAGGGGCTCCTCATGCTCAATGTAGTTGAAAGTAAGGCTTTATTACCTCAAGCTTCTCACTGAGAGATGAAGACAGAGAAACAACAGTGATAGAGTATAGAAGTTCCAAGGCTGCTGGTCATGGTTGATGCATCAATATGACTCCATATGTTCATGAAATCTGCTTTTGTGCCCCAGAATTTCAGCTTCAGAGCAGAAGATAGTGTCCTTCACGAAGGAAACCCAGCAGTCTTCTGTCTGTCTGGTTGATTTTATCAGCACCACAAAATTGGAGTCTACAAATTATTAATGACAGGTGAGAACTGTCACCGTGTTTAACACCCTGAATATGAGCTGATGTCTTTTGACTTCAATGGAAGCAATGAAATCCACCGATGACAGCTTACTTGATATTTACACACTCCGATTCCCGTGCTTTAATAGCTACACTCCATCTCCCTGGGGTTTTGCCAGCCAGGCCGACTGATAACAAACCTGTCAGAAGGGGTTCACAGGGAATATGAATCCCGTTCTGGTGGAGAAATTATGTGTTCAGTGGAAGAATATGGAGAATGACATGAGCTGTGCACAGGCTTAGTGACAGATGATTTGTTACAGCGTGCGCTAAATGGAAGTCACCACAACGGCTGATTAGGTCTTATCAGGGCTGTTTCACACGAGTAACTTTTTCATTTCACCTCTCTCCAAGGAGCCAGCATCAAAAGAGATCACTGAGGTTTCCTCAGCTAGCCTGTCAGCTCATGGTGAAGCCGAACAGGGGAGGATAACAGCGATGAGGAAATAAACTGCTGTCTCAGATAACATTAATGCTCGAGCAGCACGGCTGACAGTTACCTGATAAAACATTATCTCAACCAATGAGAGATAGAACAGGACAAACGCAACCTCACCCCAAAACACACACACAGTCTTTCTAATAAATTTGGTCAGATTACAGCAAACCGCTATTCATCTGTGGGCCATATCGCAACTCTGGAGATTCTCTTTCTTTTTTATTGGAAAGGTCATCTGTCTCTCAAAATATTACCTACCCAATGCTAAGGGTGGGAAGACTTTAATGTATTATTGGATCTTGCCTCCCAAGTTTCAACATGCTAGCATTTTATGCAGCAAATACGACTGGATTGGAGCAAGATTTATTTAGACCAATTTTCAGTTTAATACACTCATCCTATAATATATGTATATAAACGTAAAGAGGAAGCAGAGGTTAGTTGCCACACTGTGAAGTTGTGACAAGGGTTATATTTTAGGGCAAATTTTGAGTCAAAAGTCCAACTATACAAATGGTGGCTTTCTCTAGCATGTTGGTTCAAACACCTAGTTCAAATCTCTCTTAAATTAGCGTAATTTTTATGAATTTTATCTTCCAAATTACAATTCCAATCTCATCATATTTTAGCTGCACCTGTTGACTAAACAAGTGAACACAATAAAACAGGGATGTGCCAGGGTGGTCGACTAAGTCGTCTAACAACAGACTAGTGGAGTAGTGGGTCCACTGCTAACAATAATATTTTTAGTGGTGGTGGTTTTAATAGGAGACACAATTGTCAAATGAATTGAGAGACGCAACATCTTAGAGAGCGTTTTTGCATGAGGATAACTTGCTGTGCTTAACAGTGAATAAAAGCTAGCACTGTAAAACACTCTGCAAGAGGTTTCGTATCTTTAATGCTTTAGGATTTGTTTTTTTTTATGTGCTGTTGTTACAGCAAAGCTCTGCATCAACAATATATTTCTAGACGATCAATGTCGGACATAAAATCTGTGAGTAATATTCCCATATTTGTGAGGTGATGTGGAAAGATTAAAGTCTTTTTCTGATTCTGTCTGACACTGCTTAAATAAATAGTTGCAGTAAACAATGTTTAAAATGCTTGATGTCATGAACTACACTACGGGTCAAAACTTTTGAAACACTTGTCTGAAATGTTTCTCATGATCTTAAAAATCTTTTGATCTGAAGGCGTATGCTTAAATGTTTGAAATTAGTTTTGTAGACAAAAATATAATTGTGTCACCATATTAATTTATTTCATTATAAAACTAAAATTTAATAAAAAAAATAAAATAAAAAAAAATGTTTTTGAAATGGATGACTTGGACCAAATAATAAAGAAATGCAGCCAATAAATGCCCAGCATATAGATGGGAACTCCTTCAATACTGTTTAAAAAGCATCCCAGGGTGATACCTCAAGAAGTTGGTTGAGAAAATGTCAAGAGTACATGTCTGCAAATTCTAGGCAAAGGGTGACTACTTTGAAGATGCTAAAATATAACACAGTTTTGATTTATTTTGGATTTTGTTTAGTCACAACATAATTCCCATAGTTACATTTATGTTATTCCATAGTTTTGATGACTTTACTATTATTCTAAATGTGAAATATATATATATATATATATATATATATATATATATATATATATATATATATATATATATATATATATATATATATATATAATAAAGAATGAGTAAGTGTTTCAAAACTTTTGACCGGTAGTGTAGATGTGTACCCACAATATTATCCTGCAGTTCTGCACTTTTCAATGTGCAGTGAAGATCAACTTGAAGCACTCCGGTTACACTGTGGCGTATCAGTCTGCATTTAGGATGCACATACGCGGTTTTGTGCCGCTCTGTATTGGAGCATTTATTATTTCATAATTTTCTTAATTTGTTTTGTGCAATAAGATGTTATAGTTATTTTGCCTATTTATTTGTTGAATATCCGTTAGCCGTCACCATGTTGAAGTGCTGCACTTTGCATCCATATATCCATCTAAAAGGCGTCTGATCGGGGTCACGTGAAAATAATGGAGCCTAATTATACATTATTATCCTTGGCACGACTAGACTACTAGTCGTTCAAACAACCGGCTAAGTCGATTAAAAAAGTAGTAGTTTTGTTCATTCCTACAATAAATCCACACTAGCATACATTCATGCAGCGGTCAACTATATTATCAAAGTAGATTTTAACCAAAAATTTGGACTGTGTTCTCAGGACAAATGTATTTTTTTATAAATGTCAGGTCAGGACACATTATCACATGTCTTTTTAAATTATTACAATTATACAATGTATTAGTTATACATTAGTTTTCACATCACCAGGTCAACGTGTGTTAAACGAACTGTTTTTTCTTGGGCAATAACAGTGAAATGTTTAATAGCATTTTTTGCATGTACAGTAATGCTTGTACAGTAATCGACTTTCAAAAATAAAACTACCCTGAGAATTATTCACTGGAGTAAAAAAAATGTGTCTACTAGCCCCGGTCTCCCCTGTTTTATGTACATGGGGATTTGAGAAAGAAAAAACAATAATATTCTGGTAGTTTGCTTGTTAGACCTGTGTTTTAGAACCTAGTTTTAATACAATCAGAGCAGGGCTCAAAACAAAATTTGGTCAGCTGATATAAAGATGATGTGCCCTTACATTTTCTTTCTTTCTTAAAAAAAGGAAGGGATCACAACAATATTTCAAGGATTATCTCCAACAGAGAATCATCCTGAGCAACCATGAAATCTTATCTGTGGAGCCAAGGAGTGAGCAGATGGTCTTTCCCAAATATGCAACAACATCATCTATGTATTGACTGACATTTCAGTCCAGATGAGACCACATTACAGTCCAAACTGCCATCTATCAAATGACTGAATCCTTTTCTTAGAGGTGCAATGATCTTTATGATGGGGCCCTCACAAATCAATAGTTATAATAATAGCCTTGTTCTACTAACCCATAGTATTGACGAATCTAAAATACAATGCACATACAATGTTTCTGTAGCTTCTGGATAACAAAAATCTGTATTTATCCCGCGTCTATATCTGGTGGACCACAAAGGCTAAACCATGCTAAAGTGGCTGTTGAAACGTGACCAAAATCCACAGTTTATCATCCTGGTTTCTGTTTCGACTCATTATGACACCTTGGCCCAGTCTACACCCTCAAAGTGTATCTGTTTACTCATGGATCTCATTTGATGAGACATAAGGCAGTAATTGGATGAGGGTTGTGATCAGATGTTCTCTTGGGGAAGCTAATTCCACTCTTTCTGACCTGCCTAATCTGCTAAAACCAAGCAGGGGTTAATGGGCTGGGCTCTTCCCCCACCAACTGCTCTAAAGGAGTGCATAGCAAAACTCCTTAACCAAAATAAAAATGTAAGTTGCACTATTTTGACCTACAAAGGCAAAATGCAGTAACTACAGCAACGTTGATGCTGAAAAAAATGAGAAAAAATTATTCCATCCACAGAACTGCCGCTCACTGGATGTTTTTTGTTTTTGGCACCATTCTGAGTAAACTCTAGAGACTGTTGTGCGTGAAAATCCCAGGAGATCAGCAGTTACACAAATACTCAAACCAGCCCTTCTGGCACCAACAATCATGCCACGGTCGAAATCATTGAGATCACATTTTTTCCCCATTTTGATGGTTGATGTGAACATTAACTGAAGCTCCTGACAGATATCTGCATGATTTTATGCACTGCTGCCACATTATTGGCTGATTAGATAATCGCATGAATAAGTAGGTGTACAGGTGTTTCTAATAAAGTGCTCAGTGAGTGTATGTCATGTATAAGTGATGCAGGTTTATCCACCGATACAACAGAAAAAGAGCTTTTGCCGTCAATCATTGTGTGTTTAAGTTTGGCTTCTTCCATATTTTGTTTCCCACTTGAATGTGTGACATGTCGTAGTAATGAATGCCTAACTCTGAGGTACGAGCTTCCCAGGTCCACTTGAAGGCAGCATAACCCCTTACCCAAACCCTAAACCTAACCTAAACCTATTTTAATAGGAAAATAACTTTTGTACCATGGAAAACAAAACAAAAAAAGATTTAATTTGGAAGGAGACGAGAGAAAGTTATTATAAAAGTTATTGATGAACATCAGTCATTCGTATTACATAAATAAATATGGTATGAGTAACCAAATCTGTTCACAGAAGTTTGCTTTCTTAAAATATAGTGTTGGATAGAAGGCTATTGAATCAATCTGATATTCTGTTGATGATTGGTTGGTCTCTATGGGTATAAATGTCGTACCTTTTTGTGCGAGCCAAGTTATATGATATCTTTGTTGTCATGAAGATGAAATCATGCATATGTTAATATTCTCTAGCAATTTCCTCATTTGTATCTCAAAGCTGATAGATATCTTTAAAATTTGACACACAATGGCCACTGTCAAGCATGTTGGCAATCCAAATGGACCACCTGCCTCCTCTCTGAGTCCCAACCCTGTAATTGTGCATCGATTTGACAGACAGCTACATTATGATTGTATGAAACAGAGCTAATCATGCTTTCCTGCCTCTTTCATCTGCACCAATGAATTCCATCCATAAAAAAATTCAATGACATTTTGCTTCTGTAACACATGTTGAGGAAAGGTCTTCTGCATTTCCATCATTTTCCAGAGAGGAGCAAAACGCTTTTGGGTCTGCTCAGATGCAAAGCAGGTTATACAAGAAATTTTGCATACACTTGAAAGATCTTTTCAGCAACGTTCAATCTAGTAACCTCCTTCTTTTCAGCAAGTGACTGCAATCACAGGCCTTGTGAAATAAAAGGCGTTATAAACGTCACTCCTCCAGCGCAGCCCGAACACGTTCATTATATTAAGCCTGTCTCCCTTTATATCTCTTCTCCCAAGAAATTTGTAGGCAATTAATTAAATTCCCATGTCCGTGCCTGGCAGTCATTAGTCTAATATCAGCTTTCAAGGGAACTCTCGGAGGCAGCAGTCGCTGTGCCAGGTCACATCACCAGAGAAGCAAACCTCAATAAAGCCCCTCGCTTCCCGTTCGCCCTCTACCGCTCTCCTCTTTTTATTGCCATTCATTTTCCATCAGCAATATGATGCCACATAATGCTGGCATCATATTGCTGATGCTTGACTGATGTGGGGAGACAGAGCAATTTCCTGAGACACTTAACACCAGGTCACATGAGGTTGAAATACGATAGACAGATACAGCTATTCAGAGGTCGCTACTCAAGATGATGCCAACCCAGATGTTATGTCAATGGCTCGGGGTGAGGAAAACACTTTCTTTCCTTGATGGTTGAGGGTTCAGAGAGTCGTGCTTTGATTTTGAAGGACGCCAAAATTACACCTTGAGTGCGCTTTCAATTTGTTTAATGGAATGAGGTAAAAGAGAGACATCGTTTGAGTAGATATTCAAATACATTCATAACCGCCTCATAAAGGAGACTAAATATGGAAATTAACTTGGACTGCCAGATGTTTCTTCTATGTAATAGAAGTCATTAACATCACATATAGTAGGCTACTTGGTTTCCAAAGCACCTCACATTACACAGTGAAATATATTCCTTTTTACAAACGTGGTAACAGTGCATTACACACAGATAATGACTGTTATCCTATGGTCAGTGAGGCCCATTTCCCAGCACCTCTAACTACAAATGCAGCCCCGTTAGGCAATTATAGAAGTCCGATTACTCCTCTGCTATCAGTCCAATCTCAGAGACCCTGGCATGGTGAAGAGCTAAAGGTAATTTTCCCCTGGGCCTGAAACAAGGTCATGAACTTGGCTATTAAAGGCATAACAGGTTTTGTCCGAGCAGTTTGCTGGATGCTTGAGTGACATGCAGTCGATATCCTCTGCTCTCTCTGGTCATCTCAACTGTCAGCAGTCTTAAGTTAGAAAATGCTGCACTCAACAACTGATGACATCTGAAAATTACCCGGCCATAAAACATGATGAAAAACATTATTCATAAGTACAAAGTTGAACCCTAAAATATAACATATATTTAAAAACAAATTATAATCGATAGGTTTTCAGAGGCTAAACTCTGTTTGTTTATCATAGTACCTTCATTGCTGTGAAAAATGGATGTGATATCATTGTTTCCCGCCACAAAAGGTTCAAGTACTTCGGATACTTCATTAGGCATCTCATGAAAGCGCAACAGCTCCGCCTGCTGTTCAAATGTATCTAACAGGTATCACATGACAGAGATTGAAACGCTACTTCGGGGACAGAAATAGTTTTACGTTCCCTCGCACTTGTAAAACCATAGTAACCACAATGTTAACCATGGTTTTACTACAGTAACTATAGTTCAACTATAATTTTTGTAGTAAAACTACAGTAACCACAAAAATCATCATGGTTTTACGACAGTAACTATACTTTAACCATGATAAAAGCTAAATAATAATAATAATCAACTATGGTAATAAAAATCGTAATCATTGTCAAAAAACATGTTTACTACAGTTTTATTATAGTAACATCATGGTTAATTTGTGGTACATGTACCATGACAAAAATATGGTTACTTCAGACATGGTTCCTACAGTTTTTACTATAGTGAAACTATGGTTAATTTTCGGAAGGGGTAGCCTACATTTACATTCACTTTACAAAATGGACAACATATTTTTTGCATGGATTTATTAGCAGACATTTATTATTATTATTTTAAAGGGATGGTTCAGCAAAAAATAAAAATTCTATCATAATTTACTCACCCTCATGCCCAGATGTGTGACCTTTTCTGCTGAACACAACCGGGGATTTTTAGAAGAATATCTCAGCTCTGTAGGTCCATACAATGCAAGTGAATGGTGACCAAAACTTTGAAGATCCAAAAATCACATAAAGGCAGTTTAAAAGTGATCCATACAACTCCAGTGGTTTAATATATGTCTTCAGAAGCTTTATGATAGGTGTGAGTGAGAAACAGATACATTTTTTACAATGAATCTCCACTTTCAGAATGTGAAAGTGAAAGTAGACATTTATAGTAATAAGGATTCAAATATTGATCCGTTTCTCACTCAAAGCGATGGCAATGCTTCAGAAGACATATCTGGAGTTGTATGGATCACTTTTATTTTGCCTTTATGTGATTTTTGGTGCTTCAAAAGGTCTGGTCACCATTCACTTGCATTGTATGGACCTACAGAGCTGAAATATTCTTCTAAAAATCATCGTTTGTGTTCAGCAGAAAAAGAAAGTCATACACATCTGGGATGGCATGAGGGTGAGTAAATTATGAGACAAATTTAATTTTTGGGTGAACTATCCCTTTAAGCTACTTTAATACCACAACACATATCAATGATTGTCCGTATGTAAATAGAACTAAATTAGCAAATAAATCTGCTCTGTCACAATTTTTGTCAATTCTCTTCTATTTGTTTTCACTTTGAGATCTTAGACTTATTACACAAACATTTTGCTTATAATTTTTGCCTTTCACCAAGTACGCCTCAGTGCTTCTAACATTTAGTCTTTCAAACTAATATTTTCTAGAAGACAAAATTTGAAGCCAAATCAAAATATTTTGTCACCACAGAGGAAGCAGTAATTTTATCTGCAGACAGGAGAGAACAAAAAATTCTCTAGGGGCCATAATCATCATGTCAAGAATAGTGATGGTGATATAGGGAGAGGTACAGGGCTCTTGGGGATTTCGATATTAACATTGCCATCAGCACAATTCAACCACTAATGTTATTTCAGTTACCTCAGTTGCATCAAGAACGGAGCATACATGCAAAACCGTCGCTTACGTGAACAGGCCTGATGAGAATAGTACCATGTCATTTCACAGGGATTTGGGAAGAAAAAGATACACAGCAATTCATCCCTTGAGGGCTTATCATAACTGGATATTATGATGAAACCTCCTGCAATATGGTGTCTTCATTTTGTTTCCCTAGAAACACAAGATATTTGCTCGAAATCAAGCAAATGCAAAATTACGAGGACCACAGGTCTCAGGTTTTACACACTTTATTCCTAAAACATTGGCTGCACCATCCATAGCGGCAGACGATTGTATGTACACATTTATACACACACAATTCTCTAAATCTGTGATATAAAATATATAATCCGACAATGTACCTCTTGTCCTCTTATTTGAACACATTAAATTGCTGTACAGGAATTTCTGTAGCTACATCCTATCTTAAAGTCCCCACCACACAAAGGTAAGAACGGGAGCTCTTGTATATTTTATCTGTACACTGTAAGAGTAAAAATCGTGGAGAAAATATTTCTCTAAATATTCTTCTAAAAGCAACCTACAGCAAATTCACTTGTCGGTTCTGTAATTAAGACAATTACATACATGACAAATAATTTTTATTTCATTAGGAAGGCAATATGCAGCTTCCTGTGTTTATATAATATAAAAGATTAAGAAATTACACATTTAAAAACATACAATAAATAAGATATATGCAGGCATTTCGACTGGATAAAGGCCAAATTAATTGAGATTGACTGGTTCCGTTTCCTCCAGTTGTTGTGAGATGGATACTTGGCATAAACTGGGTAGCCTGGCATTGTCTTAAGTGCGCTGTCTGACTGAAGTTGATTTGTCCATCTGTGTCCACAGCGTGGAGGCCTGCGACGGCAGTGCAGTGATGTGGTGTTTCAGTGGGGTCTGTTCTGAGAAACACTGGCAACAGAACCCCTTGTTAGTTAGAGCATGTTCATGATGAAATTGTACATTTGGTTGAGCACAACAAAGTGCACAGGCAGACAAGAGCGCCGGTCCTGAGTTGCTGGGTCACAGGTCAGCCATGAGAGGGCGTTGTACTGCTCCAGCACAAATCTGCAACAACAACAAAATCCAATTTTTGTACATTTGCTTAACAGAATGGAAGATCTTTTCAGACAGATTGTGATGGACACGTTTGCTGTTACACTGAAAGAGTTGAGAGCGAAATACGATCACTAGAAAAGTTACATTTTGAGATTAAAAATGTTTAATGCTGTTAAAGCTGAAGTATGCAATTTCAGCGCCACCAAACGGAATTGCAAAAATAAAGTTTGTTTTCAAAACAGCTTTCTGAACATGCCACCTTACTGCCGTTAGTCAAACAAAGAGATAGTCCCGCCCCCAACTCACGCCATTGGTTGAGTAACGTTGTTGGTGCGGATTGATCAAAACAGCATACTGTAGTTTTCATTGCGCAAAAGAAACACTGTTTACAGTTCTGAGAAACTTAACCTATGAGTGGCTTACTAATAGTTGTCTCAGCATATTAAGCAGAGATAGGAGAAAGTATTTTAACAGAAAAAATTACATCAGCTTTAAATTTCACGCATTTACCTAATTTGACAACACAGCTGTTTCATTCTGTTTCTGTGCAATTTCTTAAGACTGGTCGGAATTGTTGGAAACTTTGCACCACCACAGGAGTCCTTGTTTAATACTCTGACACAAGAATCTTACAGCCAGACTCAATTATCAGTAAATGATTAAGAAAGACCCCCTAAATAGCTTTTATATGAATCAAATCCAGCGGGGACATTTAACACAGTTTAAAACATTTTGTAACAAAAGTCATTTACAGCCTTTATATGGCAGAATTTAATTATCATTAAAGCTCAAAATGTCTGATATACACTATCACCTATGAGCGAAAAAATGGTCTATGGTACAACTGAATATAAATAAAGCACCAGAGGATTTCTTCAGCATCAGCTAAACATCTGTTATACATTTTCTTATACATTTTGTTAACTTTCTTTAAAAAAGGGACAGAATCAATTATCTTTACAAAAAAAAAAAGTTTGGTACAAAATTGGTACTTTTATTCACCAAAGTGGCATTCAACTGATCACAATGTATAGTCAGGACATTATTAATGTGAAAAATTACTATTACAATTAGAAAAAAAAAAAATTCAGAACTTCTTAAACTACTTCAAAGAGTTCTCATCAAAAATCCTCCATGTGCAGCAATGACAGCTTTGCAGATCCTTGTCATTCTAGCTGTCAGTTTGTCCAGATACTCAGGTGACATTTCACCCCACGCTTCCTGTAGCACTTGCCATAGATGTGGCTATCTTGTCGGGCACTTCTCAGGCAACTTACAGTCTAGCTGATCCCACAAAAGCTCAACGGGGTTAAGATCCATTACACTCTTTTCCAATTATCTGTTGTCCAATGTCTGTGTTTCTTTGCCCACTCTAACCTTTTCTTTTTGTTTTTCTGTTTCAAAAGTGGCTTTTTCTTTGCAATTCTTCCCATAAGGCCTGCACCCCTGAGTCTTTTCTTTACTGTTGTACATGAAACTGGTGTTGAGCAGGTAGAATTCAATGAAGCTGTCAGCTGAGGACATGCGAGGCGTCTATTTCTCAAACTAGAGACTCTGATGTACTTATCCTCTTGTTTAGTTGTACATCTGGCCTTCCACATCTCTTTCTGTCCTTGTTAGAGCCAGTTGTCCTTTGTCTTTGAAGACTGTATTGTACACCTTTGTATGAAATCTTCAGTTTTTTGGCAATTTCAAGCATTATATAGCCTTCATTCCTCAAAACAATGTTGACTGGTGTGTTTCTAGAGAAAGTGGTTTCTTTTGTGCCATTTTTGACCTAATATTGACCATAAGACGGTCAATCTATTGTATACTGTAGCAACTCAAAAACAAACACAAAGATAATGGTAAGCTTCATTTAACGGACAAAATAGCTTTCAACTGTGTTTGATATAATGGCAAGTGATTTTCTAGTACCAAATTATAAATTTAGCATGATTACTCAAGGATAAGGTGTTGGATTGATGGCTGCTGGAAATGGGGCCTGTCTAGATTTGATCAAAAATGACTTTTTTCAAATAGTGATGGTGCTGTTTTTTACATCAGTAATGTCCTGACTATACTTTGTGATCAGTTGAATGCTACTTTGGTGAATTAACGCACCAATTTCCTTCCGAAACAGCAAAATCTGTACATTATTCCAAATTTTTGGCCGCCGGTGTAAGTATTCAGACCCTTAACTCAGTACTTAGCCGAAGCACCTTTGGCAACGATTACAGTCTTAAGTCTTTTTGAGTATGATGCGACAAGCTTTGTGCACCTGGATTTGGGGATTTTCTGCCATTCTTCTCTGCAGATCCTCTCAAGCTCTGTAAGGTTGGATGGGGACCGTCGATGGGCAACCATTTTCAGGTCTCTCCAGAGATACTGGATTGGGTTCAAGTCCGGGCTCTGGCTGGGTCACTCAAGGACATTCACAAAGTTGTCCTTAAGCCACTCTTGCATTGTCTTGGCTGTGTGCTTAGGGTCATTGTCCTGTTGGAAGGTGAACCTTTGACCCAGTCTGAGGTCCTGAGCGCTCTGGACCAACTTTTCATTAAAGATATCTCTGTATTTTGCTGTGTTCAGCTTTCCTTCAACCCTGAGCAGTCCCCGCCGCTAAAAAACACCCCCTCAGCATGATGCTACCACCACCATGCTTCACAGTTGGGATGGTATTGTGCAGGTGATGAACGGTGCCTTGTTTCCTCCAGACATGACACTTGGAACTGAGGCGAAAAGGTTCAATCTTCGTCTCATCAGAAACTTCTGCAAGTTTCTCCCATCTCCACACATGATCTCTGGAGCGTTGGTGGAGTGTTGCAGTGATAGTTGTCCTTCTGCAAGTTTCTCCCATCTCCACACATGATCTCTGGAGCTCAACCAGAGTGACCATCGGGTTCTTGGTCACCTCTCTTACTAGGGATGCTCCGATCAGGATTTTTACAGCCAATACCGATCACAGACCTTCTTGTCACCTATTGGCCGATACTGATCAACTAAATTTTATCAGGATTTCTGTCATAACTGGCTATGTGTAAGCTTTCTGCACACTGTCACAATTAACAGAATTTTCCTCTTCCCAGTAATATGACTTTGCCTAGTTTTTGCTGAAAAAAAAAAGCTTTTTTAAATAAGACTTTAGAACAAGTATAGGCTAACAAAATATCCTCTATATTAAGATAGATAGCCCTATAAAAAATGAAGTTTAGTGTCAAACTGAAGACAAACTGATAACCTATAGGTGCAATTAAACTTAATGTGACATTTTTGGTTATTGATTCATTGTCATTGTTCATATAATTATTATAATTCCTTATTTTATTTCTATTTTATTTCTGCATTATATGTAATATAATAATATTATGGTATCTTAATATTGCATAAAGAATTATTATTTATAAATTCCTTCCTTGCCTTTTCATTTAGATGGATGATTGTATTAATAGTTCATTTTTCACTTGTTGCTGCTTGAACTTTAATGAGGGGAACACACACTCTGTCATGAGAGCATGAGATGAAAGGAAAGCAGAGAAGCAGTGCATGTTTCTGGACTCTACAGATGCTACTAATTTTAATGGCATTTAATCGGGAGATATTTAATAAAGATGTTTGAATTACACCACATCTTGTAACTAGCATTATTAGTGAGATGCCTATGCCCGGCTGTGACTGAGAAGCTGCCACCATGAATGATAATAATGTCCGTTTCACAGCTTGCGCTCTTTTCCCTTTGTCGTGTGTGAAATGCCATATTAACAGTACAGTACACAAACTTTTCATATTCGCCATACCTCTCCCACTGCATCGTTCTCAACTGCTGAATCAAGTTTGTTGTCTTACAAAACTATGCCAGTATTCCCCACACTCCATGATGCCATGACAGTGCTGCTAATGACTTAAAGGTGCCGCACGTCTTTTGTGACATGAGTGATCGGTTTATGCGATCGGCCAAATTACCGATCGAGTCACATGACATAATATCAGCCGATACCGATCGGTGACCAATCGCTCGAAGCATCCATATCTCTTAGCGAGGTCCTTCTTCCCCAGTTGCTCAGTTTGGCCGGTCGTCCAGCTCTAGGAAGAGTCCTGGTTGTTCCGAAATGTTTTTGTAGCCGTCCCCAGATCTGTGCCTCGACACAATTCTGTCTCTGAGCTCTGCAGGCAGTTCCTTTGACCTCATGGCTTGATTTTTGCTCTGATATGCATTTTCAGGTGTGAGACCTTACATAGACAGGTGTGTGCCTTTCCAAATCATGTCCAAACAATTGAATTTGCCAACAGTGGACTCCAAAGTGTAGAAACATCTCAAAGATGATCCAGATAAATGGGATGCACCTGAGCTAAAATTTCAAGTGTCTCAGCAAAGGGTCTGAATACTTATGTCAAGGTGAGATTTCAGTTTTTTCTTTTTAATAAATTTGCAGTGTTATCAAAAATCTGATTTTATATTTGTCATTATGAGCTATGGAGTGTAGATTGATGTGAACTTTTTTTTTATTTAAAGAATTTTAGCATAAGGCTACAACAAAATGTGAAAAAAATGAAGGGGTCTGCATACTTTCTGAATGCACTGTGTGTGTGTGTATATATATATATGAGGCCAGCCAGCAGGACATTAATAAAAACAATACACCATATTTCAGTAGGGCTGGGTAAAAATATAGATTTTCTGATGCATCGCGGTATTCGTTTGAACAATCTCGATTCTTAAATCCCAAGATCGATCTTTCACTCTATGTGGCAACCCTCTCTAATGCGAGTAAATCGCTCGCATGTGCAACCAAATCTTGCGCTGTTACTAAAAATGTCTATGATTAGCCACTGACTGGTAAATGTTCAGATTTCACTCACCAGTGATTGTGTAGTATAGAGAAGTTATTAGCACAGAGGTCCTTTCACTGCGTGTTGAGAGTAGAAGTTTGGTTTGACTCGTTCCGTGTATCCATGACGAGATCCACGGATCCATGTAATTGATTAATGTCACTTTTAATACCCTTTCTGTTTTTTACAGTCAGTTGTTGATTAAAAACAAAAACAAAAATAAACATTTACTTCTAATCACACATGAATGCGCTAAAGAAATGACGCACGCATTCTCTCGTTATATTCGCTTACTGGCTGATGTCGCTAGTTTTAAAGAGACCGCACCAATTAAGCATGTGTTCTACATATCAATGTAAATACTTGTAAATAGTACAAATTATGCAAGTAAACAATAAAAATGTAACAATATATATGCAATATAATATATGCAATTTAACATTAATTGATGGAATAGACTGCATTTGAAAATTTTTCAAATGCTAAAATGTGACCAGTTTGATGAATAACTAATGATAAAATACTTGGTTCCTTTATAATTAAAAGCATTAGCTGAGAGATAATTGTTTTATACAGTCATGTGAAAAAGTATTTGCCCCTGATCTCTTCTATTTTTGTGTATTTTTCATACTAAATTGTATTAGATCTTCAAACGAGATAACATGTAACAAAGGCAACCTGAGTAAACACAAAATACAGTTTTGAAATATATATACACTACTGGTCAAAAGTTTTGAAACACTTGACTGAAATGTTTCTCATGATCTTAAAAATCTTTTGATCTGAAGGCGTATGCTTAAATGTTTGAAATTAGTTTTGTAGACAAAAATATAATTGTGCCACCATATTAATTTATTTCATTATAAAACTAAAATGTAATAATAATTAAAAAAAAGTTTTTGAAATTGATGACTTGGACCAAATAATAAAGAAAAGCAGCCAATAAGTGCCCAGCATATAGATGGGAACTCCTTCAATGCCGTTTAAAAAGCATCCCAGGGTGATACCTCAAGAAGTTGGTTGAGAAAATGTCAAGAGTACATGTCTGCAAATTCTAGGTAAAGGGTGACTACTTTGAAGATGCTAAAATATAACAGTTTTGATTTATTTTGGATTTTGTTTAGTCACAACATAATTCCCATAGTTACATTTATGTTATTCCATAGTTTTGATGACTTTACTATTATTCTAAAATGTGAAGAAAAAAAATTGATAAAGAATGAGTAAGCGTTTCAAAACTTTTGACCGGTAGAGTGTGTGTGTGTGTGTGTGTGTGTGTGTGTATATATATATATATATATATATTTATTTTTTTTGGGAAGCAAAAAAGTTATCTAGCACTTATATCACCCATGTGAAAAACTAACTGCCCCCTTAAACTTAACCGCTGGTTGTGCCACCTTTAGCAGCAACAACTGCAACTATACGCTTCTGATAACTGGAGATTGGTCTTTCACAGCACTGTGGTGGAATATTGGATAATTCTTTGCAGAACTGCTTTAGTTCAGCCACACTGGAGGTTTTCGAGCATGAACTGCCCGTTTAAGGTCCTGCCACAGCATCTCAATTTGGTTCAAGTCAGAACTTTGACTAGGCCACTCCAAAACTTTAATTTTGCTTCTTTTGAGCCATTCAGAGGTGGACTTACTCCTGTGCTTTGGATCATTGTCTTGCTGCATTATCCAGTTGCGTTTGAGCTTCAACTCATGGACTGATGAACGGACGTTCTCCTTTAAGATTTTCTGGTAGAGAGCACATGTTTCCCTCAATTATTGCAAGTCACACTGGCCCTAAAGCAGCAAAGCATCCCCACACCATCACACTACCACCACCACGCTTGACCGTAGGAATTATGTTCTTTTTGTAGAATTCTGTGTTTGATTTATGCCAGATGTAACGGGACCCCTGTCTTCCAAACAGTTCCACGTTTAACTCATCAGTCCACAGAACATTCTCCCAAAAGGTTTGAGGATCATCAAGGTGTGTTTTCAGATGAGCCTTAATGTTCTTCTGAGTAAACAGTGGTTTTCGCCTCGCCAATCTTCCATGAATGCCATTTTTGGCCAGAGTCTTTCTTTCTTGTCTACCTTTATTGATGCAAGGGAGGCCTGCAGTTCCTTGGATGTTGTCCTTGGCTTTCTTGTGACTTCCTGGATGAGCTGTCGCTGTGCTCTTGGAGGAATTTTGGAAGGTCGGCCACTTCTGGGAAGGTTCACTACCGTTCCAAGTTTTCTCCATTTGGAGATAATGGCTCTCACTGTGGTTCTTTGGAGTCCCAAAGCCTTTGAAATAGCTTTGTAACCCTTCCCAGACTTATGTATTTCAATCACCTTTTTCCTCACAATTTCTGGAATTTCTTTCGACCTTGGCATAGTGTGCTACTGAGTGAGACCTTTTAGCCAACTTCAAGCTGCTGAATATTTTCTATTTAGGTGTTGATTTGACAGAACAAGGCAGGCAGTAATCAGGCCTTGGTTTGTCTAGTCCACATGAACCCCATTATGAATGCAGTTTCATAGATTTGGGGATTTAGTAACTAAGGGGGCAAATACTTAACACAGGCCCAGTTGTTATTGGATTACTTTTTTGCTTCAATAAATAACATTATAATTTATAACTGTATTTTGTGTTTACTCAGATTGCCTTTGTTGTATGTTAGATGTTGTATGAAGTTTTGAAACAATTTAGTATGAGACATGCACAAAAACTGAAGAAATCAAGATAGGGGCAAGTCAAAATACTTTTTCACAGCACTGTATGCAAGCAAAATGGACATTGTAACAGAAATGTACCCACATGGGGGCCTGGGTAGCTCAGCGAGTGAAGACGCTGACTACCACCCCTGGAGTCACGAGTTCGAATCCAGGGTGTGCTGAGTGACTCCAGCCTGGTCTCCTAAGCAACCAAATTGGCCCGGTTGCTAAGGAGGGTAGAGCCACATGGGGTAACCTCCTCGTGGTCGCTATAATGTAGTTCTTGCTCTCGGTGGGGCACGTGGCAAGTTGTGCATGGATGCCGCTTGTGGGTAACGCGCTCAACAAGCCACGTGATAAGATGCGCGGATTGACTGTCTCAGATACGGAGGTAACTGAGATTCGTCCTCCGCCACCCGGATTGAGGTGAGTCACTACGCCACCACGAGGACTTAGAGCACATAGGGAATTGGGCATTCCAAATTGGGGAGAAAAATAAAATTTGTGAATCTGAATCGAAAAATCTGTATCAATACCCAGCCCTATATTTCAGGAAATTCAAAATGTACACTATAACAAAAAAAAAAAAACAACACATTATAATATATATATTTATTTATTTATATTAATCTATTGATAGCTGCTACAAAAACACAATAATCTATAATAGACTATGAAATAGACTGCGGTGAAGAGGGGAAAGTGGATTAAAAGGGGCCTGGATGATACCTGAGCACATCTGAGGTATGGCTGGAGTCCAGAGGGTGGGAGTGTTTACTGTGATACAACTCATCTGACTGCAATGAGGAAACATTAAGGTGCAGAGAAGCCTGACAGGGAGACAGAGAGAGAAGCATTCATTATATATGACCTTTACAGCTCTGTTTAATAGATTAGATTAGCTTTATTGTTCAAAACAGATTTTATAATGTAACCTGTAATGTAATCTTTCTGAAGGGGAACTGATTATTATTACGGAGAGGATGTTTTCTGAAAATCTGAAGCTTACCTTCAGGAAGAGTGGACACTGGTTCTTTGCTTGTGGGCAGGAGGACCAGAACCAGTCAGGGAGTGGACCTGCTTGAGCCGTGGACACAAAGTAGCCCAGAGCCATAGGCTGCTGCAGGATGTTGGGGGACTCATCGTGAGACTCCATCCTGTCTGTGCTCTGGCCCTGTGGATGGCAAAAAGATGATGAAAGGGTACATTTGTAGACCATGATCCAGATTTCCCATCCTTTATAAAGGTGATGCAATTTGAATGTAATGAAAATATACTTTCTCTAAGCCCACTTTAATAGGCAGAGACAACTATAAATGAGCCATTCATAGGCTGATCTCCCAATAAGTATAAACACTGTGACTCTGAGGTGTTATCAAGGATTCTAACTAGCTTGACCCAGCAACATTAGCTCAAGCAATGGCGTGAGTTTGGGCAGGTTCAGCCAATGGGGAACGGTTGATTATAATGGTTGCAATTATTATGTTAAAATCGTTGCATGAGGCCAGAGTGCATCAGTTTACCTTGATGCCATCTCCTCCGTGGTGGTAATGTGAGCCTGGCGAATGCACTGGGGAGGTGGTGGGAGAGTTGGGTAGTATGTTTATGAGATCAGGATCAACCAGGTCATTCTCTGACAGCAAGTCCAAGATCCCATCCATGCCCCCCATTCCATCTGTGACATCTGTGATCAAAATGAGAATAAAAGACCACTTTATTAGTCCACTGTAAACACATTATTAAAGACATTTAAGATTAAATGACAGAATACAGCTAGATGTGCCTGATGGAATGGTTTGGAAAGTGTCTGACCGTTGATGGGATTGAAGGCCTGAAGGCCGGCAGAGGTGGGGAATACTAGGATGTGAGTGCAGGAGGTGTCCTGAGGAGTGTTTAACTGGGATGTTTGCATGTTCAGGGTCGTGCTGCGGCCAAACACAGAGCCTGTGGACACGGAGTCTAAAAAGAGACATAGAGGGGTAATCATGACTTAGTTTTTGTTATTTAATTGAACTTGCATCAAAAATTTATAGTGACTTTGCTTTTGCACAAACATGTATAAAAATATCTGAAATGACATGCACATTACTGATTAGAAACCTTTCCATCGAGTGAAATTTCGACATAAATTACCAGGCATGATGACAAAGGAAGCCTGGGGCTCCAGGGCGACTAGACAAGTACTGAGGATGCTGGGACTGTCAGAGGCAGAAATGCCACACATTCGGCAGATCTCCTTCAGTCTTCTGCTGAGAGACTGCAGGTTCCGTCTACTCAGCAAAATACTCCAATCTGATTGGAGCAAAAACAGCACTTAAATCAAGGCTTCAAACAAATATAACAAAATTAAAGTCAAACGAAACTTACCTTGTAACTCCCCATGACCTATCCTTCCAAGCCGGCCAATCACGATTCGCCAAGGCAGTGAGGTCATCTGTACAAGACCCAGGCACCATTCCCACAGTTTCTGAAGGGCCAGTCGCCGTGCAGAGCCCTTTTTCCGCCGAGCTCTGTGTGAATATGCACAAACATCAGTTACAGAGAGAGGCCTGGGCTTGAGCAAAACGAAGCCGATCAAAAATCAACTCCGAGCACTCACCGGTTGGGTACGTCAATGCTGATGGTGCAGGTTTCCAGCAGCTCTCCATACTGGTCAGTGCATGAGGCCAAGAGCCATCTCTGGTCATGTGACAGGCAATAGGCCACAAACAGTACATTGTATTTCTGCGATGCTTCTCCGAAAGTCTCTCCCAACTCGGTTTGCTTGTCTTTCACTGGAGCCAGGACAAATGGTGGAGCATAGAGATGTAAACACTCTGGTCTCTGTGGAGAACAAGGATCAAGAGATAAATATTAGGGTATAATATCACATTCAGTGAATCTCACGTAAACATATCCAGATCATATTTAACCTTATAATCAAAAGGAGAAAAAAATAGAGTGTTTTCCATTGAGAAAATTAAGCCTAGTTTTAGAACCATTAACATGTTTTTACTTTGTGACATTTTCATGATAATTAGGCACATTTTCCCACTTAGTTCTCATTACCATAAAAGTGTCTGTTTTACTTGCAGGGTTCCCACTCTTTTCAAGGCACAATTTTCCAGGACATTTTATGTGCCCAACGGGTGTAATATTTAAGCGAAAACACACAAGAAGTCATGTATATTGTGGTTATTCTGAATTTTGTATTTTAATTAAATTGTATTATTAAAATAGCGTCTCATCAAATAAAATGATTACAACTTTAATCAAATGAAAATGTAATTATTTTAATTTTTCAACATAACATTGCATTATTTTTTAGCAAATAAAGTGCTTTTATACAAAATCCTCACAGCACAATCCAAACAAAATTGGAGATATTTTTGTCAAATGAAGTGCTGCACAACAGAACATCACAGATGTGAGATATTGCTTTAACACATAATTATTAATATTATTTTTATTTCATTACAGTAAACATTACATTACTATACAGTACAGTAGTAATATATTGTTCTTTTTTTCATCATTTCACATGTCCATTTAAATCAAGCTTTTTTTTGTGTGTGTGTTTCTGTGTTTTTGACAGTAGTTTCTCACCTTCGGATAAGCAGTTCGCTACAGGGCCCAGTGTGATTATTAAACCCCAAAAAGCTGCGATTTAATCAAATAAATATATTGTCTGTATGTGCTTCACGCTTCAGAACACTCTGCTCTCTGTCATCTACTACACAACACACACACAGAGCGCGCGTGATGATAATGATGTGGTGTTTTCAGGGTATGAACGGCCAGCTTCGCACATTCATTTTGAAGCAAGCAGCACATGCAGATTATATATTTATATTATAAATTATTATATTTTATAATTAAATCGCAGCATTTTACGGTTTAACACACTAGGACATATCGCAATTTTAATTTGATTGTGCATTTAAACATTAATTTTCATTCCAAATATGTAAAATTCCTTGAAATTCCACATTTTATAGCTAATGCCGGATTTACTTATTCCGTCCGTGTTTTCCACATCGCAGAAATCATAGGGCCCTACACGTGGCAGCCGCGGTATAAGCGGACTCCGATCGTTGAATTATTACAAATTAAGTCACATCCTGAGGTGTAAAGGCTGCAACATCACACTACCACCTCGTGTTGTGAATTCATTTGTAAAAAAAAAAATAATAATTGCACTGTCTAAAGTTTTCAACTCAAATGTTTTTGTAATTAACACAATAGCAATGTTGGAATATATTTTTCACTATATCAATAGTTAAAAGTATTTTATCGAAGCAAAGCAGAGATGATAGCAGATAAGCTGAGAATTTACGTGACAGGGCTTCATTCATTATGGTCAGCTGCTGATGTTGTTTCCCAATGCACAGCCGCCGGCAGTGACAAAGCAATAAGAATGTGTATTTGACTGTTATCATGTTATCATGGCAACACAGCCAAACAGTTTTATTTTACTAAAATATTTTCCAGGACAAATCTTTTTTTTTTTTCAGGACATTTTGGTCTTTTTCACTTTGCCATGACTGGAAAACTGCATTGCAAAATTCCAGGTTTTCCAGGACGTGTTGGAACCCAGACTTGTAATGTAGAGGATGTTTTACTTTTGAATGATGATTCTCATTAGATTCTGTAATACTGTAATGAAAATCATCCTGTCCGGACACATAAATATATAAAATAAAATCAGCATAAATGAAAGGCAGTACATCTTAGTACACCCCCCCGCGTTACGGTAAAGTGAATTGGGACAGGGCGCTTCATTGTCATGAAAATAATGCCACAATGCAAGAAATCTTTATGGTAGTTAAATAGGCTTCACTGTCTTCATGCAAAAATAAGTTCTTATTTTTTCTTTGCTTCTGCAGTGAACTTGACAGGTTTTGCGCGTTTCACGCAATGAACTCAAAATGAATTATTTCCAAAGTCTGTATGGCCTCAGGTGGCCTAATTATTGCCAGTTATAATAACTTTGTGTACCTCTGGGCTCTGTAGTGCAGTGTCAATGGCCAGGCCAGGGCCAAAGCCTGTTAGCGTTTTGACATTAGTGGAGGTTGGCAGACGCCGTCTGCACTGAGTGTAAACTGAGAATGCCAGAGACTTCAGATGCTGTGCGTATATGTGGCGCTCCTCACTCCAGACCGGCTGTAGCAAGTACTGGCTGGGTATTATCTGGTAGAAAATAATGCACGATGTTTCGATCCAAGCAACAGTTTCTAAATGCTAGACTTAGAACGCTTAACTGTCAGATTGATTGTCTTACTTGCACATATACAGCGTTCCTGATGTGAGGAGGGAGAAACTGGAGCATCTCCAGATAACAGCGCAGGAGACCCATAGTCCACACACTGGAATTGGTCCTCGTCTCCTCATCGCTGAAGGGGTTTACAATGTAGATCACTATAGCAGGTGGATAGGTAACAGCATGGGAGTCTCCATCAGTTGGCACACCCACCTTCTCCCTTTCCATTGTGCTGTGAAGCAGACAATTCACAGATCAGAGGTTGACAATATGGGTTTATAATGGCTGATACCGATACAAATATCTCAAAAGCAGGATAGCTGATTTAATGCAGATATATGATGCAATACAATGTAATGATAGCAACTGAGATGTACACTAGAAAATGTGAACTACTGACAAGGCTGTTTGTAGATTTTGGATCTGACAGTAGCCAGAATGACCACTTCTGTTAATCAGCCAATCAAGCATAGTTATCGGCAGATGCTGATAATCACAAAAGGGCAAATTCTTTGCCGTTTAATTCTTTACTGTACCTCTCTGCAGGCTCAGGCTGGACCTGAGGTTGACTGGTGGCTGACGTGCCATCCCCCAGAGTCCCTGTGCTTTGAGTGGTGCTCTGCTGGTTGGACTGCAAGCCCTGAGCCCCAAAGGGAGGGATGGAATTGGGTTTGACAGAAGGCAAGGTGCCTATGCCCTGAGAGCTGGAAGAGGAAGTTGATGTGGTGGCGGTAGTTGGGTTAGTGTTGGTGGTGCTGTTAGTAGTGGGGGTGGTGTTCTGAGTAGCTGTGACAGGGTTACTGGAGCTGGCAGATTGCGATGAGCTGGTAGGGTTTCGCTGGGAAAGCAGCGAGCTATCCAAAGACTGGGATGCCAGACAAGAAGCTAAAGAGAGAGAAGGAAGTATTAGAGAATCTACAAGTTTACATCTATTCTATTCCACCCTCATCCATTCTGTTCCTTGGGCCATCACCATGGAGCTGTTCAGCCGTCATGTCAATTTGTAAGCGAACACGGAAGTCTAATTTGCCATGGGTTCCCTCTGGATTGTCTTATGGGCTTTTATAATGGGTTTTTTGAACTTATGAGTAAAATAAGGTCTGTGGTAAACATTACTTGATGATATGTGGAAGTTTTATTCTACAACATAAATTACACAGTCATACATCAATCGTCAATTTTGAAGCCGCCATATGTTTAAAAAAAAAAGGATGTAATTCAATACGGCATCAAAATTCACGTTTGAGGTATGACTGTGTGTAATTTACGCTGTAGAACAAAACATCCATGTACCGTCAAGTAATGTTTACCACAGACCTTATTTTTCTCATAAGTTCAAAAACCCCATTATAAAAACCCATAGGAAAATCCCGAGGGAACCCCTGGGGAATTCTCATCCGGGTTTTTTGACTACAAGCTGAACAGCTTTATTGTATCATTGTATAACGCACTTAATCCCAGGTTAGACCAGGATGTCCCTGTAACAACAGACTTTTGCCTGTTTTTGTGGTTCCTGCTGGTGCGCGGGGGCGTGCAGCCCTCCACCGGCCTGCTGCAATGTCTCACCCGGCCTACCTTATTCCACCGGCCTACCTACCTGGTGCCGTTTGTGGTGTGGTTGCTGTGGACGATGCACCTGCGTTCTCTGACTTAGGGATTTCGTGGTGTGGTGGTCGTCATCATATGTTCCCGTTCGCCATTTGGTGTCCTGGAGTTTGCACTCGTTTCGGCTCTGTGGCGTGGGAGATGCAGGTCGACGTGGGATGCTTGGTGCCCCCCACTCAATGAGGGACTACTCTGGTTATGTCATTTACGTACTGCACATTTTATTTGAACTGTTTGGTTGGACGTGCAAATCCACATTTTCCCTCCGGACTGTACATTTGACTGGAACATTATGTTGAGTTTGTGTATACTGTATTGTTTTAGTGAATGGTTTTGATGTATTTATATTTGTTGTTGCATGTAAAGCACTTTGAGCTTGGTAAAAGCGCTTTATAAATTAAACTTATTATTATGAAGCTTATGGGTGGCACTAGTGGCACCAAATGTAATTGCAATCTGTTTGAGATCAGGCCCGACATAACAGTCATTATCTTTTTGCAATTCTGTTTGGTGCCACTAGTGGCACAGAAGAACATACTTCACCTTTAGCTTCTTTATGACACAGGATAACTAACACTACTTCTCTTTGTTCTGTAAACATACCCAAGTCATTTCGGCACACTTGAGCGTAGAGTCTGAGCTTGCTGAAAGCCTCACTGCTGTTGTTGGCTTTCGGGAGCCAGTCACTGAGAGGCTGATCTGCGAAAGGCTTGGATCCAGTATCGCTCACGGTCACAATGCCATCAGCATAAGACTTCGCGATAGGCCTGTGTTGACCAAGTCGACAGGACTACAGAAAAATAACCAAACACAATCTCTCAATGTTCATAAAAACATAATGTGCAATTTTTGTCAGTGCTCAAAAGTGTTCCAACCTCATATACAGCAGTCAGATCTCTGAAAAAAATCCTGGCTCCATTAAGCAGGGCTTCGTTGTCAGGACACAACACCATATATCCAATATCCCGCTGGGAGCTGTAGGGGTCAAGCAAAAGCTTCTCCCAGTAAGGCAGAGCGAAAGGAGACAGCACCACGAAGTCATACTCATAACCCACCAGTAAGGTGGGGACAGGCAGAGGCTCTGGAGATTCATCAGTGCCTAAGAGAAGAGAATTGTGTTATATATAGCTATATAGATCCTAGACAAAGACTGAACATGAGTAGATAATGCAGAGGTTGGCGTTTGCCTCTTTATGCCTACCGTACGATCCCCTGCCAGCCATCTTGTGGAACTGCTGCCAGGTGAGGGGGCCCTGGACCCCCCATGATCGAACAGACCTCTTCTTCTGAATGGCATCCTGTAGTACAGGTTGCAGAGACAGCAGCATCCTCAGCACATCCTGGGAGAACAGCATGTTCATATCGAAAGCTGAAAAGAGAACGAGGGTAATGTTTTAGGACCATATCAGAGAAATGTCAAACAGATTGCAAAACACTGTTAAACAAAAACCAATGAATAGCTGGTTTGTCTAGGATAGGAACACTCTCTATGCGCAAGTACATGTAATGCAGATGTAATGTAAGCTCGCAGTCCCATTGTAAATACTTAATGTGGACAAACCGAAGTACTCAAGGGGGCAGTAACTTTTGTCTGTGGCTTTAAAAGGTGCACTCAGTATTTTTAAATTTTTTTATCCCTTTTTCACCCCAATTTTGGAATGCCCAATTCCCACTACTTACTAGGTCCTTGTGGTGGCGCAGTTACTCACATCAATCCGGGTGGCGGAGGACAAGTCTCAGTTGCCTCCACTTCCGAGACCGTCAATCCACCCCTCTTATCACAAGGCTTGCTGTGCATGACACCGCAGAGACTAACAGCATGTGGAGGCCCATGCTACTCTCCGCGATCCACACACAACTTACCACGCGCCCATTGAGAGCGAGAACCACTTAATTGCGACCACGAGGAGGTTACCCCATGTGACTCTACCCTCCCTAGCAACCGGGCCAATTTGGTTGCTTAGGAGACCTGGCTGGAGTAACTCAGCACACCCTGGATTCGAACTCGTGACTCCAGGGGTGGTAGTCAGTGTCAATACTTGCTGAGCTATCCAGGCCCCCACAAACTTCTAAACTTTTAAATAGATATAAATAATAATATTAGAAATGTATTTTTCTGTTCTTCATAACAGTCTTCAGTCCCGTTCACACTGCCAACGACACAGCGACAGAAACACAATCTCATTAATTTCCAATAATAGCCGACACGAGTAACAGTGACCATTGGCTACAAGATGTGGGCGTGGTGAGTGACAAGACAAAGTTGAGAAAAGGTTACGTTTATGCAAATGGCGAGCCACATTCGGGAGCGACTACCACAGCGAGAGAAGGCAGTGGAGCTCACATCATCCGACTCCTGTGACATACTGGTGTTGAGTGCAGGCAAGACAGAGGAGAAGTTATAAAGCTGTGAGGGATTTCACTGTTTAGTATCATTTGTCTGTAACCACATGCATGAATATAATCAAATAATGATACTTGAAAACCCGTGTCAGAAACTGTCGGCAGTGTCATTTTTACAGGCAAGAGAACTGATAAATTAACAAATTAGAATGATGTGTCAGAAATTTTCAGCATTCTGCGAGTTTAATTAATATATTAATAGATTGTTAATCTTGTTCATGATATGAGCACTGCTGCAGTTTATATAAAAACACTCTCCATTGCAGAATGTTCATTAATAGAACTGGTAATCAAACTGCTTAATTATCAAATTAAAATGATGTGTCAGAAATTGTTAGCATTCCGAGTGAGTTTAATTAATATATTGATTGATCATTCATCTTGTTAATAATACGATGCAATGAGCACTGCTGCATTTTATTTTTAAAAACTCTACCTTGCAGAATGTTGATTTTTAATGGCAAGAGAACTGATTCCTTGTAAAATTAGAATGATATCTTAGTTTTACCGGCAATATGTCTCATCTGTCATCTGATTTTCCAAAGCCATGGCCAGTTGTGCAGTCCACCAATAACATTAAAGTGACAGCAGTAGGAACGCCCACTAGCGACATACAGTACAGAGGCTAGCAACATCCAGTGACAATGGCTACGTTTACATGCACACCAATACTCTGATTATTGCAATATTCAGAGTATAAGGAATAATCAGATTAAGATGTTTGAGGCAAACCTCTTCAATCTCATTCACATGCTTTTTCCCATTACTCTGATTATTTGTTGAGAAATGTGATGTTTTAATGTTTTTTATTTTTTATAAATTAATATTAATTACAAAAAACAACTGTATTTATCTTTAACTACAAATTGGCATAAGGAAAATTATTTGGTCTGTTCATGAGTCATTTTTTGAAAACACCAGATCCGCTGTCTGCTTCGATTCACTAAAAAGAACCTGTTCATAAGAGTAATTTGTTTGTCTGACTACAGTGGTTGCTCTGTCTGTTTTGGTTCACTAAAAAGAATCGATTTATAAGAGTAATTTTTTTATGAATCGTACTATACTGTTCGTGCTGGATTTTGTTGTGTTCCACCTAGAACACAACAACATTGTGTTCTAGGTGGAACACAATAGAAAGACGTGTTTACTTGCCATTATTTTGCGGTATAAGTTCTTTTTTTCTCTCACCAACAGTCAATTCAGACTGCAAACAGACATTCAAAACATGGGAAAATATGTTTCCTTTTGGCCGTGGGGCTGTAGATTCTGCAGCGGGAGCACCACAGCTGGAGAAAATTGCAAGGAACTGCCATTTCATGTGAAGCCGAGAAATAAGAGCAACTTCTTCTGTTTTGTGATGTTTACACAAACCTGCACTTGAGCGTAACATCATCCGTCTGCAACACTGGCGCATGAATACTTTGGCAAGAGTTGACGAAATGCGAATGAAGCGTTTACGTGCCTGTACAAAGCACTTAAAATAGGAGTACTCTTCATATCTTACTGTGATTATCATTACTCTGATTTTTTGCATAAAATCACAAAATAATCACAGTATTCTGTTTACATGATAGTTTGATCACAGTATTGCCTTAATAGCATTATAATCGCATTATGAGGGAGGCATGTAAATGTGGCCAATGTCGCTGGCGGTGTAAACAGGGCTTTATAGAAAAACGGAAGTATTCTACATTCATGAGCGCCACCATGTTGAGATCATATGACCAGCTGAATATTACTAATTTTATTTTAATAATCCCCTGTAATTGGACGTTTTTACTTGTGGAATAAATCACAACGGAGTTCAAATTGTGCAATTTTAACTGAATGGCAGAGTCCAAAATATTGAAACGATGATACATCATCATGTTCTCCTTGCTGATGAGTGAATCGACGCAGCTGCGTCCGTATCAATACTATGCAGCAAACTGAAAGTTTGAGTGTAGCCTATCACGTGATGCAAACTGGCTGTTTCAATTATCTGAGCAGTAATAGACCACCACATTTTAAATAACTCAAGTAGCTAGAAGTGTTTTCTGCTCACATATTTGCATAGAGTGTCTCTCCAGTGTTACTAGCAGAACTTTGACAAGTATTCAATAAAACAGAGTTAGAATCCAAAAACGAATGAATGTTAGAGTTTGCCTCACCATTTTGTTTGGCCCAGTGGTGCAATGAAGAACTCTTGACTAGTGTCTCATCAACCTTTCCTCCAGACATGTTGTCCATAAACTGTCTGCCGTGCTCCAGAGCCAAGTAGCAGTCACTGTAATAGTCCCTCTCCTCAAGGCGCATGGGCAGCTTATGGCTGATGCCCATATGTTCTGGCCTGATGATGGGGGTGAAAGGGTTAGTGCACAGGTCTTGCAGCAGAAGGACTAGATCATCCGGGACCTGCTCTTTAAGGAACACCCTTCTCTGCAGCGAGGCTGCACACAAAGCCTCAAAGTGCTTCTCTGCCTCTCGTCCAGCATCCGAGCCCGGCCCCACAATTTCCAGCTCATCTTCTAGGAAGAGGCCGGCGCCGTTTCCATAGCGGCGGTTCATAACGGCACTAAAACCACAGGAGCAAGGGTCCATGCAGGAGTATTGCAAGTCCATGTTGGGGTCGCTGATGTAGACACCCACATCGGCCCCTTTGATGTTCATGTTGCAGACGCAGATGCAACAGCTGTCAAAGTTACAGTCCTTGAAGAGATTCATAACCGACTCGGAGAGGATGAGTGTGACGTACAGGCTGTGTGCCTCGGGGATGGAGGGCACGGTATCCGGCTCCACCGAATTTAGGGGTCGGCATGTAGAGGGCGTGGAGGCGGGAGAATAGAGGTCAGAGTTCTCGTATTTTAGCGAGCCCTGGACGCTGGCGGGGCCTCTGGGAGTACGTGGGGTCCTGGGAGTTCGTGGTGTCGGGGCAGAGAATCGGGGAGTGGCGGGGGAGGGTAGTATGCCAGCACCGCTGTTACTGGGTGGGGCGCTGTTGGACATAAAGGTGTTATGTGTCTGAGGGGTGCAGCTCTGGTCCTGTTCAACTGCACTTCCTACACTAGGGATGCTGCTGCAAAAGAAAAGAAATGGTCACATTTAGTAACTAAAATATCAAACCAAGTGGCATTTATTTGAAGAAAAATAGCAGAAATACACCTTTCTAGCAAAACTTGTAATAAAAAGAATTTTGTTAAGTATGACTTGAAAACTGCAAACATTTGTGGCGCTATAAAAATTCCTATGTTTTAAGTGACACGTTTAGACCCGCCCCAACATTACTCAACCAATGGCGAGTTGAGGGTGGGACTATATCTTTTTTTCATCAAAGACAGGTGGAGGGCGTATTCAGAAAGATGCTTTGAAAATAATGTTTATTTTTACAATTCCATTTAGTGTCACAGAAATAACATCAGCTTTAAATGACAAAACAGTAGATATATGTGTGAATTACTGGTGTGGTTACTCTGCGGTGACACTGGTATGAACTTCAGGGGGACTGACTTCACACATCCACTAAAAATGGACAGTTGATTAAAAGTAATTGAAAAAATGGCAGAGAAAGTTGAGGTTGGTTTTGAGAAAAGGTCTAAGTCAATTTTTTTCTAACGCAATTAAACTCCTACATTTATGTGTAGTTTACATGTCCAAATACTAAGTCAAACTCTAATAACTGACAAAAAACATCCCTGCATTACACAGGTAAAACTACTGATAGTTCAATATGCCTGGCATTAATGCTGTGGACACATTCCTCAATTAAGACTGTACTATAATTAAAATTTAATGGCTCTTTTAGGCTGACAGCTGCTTGGACCACAAACAGCAGACAAGAGTGTGTTCTGCGCTTGTTAAAAACCTGACCCACTTACTTCAACCACCACCGGCTACATTTGTAAGACTCCCCTCCTAAATTTGGTTAATAAATCTTTTTAAAAGCCTTTTAGGCT
Organism: Myxocyprinus asiaticus; assembly: GCF_019703515.2. NCBI lineage: Eukaryota > Metazoa > Chordata > Actinopteri > Cypriniformes > Catostomidae > Myxocyprinus > Myxocyprinus asiaticus. Next base: position 21,470,116 of record NC_059374.1, read on the forward strand.
TCTATACATAACTGTAAGCCAACGAAAGCTTGAATTAATCTATGCCTGTGTCTGCTGCTAGTGGTCGACCATTACAGGTTCTTCGGTAGCCGATACGGATACGATAACAAGACAGCAGAGTGTCAGAGGCCAATATAATGCTGATATTTAACAATTTAATTATATAAAATAAGATGTACACAAAATGTAAATGACCACTTATTTTGCACCATATTTACTCAAACTCAAAATACTCAAAAATGTGTTCTATTGACAAGACTCTCTGTAGATTTTGGAATCAACAATAAGGAAAATGGCCACTTCCGTTTATTGGCCAAGCAAATACAATTATCAGCCAATGCCGATAATCTAAAAATGCGCAAATATTGCCCTATTAATATTGCCAGGCTAATATATACAGTATATATACACACACACACACACACATATATACAGTACTGTGCAAATGTTTTAGGCACTGAAATTAAACTATTTATGGCATTATTTTTGAAGGCATCCTCACTATGCAACAGTACTGTGTGTGTGTACACACACACACACACACACACACACACACACACACACAACAGGTCAAAAGTTTTGAAACACTTGACTGAAATTTTTTTTTATTGATGACTTGGACCAAATAATAAAGAAATGCAGCCAATAAGTGCCCAGCATATAGATGGGAACTCCTTCAATACTGTTTAAAAAGTATCCCAGGGTGATACCTCAAGAAGTTGGTTGAGAAAATGTCAAGAGTACATGTCTGCAAATTCTAGGTAAAGGGTGACTACTCTGAAGATGCTAAAATATAACACAGTTTTGATTTATTTTGGATTTTGTTTAGTCACAACATAATTCCCATAGTTTCATTTATGTTATTCCATAGTTTTGATGACTTTACTATTATTCTAAAATGTGAAAAAAATTATAATAAAGAATGAGTAAGTGACCCTAAACTTTTGACCGGTAGTGTATATATATATGCAGCGAGTATATATATATATATATATATTATGGTTGCGCGGTATAACGGTACTAACGAAATATCGAAATACCAAAAAATTTAAAACGGTACGATATCATCTTGTTGTTCGTTTTGGTACCACACTGAAGTATGCTGCCATTAGCAAAATGTAATGCAATGTGAGTTTTGAGATGAAATCAAAGACCATTTGAAAATAATAATAAAAAAAAGAGTTTTGATAAGGCAAAGTGTGATCATTAAACAGCAGAAATCAAATCAAAATCAAATCACTTTTATTGTCACACAACCATATACACAAGTGTAATAGTGGGTGAAATTCTTGGGTGCAGTTCAGAGCAACATAGCAGTCGTGACAGTGATGAGACATATACCAATTTACAATAAACATCAGATTTACACAACACAATTTAAAATCTAATATACACAAAATTACACACAACACAATATACAAATAACATACAATGTACAGTATACAATACACACAATATAGAATACACATTATACAATAAAAATAGTATATATAGTATATATAAATATATAGTAGGTTGTATTGTACTGTATTGACATTCAGGCTGTCGGATGATAGTCAGTTGCCAGTGTGTTGTTAGGAGAGAATATAATTTATGACAGTCCAGTGTGAGATAAGATTAATAAAGTGCAGTGCTGATGTATATTGATCTTGAGAGATCAAGAGTTCAAAAGTCTGATTGCTTGGGGGAAGAAGCTGTCATGAAGTCGGCTGGTGCGGGTCCTGATGCTGCGATACCGCCTGCCTGATGGTAGCAGTGAGAGCAGCCAATGGCTCGGGTGGCTGGAGTCTCTGATGATCCTCCGAGCTTTTTTCACACACCGCCTGGTATATATGTCCTGGAGGGAGGGAAGCTCACCTCCAATGATGTGTCTGGCAGTTCGCACCACCCTTCGCAGGGCTTTGCGGTTGTGGGTGGTGCTATTGCCGTAGTGAGAACCATGTGAGGATGTGGCAGTTCATTCCAAACTTCCTCAGCCGTCTCAGGAAGAAAAGGCACCGATAAGCCTTCTTTACAATGGCCTCAGTGTGGACGGACCATGTGAGTTCCTCAGTGATGTGGACACCAAAGAACTTGAAGCTGCTGACTCTCTCCACTGGTGCTCCATTGATGGTGATGGGACTGTGTTCTCTGTCTTTTCTTCTGAAGTCAACCACAAGCTCCTTTGTCTTGCTGACGTTGAGGGAGAGGTTGTGCTCCTGACACCAGCGTGTCAGAGTGTGCACCTCCTCTCTGTAGGCTGTTTCATCATTGTCAGTGATCAGACCTACCACCGTCGTATCATCAGCAAACTTAATGAAGGCATTGGAGCTGTGTGTTGCCACACAGTCATGTGTGTACAGGGAATACAGGAGTGGGCTGAGAACACTGCCCTGTGGGGCTCCAGTGTTGAGAGTCAGTGATGAGGAGATGTTACTGCCCATTCTAACCACCTGACGTCTGCTTGACAGGAAGTCCAGGATCCAGCTGCACAGCGAGTTGTATAAGCCCAGAGCCTGGAGTTTCACATAAAGCTTGGAGGGCACTATAGTGTTGAATGCTGAGCTGTAGTCTACAAACAGCATTCTCACATAAGTGTTCCTTGTTTCCAGGTGGGAGAGAGCAGTGTGTATTGTAGATGCAATGGCATCATCAGTGGAGCGGTTGTTGCGGTAAGCAAACTGCAATGGGTCCAGTGAGGGAGGCAGCACAGAGCAGATGTAATCTCTGATAAGTCTCTCAAAGCATTTGCTGATGATGGGGGTCAGAGCAACTGTACGCCAGTCATTTAAGCAAGTGATTTTGGATTGCTTTGGCACAGGCACAATGGTGGACGTTTTAAAGCATGTGGGGACCACAGAAAAGAAGAGGGAAAGGTTGAAAATGTCCGTAAAAATACCAGCCAGTTGGTTCGCGCACACTCTGGTGACGCGGCCCGGAATGCCGTCTGGACCCACGGCTTTACGGATATTAACCTGTCGGAAGGATCGGGTTACATCCACTACAGAGGCGGAGAGTGGACTAACCTCTGTAGCTTCGGCTGCGAGAGCTCTCTCCACGAGGGCGGTGTTATTTCCCTCGAAACGAGCATAAAAAGTATTTAGCTCATCCGGGAGAGAGGCAGCGGTGTTCACGGCGGAGTTTTTATTCCCTTTAAAGTCCGTGATGATGTTAATTCCCTGCCACATGCTTCTAGAGTTGGTGGTGTTAAACTGTCCTTCAATCTTGTTCCTGTACTGGCGTTTTGCTGCTCTGATAGTTTTTCGGAGAGCATAACTGGCTTGTTTATGCTCCTCCACGATCCCGGAATTAAAAGCGGAGGTCCGCGCATTAAGTGCCGCGTGCCGTCGAAGCAACATCCTCTACGCACTTTCTGATGAAAACACGTGACGCTATCAACGTAAAGCTCGATGTCGACATCAGAGGCGCACCAGAACATCTCCCAGTCCGCATGATCAAAACAGTCTGCACTGGATCGTTCTGAGGGTGGGTGCTTCCTGTTTCAGTTTCTGCCTGTAAGCGGGCAGAAGCAGAACGGAAGAGTGGTCTGATTTGCCAAATGGTGGGCGGGGGAGGGATTTGTAGCCATCCTGGAAGGCAGAGTAGCAATGGTCCAAAACCCGGTCCCCTCGTGTGTTGAAACTGATGTGTTGGTAGTATTTTGGTGCGACTGACTGAGATTGGATTGAGATTTGATTCAGAAGGATGTCATTTAATGAAATATATAGTCAAATGTGCTGCGCCACAGAACGAAAGAGAGGCACCTCTATGCTCTGTCATCTCCTTCACACACACAAGCAGGCGTGTACAAAAATGCAAAACACACTACTAATGCTTGATTTTCACGCAGTGTGTCCAATAGCATCCATCTGCAGAGCAGTGTGTTTAATGTATAATTGGCTATGAACTCTCAAATGACCGTTTTCACCGTTGCAGCTTGGAAATTTCTGCTCACGAGTTGCAGGAAGCTTGATATAACGAACCCTTCACAAACAGGAAGAACTTCAAAGGTCTTTCAAAATAAAAGTCCCGCTGAAATAAGAGCTCTATTCAACCGGATGCATGAAATTGAAGACATTACGACATTAATATTTATATTGTATAAAAGTGTAATATTCAAAGAAGTCGTAATAATACTCATAATAACAATAATATAATATTAAATGGTTATATTACTAGTATTATTATCTGTAAGCAATATCACAAAAGCAAGTGTACTGAATATCAACATGTTGTGATTCAGCCATGGCAGCTTTTTGTGTCAGGTAATTAGACTGTTTTCATTTAATGTTGTCATTAATACTGTAAAGCTCTGCTGTGCATCTTTTTTTTTTTTACCAAAAATAATATATATATATATATTATTAGTGTTGAAATATTATTATTGGCTCTATACTGTTGAAAATTATTATATTTTAATTTAATTAAACACAATTTGATCATAACATTTAATTAAAACACAACATGGAATCCAGAAAAATTTAAAAAAGAAAAGGCATAATTTGTCTCTATAAGACTTTATGCGGTTCTTTTGTTCAAGTAATTTTCTGTGTAATTTCATCAGAAATCTGGGGGTTTTTTTCTTTTTAATTTGCTGCCTACATATTGAGTTAGTATCGATACCCAGGTACCAGGGCTGGTATCGTACCGAAGCCAAAATTTTGGTATCCGAGCAACCTTATAAATATCTCACAGAAGTGAGTACACCCCTCACATTTTAGTACATTTTTTATTATATCTTTTCACGTGACAACACTGAAGAAATGACACTTTGCTACAATGTTAAGTAGTGAGTGTACAGCTTGTATAACAGTGTAAATTTGCTGTCCCCTCAAAATAACTCAACACACAGCCATTAATGTCTAAACCGCTGGCAACAAAAGTGAGTACATTCCTAAGTGAAAATGTCCAAATTGGGCACAATTAGCCATTTTCCCTCCCCGGTGTCATGTGATTCATTAGTGTTACAAGGTCTCAGGTGTGAATGGGGAGCAGGTGTGTTAAATTTGGTGTTAATCGCCCTCACTCTCTCATACTGGTCACTGGAAGGTCAACATGGCACCTCATGGCAAAGAACTCTCTGAGGATCTGAAAAAAAGAATTGTTGCTCTACATAAAGATGGCCTAGGCTATAAGAAGATTGCCAAGACCCTGAAACTGAGCTGCAGCACAGTGGCCAAGACCATACACCGGTTTAACAGGACAGGTTCCATTCAGAACAGGCCTCGCCATGGTCAACCAAAGAAGTTGAGTGCACGTGCTCAGCGTCATATCCAGAGGTTGTCTTTGGGAAATAGACGTATGAGTGCTGCCAGCATTGCTGCAGAGGTTGAAGGGGTGGGGGTGGGGGGGGGTCAGCCTGTCAGTGCTCAGACCATACGTCGCACACTGCATCAAATTGGTCTGCATGGCTGTCGTCCCAGAAGGAAGCCTCTTCTAAAGATGATGCACAAGAAAGCCTGCAAACAGTTTGCTGAAGACAAGCAGACTAAGGACATGGATTACTGGAACCACGTCCTATGATCTGATGAGACCAAGATAAACGTATTTGGTTCAGATGGTGTCAAGCATGAGTGGCGGCAACCAGGTGAGGAGCACAAAGACAAGTGTGTCTTGCTTACAGTCAAGCATGGTGGTGGGAGTGTCATGGTCTGGGGCTGCATGAGTGCTGCCGGCACTGGGGAGCTACAGTTCATTAAGGGAACCATGAATGCCAACATGTACTGTGACATACTGAAGCAGAGCATGATCCCCTCCCTTCGAAGACTGGGCCGCAGGGCAGTATTCCAACATGATAACGACCCCAAACACACCTCCAAGACGACAACTGCCTTTCTAAAGAAGCTGAGGGTAAAGGTGATGGACTGGCCAAGCATGTCTCCAGACCTAAACCCTATTGAGCATCTGTGGGGCATCTTCAAACGGAAGGTGGAGGAGTGCAAGGTCTCTAACATCCACCAGCTCCGTGATATCGTCATGGAGGAGTGGAAGAGGACTCCAGTGGCAACCTGTGAAGCTCTGGTGAACTCCATGCCCAAGAGGGTTAAGGCAGCGCTGGAAAATAATGGTGGCCACACAAAATATTGACACTTTTGGCGCAATTTGGACATTTTCACTTAGGGGTGTACTCACTTTTGTTGCCAGCGGTTTAGACATTAATGGCTGTGTGTTGAGTTATTTTGAGGGGACAGCAAATTTACACTGTTATACAAGCTGTACACTCACTAATTTACATTGTAGCAAAGTGTCATTTCTTCAGTGTTGTCACATGAAAAGATATAATAAAATATTTACTAAAATGTGAGGGGTGTACTCACTTCTGTGAGATACTGTGTAATATATATATATATACATACATACATACATACACACACACACACACACACACACACACACACGTTGAAGTCAGAAGTTTACATACACCTTAGCCAAATGCATTTAAACTCCCTGTCTTAGGTCAGTTAGGATCACTACTTTATTTTAATAATGTGAAATGTCAGAATAATAGTAGAGAGAATGATTTATTTCAGCTTTCATTACTTTCATCATATTCCCAGTGGGTCAGAAGTTTGCATACACTTTGTTAGTATTTGGTAGTGTTGCCTTTAAATTGTTTAACTTGGGTCAAATGTTTTGGGTAGCCTTCCACAAGCTTCTCACAATAAGTTGCTGGTATTTTGGTCCATCATTTTCCTTCCTCATGATGCCATCTATTTTGTGAAGTGCACCAGTCCCTCCTGCAGCAAAGCACCCCCACAACATGATGCTGCCACCCCCATGCTTCACGGTTGGGATGGTGTTCTTTGGCTTGCAAGCCTCACTCTTCTTCCTCCAAACATAACAATGGTCATTATGGCCAAACAGTTTAATTTTTGTTTCATTAGACCAGAGGACATTTCTCCAAAAAGTAAGATCTTTGTCCCCATGTGCACTTGCAAACTGTAGTCTGGCTTTTTTATGGTGGTTTTGTAGCAGTGACTTCTTCCTTGCTGAGCAGCCTTTCAGGTTATGCTGATATAGACACGTTTTACTGTGGATATAGATACTTATCCACCTGTTTCCTCCAGCATCTTCACAAGGGCCTTTGCTGTTGTTCTGGGATTGATTTGCACTTTTTGCACCAAACTACGTTGATCTCTAAGAGACAGAATGCGTCTCCTTCCTGAGCGGTATGATGGCTGCGTGATCACATAGTGTTTATACTTGCGTACTATTGTTTGTACAGATGAACGTGGTACCTTCAGGCATTTGGAAATTGCTCTCAAGGATGAACAAGACTTGTGGAGGTCCACAATTCTTTTTTTGTCTGAGGTCTTGGCTGATTTCTTTTGATTTTCCCATGATGTCAAGCAAAGTGGAACTGAGTTTGAAGGTAGGCCTTAAAATACATCCACAGGCACACCTCCAATTCAGTAAACCGCCTATCAGAAACTAATTGGTTAATTGCCTAAAGGATTGACTTAATTTTCTGGAATTTTCCAAGCTGCTTAAAGGCACAGTTAACTTAGTGTATTTAAACTTCTGACCCAATGGAATTGTGATATAGTCAATTAAAAGAGATACAATCTGTCTGTAAACAATTGTTGGAAAAATTACTTGTGTCATGCACAAAGTAGATGTCCTAAACGACTTGCCAAAATTAGTTTGCTAATATTAAATCTGTAGAGTGGTTAAAAAATGAGTTTTAATGACTTCAACCTAAGTGTATGTAAACTTCTGACTTCAACTGTGTGAGTATGTATACAGTACTGTGCAAAGTTTTAGGCACTTGTGAAAAATGTTGCATAGTGTGGATGTCTTCAAAAATAATGTCATAAATAGTTTTTATATATCAGTTAACATCATACAAAGTCCAGTAAACATAAAAAAAGCTAAATCAATATTTGGTGTGGCCACCTTTGCCTTTAAAACAGCCCCAATTCTCCTAGGTACACCTGGACACAGTTTTTCTTGGTTGTTGGCAGATAGGATGTGCCAAGCTTCTTGGAGAATTCACCACATCTATTTAGGCTGTCTCAACTGCTTCTGTCTCTTCATGTAGTCCCAGACTGACTCGATGTTCAGTGGGGAGCTCTGTGGGTGCAATGCCATCTGTTGCAGAGCGCTCTGTTCTTCTATTCTAATCTTTTCTATTTGCAAAAGTACTGTTTGGGTGTCTAAAATGTATTTTTCCTATTGACACACTAAAGCTGAAGATATAAATAACCAAGTGTGAAACATCTTAAGTGCCTAAAACTTTTGCACACACACACACACACACACACACACACACACACACACGTTCAAAAGTTTAGGGTCACTTATTATTTTTTTTCACATTTTAGAATAATAGTAAAGTCATCACAACTATGGAATAACAGAAATGGAAATATGGGAATTATGTTGTGATTGCATTTTCTCAACCAACTTCTTGAGGTATCACCCTGGGATGCTTTTTAAACAGTATTGAAGTAGTTCCCATCTATATGCTGGGCACTTAGTAGCTGCTCTTCTTAATTATTCGGTCCAAGTCATCCATTTCAAAAACGTTTTTATTTTTATTTTTTTTAAATAAAATTTTAGTTTTGTAATTAAATTAATATGTTGGCACAATTATATTTTTGTCTACAAAACTAATTTCATTTAACATTTAAGCATACGCCTTCAGATCAAAAGGTTTTTGAAATTATGAGAAACATTTCAGGCAAGTGACCCCAAACTTTTGAACGGTAGTGTGTGTGTATATATATAAAAATTTATTTATATATATATATGTGTGTGTATATATATATATATATATACACACACACACACACACACAGGTGCATCTCAATAAATTAGAATGACGTGGAAAAGTTCATTTATTTCAGTAATTCAACTCAAATTGTGAAACTCGTGTATTAAATAAATTCAGTGCACACAGACTGAAGTAGTTTAAGTCTTTGGTTCTTTTAATTGTGATGATTTTGGCTCACATTTAACAAAAACCCACCAATTCACCATCTCAAAAAATTAGAATACATCATAAGACCAATAAAAAAAACATTTTTAGTGAACTGTTGGCCTTCTGGAAAGTATGTTCATTTACTGTATATGTACTCAATACTTGGTAGGGGCTCCTTTTGCTTTAATTACTGCCTCAATTCGGCGTGGCATGGAGGTGATCAGTTTATCGCACTGCTGAGGTGGTATGGAAGCCCAGGTTTCTTTGACAGTGGCCTTCAGCTCATCTGCATTTTTTGGTCTCTTGTTTCTCATTTTCCTCTTGACAATACCCCATAGATTCTCTTTGGGGTTCAGGTCTGGTGAGTTTGCTGGCCAGTCAAGCACACCAACACCATGGTCATTTAACCAACTTTTGGTGCTTTTGGCAGTGTGGGCAGGTGCCAAATCCTGCTGGAAAATGAAATCAGCATCTTTAAAAAGCTGGTCAGCAGAAGGAAGCATGAAGTGCTCCAAAATTTCTTGGTAAACGGGTGCAGTGACTTTGGTTTTCAAAAAACACAATGGACCAACACCAGCAGATGACATTGCACCCCAAATCATCACAGACTGTGGAAACTTAACACTGGACTTCAAGCAACTTGGGCTATGAGCTTCTCCACCCTTCCTCCAGACTCTAGGACCTGGCAACTGTAGCCAAATTCCTTGACATGTCTGTGTGTGGTGGCTCTTGATGCCTTGACCCCAGCCTCAGTCCATTCCTTGTGAAGTTCACCCAAATTCTTGAATCAATTTTGCTTGACAATCCTCATAAGGCTGCGGTTCTCTCGGTTGGTTGTGCATCTTTTTCTTCTACACTTTTTCCTTCCACTCAACTTTCTGTTAACATGCTTGGATACAACACTCTGTGAACAGCCAGCTTCTTTGGCAATGAATGTTTGTGGCTTACCCTCCTTGTGAAGGGTGTCAATGATTGTCTTCTGGACAACAGTCAGATCAGCAGTCTTCCCCATGATTGTGTAGCCTAGTGAACCAAACTGAGAGACCATTTTGAAGGCTCAGGAAACCTTTGCAGGTGTTTTGAGTTGATTAGCTGATTGGCATGTCACCATATTCTAATTTTTTGAGATAGTGAATTGGTGGGTTTTTGTTAAACGTGAGCCAAAATCATCACAATTAAAAGAACCAAAGACTTAAACTACTTCAGTCTGTGTGCATTGAATTTATTTAATACACGAGTTTCACAATTTGAGTTGAATTACTGAAATAAATGAACTTTTCCACGACATTCTAATTTATTGAGATGCACCTGTATATATATACACACACACACACACACACACACAGTTGTGGTCAAAAGTTTGCATACCCTGGCAGAAATTGTGAAATTTTGGCATTGATTTTGAAAATAGGAAAATAGTCTTTTATTTAAGGATAGTGATCATATGAAGCCATTTATTATCACATAGTTGTTTGGCTCCTTTTTTAAAACATAATGGTAACAGAAATCACCCAAATGGCCCTGATCAAAAGTTGACATACCCTTGAATGTTTGGCCTTGTTACAGACACACAAGGTGACACACACAGGTTTAAATGACAATTAAAGGTTAATTTCCCACACCTGTGGCTTTTTAAATTGCAATTAGTGTCTGTGTATAAATAGCCAATGAGTTTGTTAGCTCTCACGTGGATGCACTGAGCAGGGAAGATACTGAGCCATGGGGAGCAGAAAAGAACTGTCAAAAGACCTGCGTAACAAGGTAATGGAACATTATAAAGATGGAAAAAGATATAAAAAGATATCCAAAGCCTTGAAAATTACAGTCAGTACTGTTCAATCACTCATTAAGAAGTGGAAAATTCAGGGATCTCTTGATACCAAGCCAAGGTCAGGTAGACCAAGAAAGATTTCAGCCACAACTGCCAGAAGAATTGTTCAGGATACAAAGAAAAACCCACAGGTAACCTCAGGAGAAATACAGGCTGCTCTGGAAAAAGACGGTGTGGTTGTTTCAAGGAGCACAATATGACGATACTTGAACAAAAGGTTGAGTTGCCAAAAAGAAGCTAATGCCACAAAAAAGCCCGGTTACAATATGCCCAACAACACCTTGACACGCCTCACAGCTTCTGGCACACTGTAATTTGGAGTGACGAGACCAAAATAGAGCTTTATGGTCACAACCATAAGCGCTATCTTTGGAGAGGGGTCAACAAGTATTGTGCTCCTTGAAACAACCACACCGTCTTTTTCCAGAGCAGCCTGTATTTCTCCTGAGGTTACCTGTGGGTTTTTCTTTGTATCCCGAACAATTCTTCTGGCAGTGGTGGCTGAAATCTTTCTTGGTTGCTGCACGGTTCTGCGCTATACGTGATTGATATTAATGTGTTTTTGTGGGGGGGTGTTATCAACAACTGACAGTAAAGCACATAAGAGATATTCAAACAGACATCATAAAGCAAGTCCGTGTGTTACTAATAGCCAAACATTGTGGCCATTTTACAACATGTTAAAGTCATGTTCTGTATTAACAAATTCTGAGGAGTATATAGAGTGACAAATACAGTTAGAAAATCAGTTTTGTACCATACACTGCAACAGCAAGGATACCTTACCCTTGTTTGGAAGCACAATTAGAGGTTGTTGCCTTCAGAGAAATGTGCCGTGTCTGTCAAACACAGAGGCGGTGGTGTGCACGCATCCACTGTGCTTTTGCGAATGCAATAGGCTGAACAGTTTAACAAATCGTTAACCCCCCCTTAAAAAAAAAAACTAATCGAACCTGGGTGAATCACGTAATTGACCTATTTTGGATTCAAAACAGTGAATTCGCTGAAAAGTGACTAGTTTGCAGGTATGTTTTTCCAGCCTACACTGAGAATGTTTGAATGATGTATTCAATATGTACAAGAACACCACAATAATTTGTGTGTTCTTAGTTAAAACAGATTGTGTTTGTTCTTTATTGTAATGTAGATGAAGATCAAACCAGATATTAAGACAAATTTATACATAAATGCAGGTAATTCCAAAGGGTTCACATACTTTTTTTTTTGCCACTGTAGATCTAGCACTAATTATGGTGGCTTTGTTACACACGAGTATGCAAAGATCTGCTGAGCAATAACTATATCTAGAGAATAATGTATTTAAACAAACCAAGCTGTGAAACATCGCTAAAAATCTGTTTGCGAGACAGATTCAAAGCATAAATTCTTGGCTGGTGTACCTGTCCTTGTTGAGGAAGGTCATGCCTGCCATTGGTGGCATTATCTCCAATTTGCCGACTGTCCAGCTGGGCCGGTACACACACCCCTCTGGCGGCTTGACGGGAAGCAGACACTGGCTGGGCAGCGTCTTCAGAGGGGCGTATAGGGAGCAGCCAATCAGCGCTTGGCAGGACTCAGGCTTAAACACGTAAGAGAAGTCCTGGAAATATGATGAGTACAAAATGAAAAGAGTAACAAAATACAAAAATACACTTCAAAATGCTGTGAGTAACTGCTGGGAATTTATAGCAGTAATTAAGTTCTACCTTAATCTCTAATGGTTTGGGGCTGCAGAAACCCTCCTCCACTTCCATCTTGAAGTTACCACTGATGATTGTCCCATCCAGAAGAGACAGTCCGGCCACTGACTCCATGTTGCTGTATTCTTTACAGCCCATGTTCATAGGGGAGTAGCCCATGATATGCTGCTCCAGAGATGGAGGGGTTGGGAACATCTGGTGCAGGTCTGCAGAGCCTAGATCAACAAACAAGCACACTGAAAAAGGCTTTTGGCACTATATATAGAAAATAGGTAACATATGCTCACTTTGCCATTAACAGTATCAGTCGATGACTACTTGTGCAACACTAACTGCTTGTGTTAAAAGTCATGTAGCTCTTGAATTTATATATAATATAGTAGTTATGGCATAAACACAATCCTCTGCATCTAATGAATTTAAAATGAAAAATAACTTACATTTACATATTCTAAAGCTACGTGCTCACACAACTTAGCAAAACTAACTTAGTGATAACAGGTATTAGAACAGTTCATGCAACTAATTTAGCAAAAAGTTGATTCATAAAAACTATTCAGCAGGGGTCATGATGCTGGGCACATACAAGGCAGTGGATCTGGCGCCACAGGTTTCGGTTCTTTACCACCAAATTTCTCCTCTGTTCCTCCGGCAGCTCTCCTGGATCCAGGCTTTTTGGAGTATAAAAAATACAAAAACAAGGCTGCTCACTTTAACTGCTCTACTATTTCCCTAGTTCAGCAAATAAAGAACTTTATCAGGGTTGCTGCAGAGTTTTTAAAATCAAATTTAACACTTTTTAAGACCTTTTTCAAGACCTCAACAAATAAAATTAATACCCTATCCCCATCTCAAAACAATCTCAAAATAAATCAAGTATCAGACTCTGCAGGGGCACACATTCAACATGGCCTTAACAAAGCTCATCAGTAAAACAGGGTAGGCTATATGCAAGTTTAAAATACTCAAGACATGTTTTCCACATATTAAGTATATCACATTAAAATTGGTTTATGTACCATTATATAAATAAATACAAATAAGAGGTCAACCAATATTGGATTTTGCTGATACGACAATATGTTGAAAGGCAATTAATCTGCCAATAGTTTTTAAAATTGGTAGCCAATATTAAATGTTCTTAGTATTTTCTTCCTGTGATGGGGAGGGCCAGACAGAAGCCACAAGAGTCCAAATTGAATTTAATCCCAGATGCAGTTTATGGTGCAACCAAAACACCAATACAAATATTTTATTCATAGCATGGAACTTTTAACATTAAAGGCTGAAATACTCTCTTATTTTGAAATGTATGTGCTTCACGGTTTCCAGCTGCTCATTCAAACAGATAAAGGAAATAAAATGTGCTCTCCTACAATAATCTACAACACATTACAAATGTAAACAATTAAAAGTAAACATTGTCATACTTCATCAACACTACATCATCATCAACATTTGATCATTAGTAATCACTTGTCATAAATTTCCGATATGGCTTAATGATTGTGAACTGCACTGCAACAGCTGGAAACACTCACAAGCCCCGCGCGCTGGAAGAAGATAAAACAGTGCCGCGTTTTCACTCTGACAGACATTCATGCATTCATTTAATTAAATCGTATTCTTTTGAAGTTTGATAATCATATTAGGTCATATCATGATTCCTGTTTTTCCGTCCCCAAATTTAAGACCTGTTTAAATGATAATTAAGACATTTGTTGTATAATCCAAGATATTTAAGACTTCTTATGACCTTAAATTTTGGAAAACTTAATTTAAGACATTAAGACTTTTTAAGGATCCGCAGGAACCCTGTTTATGACCACCTAAGAGATTTTCTAGAGCCAGGAGACAGGAACAAAGCTTGAAAAACATACTCTTGGGTTCCTAAATTGGGCACAGAGATGTATATGATCATATACAGCAGATTAATTGCTTTTATGACTTTAGTTGATGTATATAACATCAACACCAGATTTTTTTTATACTCTGCAGATGAGATTGTTGCATTAAAGAATGTTTGGATGCCTAGTACAGCATACTAAATGCATTACGGCAAAAAAAAAAAAAAAAAATCATGATTTCAAAGCTGAAATTAAAGTTTATTGAGGACTGGCGTGTCCTATTTATAGGTTGGCCAATATGGATTTTTCAAAGGCAGTTCCAATACCAATATCTAGACAGCACAGTGGCTGATATACAGTATATAATACAGTTTAATGAAAGCAAATGTAATGTACAAACAAATTGCTGAAATGAAATTAACACATTTTATAAAACAGAAATTATTTATTATCCATTGACAAGGCGGTAGGTAGAATAAAACAACGTCTGCTTATGACCCAAATGTACAAAGTCAAAAATTTCCAAATATCAGTCATATCTGGCAGTTAAATCAGCCAATCACTAGTACTAACCGTCAGCTCATCCTCGTCAGAGTTGAAGAGGTTGTCCAGGTCATTAATGGACACAACAAGGTCTGTCTCATGGATCAAGCTGGTGGTGGGAAGCGGTTTACTGCCAGCCGAACCCTGAGCGTCTGTGTGCCAACAGGCAAATATGACTTTTAAGGTCTCCAGAAACATTATCATATATTTCTCATTTATTGGTAAACATTTAAAGTTTTATTTCTTAAAATTAGTTCATGCATTAGGTATCATTATCTAACAATGAACAATGATTCCCCCCCCCAACATTTATTAGTTTGATAAATGTTCATTTATAAATACACTATTGTTAGTTCATAATGCATTAACTAATGTTACAGTATGCAACTTTTAATGCAAAAAAAAAAAAAGTTTACATACACCTTAGCCAAATGCATTTAAACTCATTGTTTTTCACAATTCCTGATATTTAATCACAGAAACATTACTGTCTTAGGTCAGTTAGGATCACTACTTTATTTTAATAATGTGAAATGTCAGAATAATAGTAGAGAGAATAATTTATTTCAGCTTTTGTTTCTTATATCACATTCCCAGTGGGTCAGAAGTTTACATACACTTTGTTAGTATTTGGTAGCATTGCCTTTAAATTGTTTAACTTGAATCAAACATTTTGGGCAGCCTTCCACAAGCTTCTCACAATAAGTTGCTGGAATTTTGGCCCATTCCTCCAGACAGAACTGGTGTAACTGAGTCAGCTTTGTAGGCCTCCTTGCTCGCACACGCTTTTTCAGTTCTGCCCAGAAATGTTCTTTCGGATTGAGGTCAGGGCTTTGTGATGGCCACTCCAATACTTTGACTTTGTTGTCCTAAAGCCATTTTGCCATAACTTGAGGTATGCTTGGGGCCACTGTCCATTTGGAAGACCCATTTGCGACCAAGCTTTAAGTTCCTGTTGCTTCAAAATATCCACATAATTTTCCTTCCTCATGATGCCAACTATTTTGTCAAGTACACCAGTCCCTCCTGCAGCAAAGCACCCCTAAAAACATGATGCTGCCACCCCCATGCTTCACGGTTGGGATGGTGTTCTTTGGCTTGCAAGTCTCACCCTTTTAACTCCAAACATAACGATGATCATTATGGCCAAACAGTTACAATTTTTGTTTCATTAGACCAGAGGACATTTCTCCAAAATGTAAGATCTTTGTCCCCGTGTGCACTTGCAAACTGTAGTCTGGCTTTTTTATGGTGAGTTTGGAGCATTGGCTTCTTCCTTGCTGAGCCTTTCAGGTTATGTTGATATAGGACATGTTTTACTGTGGATATAGATACTTGTTTCCCTGTTTCCTCCAGCATCTTCTCAAGGTCCTTTGCTGTTGTTCTGGGATTGATTTGCACTTTTCGCACCAAACTACACTCATCTCTAGGAGACAGAATACGTCTCCTTCCTGAGCGGTATGATGGCTGTGTGGTCCCATGGTGTTTATACTTGCATACTATATTGTTTGTACAGATGAACGTGATACCTTCAGGCATTTGGAAATTGCTCCCAAGGATGAACCAAACTTGTGGAGGTCCACAATTCTTTTTTTTCTGAGGTCTTGGCTGATTTCTTTTGATTTTCCCATGATGTCAAGCAAAGAGGCACCATGTTTGAAGGTAGGCCTTAAAATACATCCACAGGCACACCTCCAATTCAGTACACCTCCTATCAGAAGCTAATTGGCTAAAGGTTTGACATAAATTTCTGGTATTTTCCAAGCTGCTTAAAGGCACAGTTAACTTAATGTATGTAAACGTCTGACCCACTGGAATTGTGATAGTCAATTAAAAGTGAAAAAATCTGTATGGAAACAATTATTGGAAAAATTATTCGAGTCATGCACAAAGTAGATGTCCCAAACAACTTGCCAAATATATGGTTTGCTAATATTAAATCTGTGGAGTGGTTAAAAAAAACAAAGTTTTAATTACTTCAACCAAAGTGTATGTAAACTTCTGACTTCAACTGTACCAAGATTTCATTGTTAGTTCATGCTAACTATTGTGTTAACTAATGTTAAAAACTCTAAATGTAAAGTGATACACATTGAACATGTATATTATCATAAATATGTGCAACCGAGGAAATTATACTTACCATCAGAAGACGACAAACTGCCATCATCCCTCTGAAAATAAACAATCAAAAACAAAACAAAAAAAATCAGAGAAAGAAGAATTACTCTCTTTGAAAAAGAAAACGCAAACACAAACAAACAGCAGGATCTGTAATTTTCTCAAAGCATCACTGCCTGACCTTATTTCTTTTCCCCGTCTCTCTCTCGCCTCCGGGCCTTTTCTCTTTATCAGTGAAGTTGAACTCCTCGTCTCCTTCCAGAAAAGCATATGGATCAGATTCCTGCTCCTGGTCTCCATCACACACAGCTGCAGAGAGATACTGATTCTTCTTCTGCTCGTACATCTTCAACCGTTCCTCTGATATCTTCAGAGGCCTCTTGGAAGAGGACATTCTCCTGCAAACCAAATAACCCACACCATGTTTCACCTCTTGTAATGGGATGAGATGGAGTCTTACCAGTGAATACCTGTGATTCAATGACGAATTACACCATTTTTAAAAAAATTTTTTATCAGGTTGGTATCAGCATTATAATTGTATTTCCTAAGGAAGATGGGGAAATAACTAAAAGGTGAAGTGTGTAATTTCTGTGCCACTAGCATCACCTAACAGAATTGCAAAAATATTTTACATACATTTTTAGATTGGCCAAAGAACTGCCAATTTTGTTATATCTGTAGGTTATAAACCTAAGCTGACTCTGTCAGCCACTAAATCAAAACATCAGGTGTATGGTCATTTTAAGGAAAACTTGGAGAGCAGTCAACACTCACTGAAGTCATAACCAATGAATTATTTATCCATCCAAGCCAAACATCGCTAGGTCAGATTGTACTACAATACTGGGAAAGCAACAGGGTTCAATTCAGCCCCAATAGTTGGAAACATGTTTTCACCAATTACCAATATGGAAAGCAAGCAGCTTTTCAGTACAGCATCAGATGTGATCGATAACAGAAGCAAAATGGCTTGCAAATAGGCCAAAGTAATGTTCTTTGTACAAGTGTACATTTACAGCTTGTAGTTAAGATGTTAAAAGACTGACCTATTTCTCAGGCAAGTTTAAAATCCTCTTTCTTTTCTTTTTTTTTTTTCAAAAAAGGCAAGGCCATGTTTAGAGAAGTAATTCAACTGCTTTTCTAAAGGCTCCATTCTGCCTGCCAAATGAACACTGTTAGAATTCAGTTCCACTACTAGGCCAATAAAAACATTTATTTGTAAAATACATTTCACAAAGTAGAATATGCTCATAGTACTGTATTTTGTGTAATTACAATGTAACATACCACACTGTCACAATGGGTCCATTTCAAAACCTAGCAAGCTGCCTCTTGCCTACATAAGTAGCTGCCTTTTATGGCAGCATCCTAATTGAAATGGAGTCTTATAAGTGAGTGATTTGGATACATTTGATTATACCTCAGAATTTGGCCAAAATGAGAAGCACAAATTTTTGCTGCGATTGACATTCTGAATAGAAACAATGGACTCCTATGAAGCCATGCACACCTGGAGCTAACATTTTCGCACCAACAATGCAAGGTTTTTTTATAGTGTGTAATTCCCTGACCAATAATTTATGAGCTTTAGATCACGTGTCAGAAGTGCAACTGGTGGTGCTAAAGCACAGAAAGCTGTTTTGACCACCAATATGAAGTAACTGGAGGAAGAAATCCTGAAACAGCAGTGAGGATGTGCATTTCATTTGCATCAAATGCCTTAAAAAAAATAAAAAATAAAAAATAGTTCTACTCATCTGTGACAGATGGACGGGCCGACAAGTCTCAGCCTCAGATGGCATGCCCACAGACCGCGCACTAACTGTCTGATGCACATTGCACACAAAATTAAAAAATGCTTTTTCAAACCAGTAAGAACAAATCTCATTGGCTGGTTTGATGGAGCTTTCACTAGTAGAAGCACAGGACTTTTCATCAGTCCATCTAGAAACAGGATCATGTTCACAAGGCTCTGCGTTGAGACAATGAGCGCTTTTGAGGAAAAAATAATTACCAGATTTGTCCAAGTTTGCCAGGTTAGTGACATCAAATCTTTTAAAGATATTCAGAGTTTCGTTTGAGCCACGTAAAGCCCAAGTAAAGCAGATATTCATGAGCAATGCTGCATATTCTGCTTTGTTTACTTAGTTATGTCTGTGAAATACTATGATGAGGTTTTCTGGGCTTCATATTTTTTGCTATTTTCTCTGGCGTTTTCTGTGCAATTTATTATGGAATTATATATCTCTGATAACCCCGCCTAAACAGCATGTGATGACTAAACCAACTGTGATTGATCTCTTCCTGTCTAACAAGGCGGTACTTGGCCAGTTTAAGCTGCTATAGACCCCAGATCATTGCTGTTTTAGTCAAAGGTCTGGCTACGCGAGATTAAGGTCTAACCAGCTGTAAGGTTGCGCCATTACTGTACAGAAGTAAAACTGACTGTCAATTAGCGCCACCTATTGTGAAAACTGGATGTGCTAATGGCAATCATTCGCCTCGCTTCAAAAGTGTAAGGGCCATTTGTCGGCGATTCGTTTCAAATTATCACGTTGCTTCTGGTGTGTAAATGCCTGAAGGAGGCAGCGTAGTTATAGTACCCAACTTTTGAAATGGACTTTGCGTCAGGAGCACACCTATGAGTCCTTAAAATGCTGCCTACTATGTTTTGAAACAGATGCACAATGCTTGAATACTCACTCAGTAATTGACACAACACTGTCCTGGCCTCCACCCCTGTTTCCATCTTCAAACAGCGTGACCACAGGAAGTTGAGGCGTGTGGAAATTTGCGCTCCTCCCACTGGGCACCCTAAAATACTTCCAGGGGTTGTGTGATGTGTCCTCATTGGGGTTAATGGCCGAGCCTACATATACAATGGGCTCCAGTGACTCTGGGAATAGGGGTGGATAGGGTAAGGGCAGTGGGTCTAGTTGTGAATCATCTGGGGGTTTCTGGGGCACCAGGAAAGGCTCGGAGGAAGGAGGGTAGAAGTGTTGGTCAAGGGGAGAGGAGGAATTTTTCAGGTCTTCGGCTGCTTCATCTCCACGCTCACAAGGGTGCGGGCTGAGCGGTGGGGGCTGAGGGGAACCGGCCATCTCGTCGGCCATGCTGTTGAGAATCGGAGTCTTGCTGGTGGTGACATCGGCATGGTGGAGGCTGGGGTAACGACTTTCCTCATGACTCTGAAGACAGAGCCTGTGAACGCCATCTCCCTGCTCCCGGGTCGGTTCCTCACACAGAGAGTTGCGGTGATGGAAGGGCGTCTGAGGCCTCTTCTGCTGCTTGTCCCCCTTCTCCAGCTTCTCTGCCATCTTGTGTTTGGTGGAGAGCTGAGGAGGTTGGCCAGCAGATGGAGGGTGCCCTGGGGTGCTACATGCCCGCTGTTTCTGGTTTTTAAGCCTGGAGAAAAAGGCAATGCTCCAAATTTAATCAGTTGGCTTTAGTCACATAATGCAGTGAAAGGAACAGTACACACAAAAATGAACCTTCTGTCATTATATATATATATATATACTCTAATATAGAATGACTTTTTCCATAGAACATAAATGGAAAAATTGGAAGAATCTTCTCAAATTTAAGTTGTTATTCACTCTCAAATCAAATCACTGGTCAACTCCCATTGGCAGTGCCCAAATTAAATATGACAACTACAGTGCAGTCCTATGCCGTAGTCACTATGTTTGAACTAGTGTAATCTATGATTTGATTTGAGAGTGAATAAAGACTTAAATTTCTGTCTTTTCATCACACAAAGCGATAATGCGACTTCTGAACACTTTGAATACACTGCAGAAGTTGTATCAACTACTTTTTCCAGTGGGTTTTATTGTGTCCTTTCTGAAGCATGACAGCCCTGAGTCACAATTCACTTTAATTATATTGAATTATGATTCTTCAAAGTTCTCTTTTTGTGTTCCATGGAAGAGAGTAATACGGGTTTGGATCATCATAAAGCTGAGTGAATGACAGAATATTTATTTTTTGGTGAACTATCCTTTTAGCTACATGTCATTTGTTAAAAACGCATGTCTTTCGAGAGTTTGTGGCATACCTTGAACAATTGCACTGTGTCCTTTGAGATGGCTCAACAAACTCCCAAGCAGAAGCTTTATCTGTTTCCTCTTCACTTACTCCATTAGAGATGGTTGAGAACTTTCTCCTGCAAAAATAAACTGTACTTAATACCTGAAGTTGCTTTGTTCTTAATAAATGTCCCATTGACAGGTAATTTGCTTTGGCTGATCAGTCAAGCTGACAAGCTGCAGTTTTTATTCATACTTGTTCTGGGCTCGGTTAATATTGCACTCCTGCCAGACTCTCTCCACCGCCTGGCTGGCTAGCTGGCGGGGAATCTTGCCTCCGTGATGACTGCTGCTGTCCACGCTAAAGCCGCCTGACATTGCTGAGAGTTTCACCCACTTCTGAGCAGGCTGAGAGACTGCAGGGGAGAAAATAAACCCAAAAACATTTTTACATGACAGACTGCCACTGCCGTTAGACTGGCACAGAATAGCAATTCAAAAGTGGTTTTGACTATACAACAGAGTGAGAATTCAAAACAAAGTAAGGTGGTACTTCATGTACACTTTTTAAACTGCACATAAAATTGACCCAATTAAATTTTTGATAATTCTTCCTGGTCTTAGTGTGTACATGATTCATTGTTGCACATTATTATTCCAAAGAAGAAAAAATATATATTTTCAAAGTGTAATAACTTTATCTCTGAAACAACCTTTATGTTGACATGACCAAGGCTTTGTGGGAGGGGAAAAATAATATTAGCCAATAATATCATAGCCTAACATGTTTCTATCCAATTAAATCAGCCATTAAACTTTCTCATTGAATATTCTGTTTAAATGCATTGCAAATGCCATTTCAATTTGTCTTTACTGACCACTGCAACACAAAAATTGGAAGGCACTTGGTTAATTTGTTCAAATTACCTGTGACTTAGAAGAGGTTTTAGAGTATTTCCTTCAGTATTCATAATGTAAAAGGTTGTGCTGGTACCTGCTTGGGCTTCCTCAGGTGATGTGGGAGGAGTCAGGGTGACAGAAGAGATGGCAGTATCTCCATGGGTCATGTGACTGTGCTGACCTACTGAGTAAGAACCAAAGGTGGAGGAGCTCACTGTAGCCACAACCGGGATTTCCGACTGGGCCACCAGCACCAGGCTGGCTGGGTACACCATCCTAACTCCAGCTGCAAAACCACAGGCAAAACTCCAATTACTATTGACGCAAATTACAGTTTGCTTAAAGGGATACTTCACCTAAAAATAACCATTCACTTTTGGAAGTGTGTGTGATTCTGCCTAACATCTTTTTTTTTTTTTTTTTCACGTCATAAAGTCATATTGGTTTGGAACAACATGAGTTAGTACATGATGACAGAATTTTCATTTTTATGTGAACTTTCCCTTTAAGAAGAAAACTCTGAGACAATGATAAAACGACCCCAAAAAACGTTTCAGTCTTACCAACAACAACTTCAACAGCAGCCAAAGAGTCATCCTCCCAGTCGAGGTCATCCATCTTGTCGTCCGTGACCTCCTTGGTGTTGGGGCCTATGGGATAGAACTGCTTCCATTCTTCAATCAACTTCTGGGTTGGTGAGTCTGAGAGCTTAAAGGACTGGCCTGTCAGAGTCCCACTCAAACCATATGGAGAGAGGATCACTAAGGGAAAACAGGCAGTGTATGAAATATTAGTGAGTGTCAGTGAAATGGGAAGAGAGATACTTCCTGGTAAAGTCTCCCTGTTCACCTCGTGCTAACATGAGAACAATGCTTTGGGCTACAAAGTAAGCAATAAAATCAAAGTCAAGAGCTGTGTCAGTATTTCAGACTGGTACATTCACGTAGCTATAAAACAGGAACATGGAAAGAGAGGCGTTCTCTTTTTAAGACAAATCAAACACTGAAGCCAAGTGAAAATTTGGCATGTGTCAACACGAAAGAGTTAGCTGTTTATAATCAGCTGATGAAGCATATTACAAGTGTGAGATACTTGTTGTAGTGCAGTGGTCACGGGGGGAAACAAGTACTGGCTTTATCATCAGTCAATTCCCATTAAAATAAGCATAACTTAAAAGGACGTTTGCCCACAGTATACAAAATAGAATATGACATTTATTTTAATTGGACTAGAACTCGGTAGCACTTGGCATTCAACATCATTGCATGTGCAGATGCATATAACAAAAGTTGAACATAAGCATTAGATCGCCCTCAGGGAGAGTGTTAATTTACTAAAACATGCCAGACAACTTTTTGCATTGCAAAAGTCAATCTTCAGCCATTAAAGTGAACTGGAATAAAAAAAATAAAAAAAACAATCAATCAATGACTGATAGCCAGTTATAAAGCACACAAACCAGTGGTTCCTACACTGCCATTTAGCAGCGGCGCTGCACCACTGCAAAAAATAAATAAATACAAATATGTGCTGATTTGTGCTTGATCTCTATCCCGTTGTCCTGTATGAGTTGGACTCCAACAACAATTATAAAGAAAGACATTGTGGGGCAACTCTTGTCTTACAAGCGGCCTCTCCTCCCTGCAAAGAGAGGGTGCACGAGCAAAAAGTGGAAGAGCAAGTCTGTGCAAACAAGGAGTTCTTTGCAGGCTCCACAATTCCATCTTGCGCTGGTAACAAATGTGCTCTGTGTTAGTTTCGGTTTGCTAACGTGCGCTGTGTGCGTTTTTTTTTTGTTTTTTTTTTCATTTTTCTAATTTAATCGTTTATTTTTCATTACAAATGATATTAAACAGTTTGAGTGAATTTTTTTTGCAAAACTCAATGATTATAATAAAAGCATGATCCTGCATGTGAATTTTCACAGAGCATCTAAAGTGCTTTAATGAAAGAAAACCTGTCCTTTTATGTTATGAGTTAAAGTTAATGTCACAAATGTGCTTATTTGATGACTGATCACGAAATTGTGTGGAATCTTAAATATTTCTTATATTATGTCATACATTTTTTTAAATCACGCAGAGGGGTTATCACTAGCACGCAAGCAACAGTGAGAGAGGAGCAAGCTATTTTATTTATATGATGTTTTTCGCACCTGCATTCCAATCTACATCTTGATGTAGCCTAATCCTTCCTCATGATCACACAGTGTGTTTTCATCAGATGAATGGGAGGCTAAACAGTATTAAAGTGTGACGAGACTCGCGCTGCACGTGCAAGCCATTCGCGCATCACAAGCCGATCAACTATTTAGCCTTTTCAGTTAATCGCACCTGCAAAATCCTAAAATTTGATTTCCAGGTTTAATTTATATTTTGAATAGATGATGTGGGTTTATGTTTTCTCTTTTAATCTTTTAATGTAATTTTGAGTGTAACTGGTTTAAGGAGGGTGTACCAGTATGCTGGGTTGGAAATCTCAAGGATTAATAGTGGTGTTTTTTTTTTATTGCATTGTGTGTTGTTCTGAAAGCAAAAAGAAACAAATGAAACACGGAATGTAGGCTGTCATCCGCGCAGCCTGACTGAAGCAATTAACAGAAAATGAAGCGCTACCTGCTCATGATGCGCAAATGCAAGTCCGTTGGGAATGCAGTCTCGTCACATTTTAACTTTTTGTTTAGTCTCCCATTCAGCTCATAAAAACACGCTGCATGATCATGGAGGGATTACATCAAGATGTAGATTGGAATGCAGATGTGGAATTTATATAAATAAAATAGTCTATTCCTCTCTCGCCGTTGCTGGCATGCCAGTGATTACCACTCCACATGCCAATGCTGGCACACATGCCATAGGTTACCGACCCCTGCTCTAAGCATTCACATAGAACCCAAAGCATAGTTGGGGCTTTATAGCTTGACACTTTGAAACTCCTTGGTTTAACCAGACTGCAAAGCAATGCCCTGTGCAAGTTAAGATTTTGTTACAGAAATATATTACTATGGTATAACAACAACAATAATCATTATATACATAGTGTATCTAATAACATATGTTGGCACGTAATTTTGTGTGTATGTGGGGGAGGGGGGAGTACGACTCCCCTGCTGCTAACAGAATCCAATAGGAAATCCTTGCACAAACAACATTCAGATAATTTAACCCTTGTATGGTTTCCCCATTGACTTCCATTGTAAGTGCATAACTGTCAATATTAATTCAAGAAAGAACAGCAGCTCCAAAAGTGTATTAGGGACTGACGTGGATCAGACAGATAGGAAAAAAACTTTAAGAGAGTTTTTAAGAGAGGTTTAAGGGGGGGGGGCCTGGAAATCTCAGCGAGTATTGACACTGACTACCACCACTGGAGTCGCAAGTTTGAATCCAGGGCGTGCTGAGTGACTCCAGCCAGGTCTCCTAAGCAACCAAATTGGCCCAGTTGCTAGGGAGGGTAGGAGTAACCTCCTCGTGGTCGCTATAATGTGTGGTTCCCGCTCTCGGTGGGGCGCGTGGCGAGTTGTGCGTGGATGCCGCGGAGAATAGCATGGGCCTCCACATGCGCTACGTCTCCGCAGTAACGCACTCAACAAGCCACGTGATAAGATGTGAGGACTGATGGTCTCAGATGCAGAGGCAACTGAGATTCGTCCTCCGCCACCTGGATTGAGGCGAGTCACTACGCCACCACGAGGACTTAGAGCGCATTGGGAACTAGGCATTCCAAATTGGGGAGAAAAGGGGAGAAAATTAAAAAACAATAAAAGAGAGGTTTAAGAGAAATATAGATACATCATGTTCAGGATAACATACTGTTCCAAGTAGTGTCGTCACAGTACCAAATTTCAGTAGTCGGTACCGATACCAGTGAAATTTCACGGTTCTCGATACCAATTTCGATACCACAGAAAAAATGTGCTAATATGATAATGTGCTATGGAACACACTCCTTTAGCTAAAGTTAAATTTCAATGTAAATACATTAAAAGATATGCATGCTTTCTAACATTTGTTCGTTTTTAAGCAGGGCCCTACTGAAATCCGTATAATTTTTTTCCTTTTTTTATTTTATTATTTTTCCAGAATTCCATGTTTTAAAGATTAATTTCATTTAACATCTTTTTTATATTAGTACTGACTTGGTACCGAAGCACCGGTACTTTTGACAACACTAGTTCCAAGCATGAATGCCAACCGCAAGCTTGTGAACTCCACACCCTAGAGAGACCAGTGGTGATGTAACAAAGCTGAAAGGCAGAAGTACTGAATCTGGAAAACAGCTCATCAGGGCCACAGTGGGGCTAGACTAAGATAATGACAAGAGAAGCAGTGTCTCAGAGGTGTTAAAATGATTTAGGCTTTCCATTACTGCGACCTTGAGTAGAAGGAGAAAACATGTGTTTGCTACTAGTCTGACTGCTTAGAGGCAACTACAACCCACATAAAAGGAAACAGAACAAAAGGGAGGGCTTGTCATTTTTTCACTTAGAGCATTAAACCGTAAAATGTCCTCTCATGTCTACTGTCATCAAGTGTTTCACTGCCAGCAAAAAAACGTTCCAGTCTTTGTGTCAATAAAACAATGTGACTTCAAGAATTTTCCAATCCAAAACACGCAAATTAAAAGTTTAGCAATGGAATTATAGGCAGGCCATCATTACAACAGCATTATTTTCACCTAGCCAGACTTTGGCTATCAGTACAAAGTCTGGTCCTCATTGCAGCCTATTCTGGCCAAGAGCCATCATGCGTCTTATAGAGGAAAGGGACACCTGACCGGTATATTAAGCAACCAACCACAGTACATTAAAGATACTGGCAGGGCTCTACAGTGTAAGCACCTGTGAGTGAAAATTTCTGTGTGCGAATGAGGAAAATGATTTGGGTGCACTGGCACGAGTGACATCTGACACCCAATCAAAACTGTTATATATTACCAAATACGCAAAATGACGCACTTCAATATATCCAGAGTGCTTTAGTGCGATTCTCGCTGCGCGTTAAAAAGCACAGAGCTGCAAGATAATATTGCATGTACTCATCTAGTTCACCACATCAAGCAGTTTAAACCTTTTATACTGCAACTATTTAAGCAGCAAATCAATTTAATCTCTTCACAAGACCTCACAAATATGGGAATATTCTTGTCCGACAGCGATCATCTAGAAACGTTTCGTTGATGCAGTGCTTTGCTGTAACAACAGGGCATAAAAAGACTTAACCTAAAGCATTAAAGAGACAAAACTTCTTGCAGAGGGTTTTAGCATACTGACTGTTATTCACTGTTAAAAGGATAGTTCACCCAAAAATGAAAATTCTCTCATCATTTACTCACCCTATGCCATCCCAGATGTGTATGACTTTTTCTTCAGCAGAACACAAACAAAGATTTTTAGAAGAATATTTCAGCTCTGTATGTCCATAGAATGCACGTGTATGGCGATCAACACTTTAAAGCTCCAAAAAGCCCAGACAATTGTTATAAAAGTAATCCATATGACTCCAGTGGTTAAACTAATGTCTTCTAAAGCGATATGATCGCTTTGGGTGAGAAACAGATCAATGTCCTTTTCACTATAATTGTTTACTTCCGAACGCTCTCCAATGCGTGTCCACGAGGGGAGAGGTTCACTCTCGGTTCACGCGATGGCATGTTCAAATGAAAGCAAAACCAATGAAGCTTATGAAAAGCGTTCTCTTGTAAACAAATCAAGCTACACTTCTGGTTGTATCGCTTAACTTCTCACTGAACATGCCAGCACGCTTACGCGAGAGGCAGTATCAAACGAGTCCCCTTGTGGACGTGCATCGGAGAGCAACCGGAAGTAAACAATTACAGTGAAAAGGACATAAATATTTATCTGTTTCTCACCCAAAGTGATCATTTAGCTTTTTAAGACATTAATTTAACCACTGGAGTCAAATGGATTACTTTTACAATGATTTTATGTGCTTTTTGGAGCTTTAAAGTGTTGATCACCATCCACTTGCATTTTATGGACCTACAGGGCTGAAATAATCTTCTAAAAATCTTAATGTGTGTTCAGCTGAAGAAAGAAAGTCATACACATCTGAGATAGCATGAGGGTGAGTAAATGATGAATTTTCATTTTTGGGTGAACTAAGCACAGCAAGTTATCATCACGCAAAAACGCTCTAAGAAGCTGCGACTCAATTAATTTGAGAATTGCATCTCACATTAAAACCACCACCACTAAAAATATTAATGTTAGTAGTTGACCCCACCTCAGTTGTTAGGTGACTAGTCGATTAGTCGACCACCCAGGCACATCCCTACCTTGCACTGAGCTGCTGCTCTGCTGGGCCAAAGACAGGTGCTCCTCACTCAACAGGTGAACAGGCTGGTGCTGGTTGATCTCCACGCTGGTGCACACATTACTGTCTCCATGTACAAAGAATGTGAAGGAGCAGGACAGGTGCTCACTGCAGAGAAAGAGGGACAAATGATGGATTACTTGAAGGCTCTGGAATTACAGCCTGGGAGAAAGTGGCACACATTCTGGAGGTCTCTGAGAATGACGTGTTGACAGCTGAGGTCTAACAGTATGATTACTAGCTTACTGCCCTGAGAGCTGCAGTTTGTGGCACAGAAGCTGAACCTTGACCAGGAGGGATGAGGGTTAGGGAATAACAGACATTACTTAAAGCTGAAGTGTGGAATTTCTGCAGCACTATTCAAATTCAATTGTACAAATAATGACTGTTCTCAGACATGTTTTCTAAACACTCCAGTCTGCCATTCGTCCCACCTCAAACTCCAGGCACTGAATGAGCCAATGCTGCTCAAACAGAAGAATGCTTTAATAGCGCTACAAAGCTACAATGTGTACATGTTTATGGGATAATAACCTACAAATGGCTTACTTTGAGTTGCATATTAAGTTTTAGGTGAATATGCACAGGTCTGTGGAAAAGCTATTACAACTTAAGAGATCTGTCTTTTAACTTTTACTTTGAGGCTTTTTCAAGGGTTTTGATTCAATCCTTAAACACAATGACATTCTAACACTGTGACTTGTTTTGTAGTACAAATTCTTAAGTTAATAACCTAACACCTGTGAGTGTGCTGTGACCCATAGGCTAGAGTAAACAGCTGTTACACCACACATGCAGCGATCAACTTCAACTTCAGGGACTATTTGTCCTACAGACAACACTGATCTCTTACATGGCATTTAAAATATTAAAAAAGGACATGACGTTCCAGAACAGTGAGGTCTCTCTATTTGCGTGCCTGAACACTGTAGCCCATTCACATTCAGCGACACCTGCACTCTTTGTGCTAACAGATGTGTGCACTGTGCATCATGCGCTTGTTGGAAGGATCAAGTAATGGTAAAACCAGGGTTACCCTGATAACAACAAGGTGAACATTGCCAGCATAAACTCATGCAAAGTGCAGGGCACGAGAGAGAGAGAGAGAGAGAGAGAGAGAGATGGGGGAGTCTGCATTCCTCATATGTCTGTTGAGCTCTCATAGAAGTGTCATTAAGGCACACCACCAGAAAACCACTACAAACACCTCAGACAGATGGCACTTCAAAGTGTGCACATCCCTATATATTCAGTGTTCAACGTGACCTAACAGCACTCAAGAGCACCTACCTTGCCTTGTTAAAGAACAAAAAGCACCTGAAATACTCAGCCTCTGACTACTATGGCAGTGACTGTAATCCAACACAAAATGTTCGCCGGCAGAATTGGAATAGGCCTATTCATCATTCACAAAGTTCTACACATAGCCCACCCCTTGTGTGTTTGTTTCAGGGTTCCCACCCTTTTTAACAACGCATTTCTAGTCTGACTTTTGAATACATTTCTATAAATACAAAATTTCAATCGACTTTTCCAGTCATCTGTGATTTCTGGAAAATTATTTAAATAATTTTGATTCAGACCGATTTGCTAGTGAATCATTCAGACCGATTCGAGAAACATTTTGACTAATTAACTAAAAAGTACCAACTCAAGAGAAGGATTTGCTCACAAATCGGACATCAATGTGGTTTGCGAACAAGTTCCACTCTACACCTTTTGTGTCTTTAACTACACATTGCCATATCAACAACAATCCAGTAATTACTGATTTAACCTCTTTACATTGTATACGTTTACAATCTTGTCCGGGACAAGTGGATTTTTGAAGGGGCAAGTGAAAGAGAATTGTACTTGCCCGACCAGACAAGCAGACTGATTAAAACGTCAATAACAAAAAAAAATAACTGGCTATATTTGTGATAGCCTAGGCCTGTGTAACTTATTAGAAAGTTCATATTCTTATTCTGCTGTTGAAAGAAATCCAGAGCATATCATTTTATAATTCGCAAGCAATCTAGTAACAGCTGAGCCGTTGGATTGACAGGTGGCATATGTGTGTGCTGAACATGCGCGCGTGTGTGAAAATGCTGATCGGTCAAATACATTTCTAAATTCTGCCAAAATGCCCGTCTTGCTGAGGTATTCATGTAAACACAGATAGCGATGTCTAAAGTGAACGTAAACAACGGAGAAAAAAGCCAATTTGTATTAAAAAGTCAGACTTGTAAGTATAAATGTAAGCTAATAGACCTGCTGCCGTCTAGTGTAGTAAGTCATTATAATAATCAAACAACCATAACAAGAAAACACTCACTGCTCTTGAGTGGGTAACTTTAGTAGCTTTAAAAATTATTAAATGTATTATAATCATACAGTAAAGACCAGTAGTAGTTTTATGTTGCATTTCATTCTGAATGTTTACTTGAATACTTGAAACTGCTGATAAAAACTTTTAAAGCTGTTAAAAAAGCACTGAATTTGTATTCTATTATTTTTAATCTATTTCTATTCATTGCTGGTTTTTATTGTTATTTTATTTTCTGACTGTTTACTAGTCTTGAATAATTAAGAACTTGAAACCATTCTTCCATAATTAACTTATTAGTGTTATTATTTGTTGTGGTATTAAAGCTGGTATTGAGAATCGTCAAATTTCACTACCGACTACTTAAATTTTGGTATTGTGATAATGTATAGCCTTTATTATACATGGTAGATCTTGCTGCAATAATAATAGATCTTATTCCATAGAAGTGTGAGCATCCCTGCTGTTAAAGGTGGCGATGGAGGCTTTTCTTTATTTGACTACCATATTTAAAATAATTACCATATGACAATAGCCTCCTCCCCTACGCTGTGCAGTTTACATTTCAGTCGAAGAGAACTGAGTTGATTGCATATGTACACTATTAGGTTGGCATTGGTCATAATTTTAGAAAAATTACTGTTACTTGAGCATGTAACTTAAATGCCCTTTCTTTTCTCTGGGCAAGTAACTTTTTTTACTCGGACAAAAGAATGACCAATTTACTTGTCCGGAGGAAAGGCACATGACAATATTTAATGTCAAGCCCAGGCTCAAATGTATGCTCTAGTCGATTTTGTGTTTCGACCATTTGTGAACTGCGTTAAATTCCATCTCGTTTATGCTTTGTGGGTGTGACTTTTTTGCCGTGTCATCACCATTTATATCTATACAAGCAGTGTGTTTGATTAAATTACTACTAGAGCACAAAATTGTTTAGAAGAGCAAAAAGTTATTCATAGATCTAGCCTCTTAATTTTGCTCTCAAAGTGCACCAGATTGATACATTTAACTTAAAATATTTTAATTTAAAAAATGTTACAGGGAAGCATGCCCCCGGACCCCCTAGTGGGTCTGAGGTCCACCCACCACAGTCTCACAAAATCCTGTGGAAACACTGAGCAGTGATCAGTGCATGAAAGAAACGTTTGTATTTGATGTCTTACAGAAATCATATTTCACTTTGTGATTCCTTTGAAAATCTTTCAAACGGTGGTATTAGGGAAACAAAATAAACTGTACAGTCGCATTCCTGAGAATGAGTGCTTTAAATTGATATATGATTTGTCTATTTACGTGCTGATCTCTAGGTGGCGCTGATTTGCAACACAAATGTTTTCAGGCTTTGTTTTGTTATTTTATGTAACAAATGCAAAAGAAATGGTTATTTATGAATAGTTCAGATTCTAAGCTTTCAAACAATACCTCATATACCTGAGCTATAAGAAACTGCAACAGAAATATAACTACATTATATTTAAGCAATATCTCACAAGCAGGAAAGCTGCTGTACTGAATAAAAGTTTTCATGAATGCTTTCATTAATACTATGATGCTCTGCTGTACAGCAATGTATTTGACAAATAAAAAATAACTCCAGTATTGTGTTATGTATTGTGCGAGGATCTGTATAGAAGCATTTCATTTGATTTTTTTTTTTGATTAAAAAAAAATAATGTAATTGTAAGGTGAAAAATAATTGTTTTGTTTTTCATTTGATTAAAATTCTATGAATTCATTTGAATTCAGAAAAAAATAAAAAGCAAAACAAATTTGAGAAAAAAGAAAACTTGGAAACAAATGTAACAGATTTCATAGTGCCCTACAGTTTCCCCCAAAATCAGTGCAGAAAATGAAGGAAAAAAAGGGGTCTACAGATACCATCTGGCCTTAATTATTAAGTAAAGAACTTTGCATGTCTGACATCTTTGCAAGTTCGAGCAAAGCTAAACAAGTGAAGTGAAATGGTGGTTCCTGTTTACCTACCTAAAGTGAAACCGCAATGTCAGTGTTCTGTAAAAGTGTAAGCTCTTCATTAAACCTTAGACAGGGGAGGCAGCCACGCTTTCCACCTCTTGCATCCTTAACTGACACCGCAGTCCTAGCAAGCTAGAGCACACCTTCAGCAGGAAACCATATCCTCCCACCCACAGACACACCACAACACCTCTGCCCTGAGGGAAGTAGTGACATCTTTTCAAATGAGACAGACAATTAGATGGAGCACGTCTATTGCCCCTCCCTACATTATTAGAATATTTCACTCAAGACAGGCACTTAGAAACAGCTAAACTGGGATGATGATGATGATGACAGGCTCTGGTGCAACATTCACATAAACAGACAGAATACCCTGGGAGGTTACATGTTAGAAGCGCTGGCTTCCAGAACAGGGGCTCTTCCCTGCAAAAGGATGCCAAAAGCCTGATGTCACTCATCGGCTGTAACAAACAATGAGGATCATGCTGTTTAATGCAGCAGCTTACGGCATGTATTTGCATCGCTGGGCACGAAAAAAACACAGTTATCTGCGTGACATAAACACGGCGCAAAGCCGCCAACAGCTGTCCCCCATTTGCTTGTTCATTTTATAACAAGTCTTGTACCTTTTGTTGATGGGCTTCTCATCCTTCTCATATGGTTTGACGAACCACTTGCCGATGCGAACAAAGGAACGGTTCATGAGGCAGCGCTCCAGGAGGTTATGGATGGCTTTGAAGAGCAGCGTTCGGCACTCGTAGGTCAGGCCAATCTCCCATGTACCGTCCTCATTACCTGTATCACAGAGAGAGCAGCTTAGCACTCTATCCACATACACACAGATGCACACCTTCTGCTGCCCTTTACTGCTGTAATGCATACAATAAATAACAGAAATAAACTTTGGCCTTTAGAATGGATAGCCAGCATAAAATAACAGGGAGGATTCTCTGACTTAGGTCATGGTACATCTATATTTTCCCAGCACAAATTGAATTAAAGGATGCTTTGAGAACTGCCCATGAC
The DNA here is from genome assembly GCF_019703515.2 of Myxocyprinus asiaticus. NCBI lineage: Eukaryota > Metazoa > Chordata > Actinopteri > Cypriniformes > Catostomidae > Myxocyprinus > Myxocyprinus asiaticus. Next base: position 21,503,643 of record NC_059374.1, read on the forward strand.
ACTAGCTTGGACCTCTCAAGAGTGTTTGTTGTTGGAAATGACAAAATGATTTTATGAGGGGGAAAAATAATTCTAAGAATTAGGAAATTGACCTAGCTGTTATGGTAATAAAAGTCAGATGAGAAACAGATGTTTTATTCTCCTCATACCGGAGCCAAGTCACACCTTATGAAAAGGCTTCCAGTATAAGACAAGCCAGGATTTTAAAAATGCATCACTAATATTCATCCACGGTATCTTACTTTCTCTGAACTGAATGGCCAAGAAGAAGAGCTGCTCATATCTTGAGGAACGCTTTATTTGTTATGACAATGTTAACGGCATGAAGCCCTGCCTAAACTATGTTGAGCCAATGCTGGGCAAAGTCAATGACACTGGATCTCCAACAGAACCTAATGTGAGAGTCTTCCTGATCTTTCCTCTGTAAATTCAGAGACTTCAGACATACAGTATAATGAAATCCTTCAACAGTTTTGCTGTGACCTAATTGCAATTAATGCAGTTAGCAAACCTCAGCAACTGAAATCTCAATAACCAGTCTATGACTAATGTCTGGAAACACCTCTAGTCTAGCCACTGATTTTGCCACGAGAAATTACCTTAATCTCAGACTACAAAATGTTACAGCAAGGCTCAAAAGTAATTATTTTTTCTGCTTAAAGTTTTACTTGCCCTGCCACTATTTTCACTGGCCGCACCACAAAAAACAAACAAAAAAAAAAGTACATTTTAAAAAGTAGAAAAAATATTGACATTTTTTCATTAAACGTTGATTTTCTTCACACAAAAAAAAGGAATAAAACAAAAAGTAATAAAAACTATCATTTGCAATAATAGCAAATACAGCTATAAATTAATAAATGCACTTCTGCTGGAGAAGGATGGCAAACTATGCAAATCATTACTGATTGGTTTAGGACTGGTTGAAACACAAACTCTCAATTTGATTCCAATGTCGATTCATATGGTTATATTTCAGTTATAATGTCCCTTTTGCTTACATTTGAAAGAAATTTTCTCCCAGCTTATACTGTTAATTATTCAGGGGACCTTCTAAGGAAAATATTCAATTTTAATAATTATACTTCGTTTTTCATCATTTTGGTCACATTCTAGCTTTTTCTTTAATGAACAAATTCATGTATTCAATCAATAAATATGATATTATATTGCATATACTATTTTGTGTTACATGTTTATTGTTTAACTGCATAATTTGCATCATTTACAGGCATTTACATTGATTTGTTGAACGTGTTAAAAACTGGTACTGCCTCTTTAAGGAAACTGGAATTTCTGTAAAGAGAGTCTGTAAATGAGCGAATGTTAACGAGAGAGACTCGAATGGCTTTATCTCATCTATCTCATTAATTTTTTTGTTGTTTTTGATCAATAACTGACTGTATAGTACAGAAAGGGTATTAAAAGAGACCTTATTTTATGACAACTGGGTTGCGTGGATCTCGTCTTTGGACACGTTACATGGAACAACTTTTACTCTAAACACGCAATGAAAGGATCTCTTTGCTGAATACTCCACCACTATACTACACAATCACTGGTGAGTGAAATGTGAACATTTACCAGCCAGTTGCTAAATATAAACATTTTAGTTAGCTTTTTAAATCAGCTAAATTTGAATGACGTTCAATACATTACAGAAAATAAAATCTTTATATTTTGAAGGTATAAAAAACATGTACATGATCAATCAATTTATGATTTTGTGACAGCACTAGCCTGAAGGGCAAGTGACAGTTCCTTCAACTGGCCCAAAGCTCTCTCACACTGGCCCTGGGCCAGCAGGCCATCCTAATTGCTGAGCCCTGCATTACAGCAAATTTAAATGCACTTTAAAAGTTAAATTTGAGTCAGACTAAAATAATAACTCACCTTTTTAAAACGTCATGTCAACGCTTAAATTGTGAAGTCAGACTAACAGACCTACATAATGTGATTGTAGCTCGGCTTTGTCTAGCATGTATACATGTTAATTGGACAACAATTGGCCTCTGCGTTGTGCACATGCTCCGAAAGAGGGAGGCTATGTACGATGTGCATTTTACCCGGAAGTCGAATGCAACACAAACAAGGTAGCGATTTGGTCTGATTTGTACCAAAATTAATGATGTAAGAAATGTATGAAGCTGTAAAGTTTTCCCACGTTGTGCCAGTTGTGTGGATCACACTGTTGAGAAGCTAGATTTTGGTTTTATGCACAAAACTGATGCAAAAAGTCAACCAGTAAATGTCTACGTCACTTCCTCAGCTGAAGTCTGTCCTCCCTTGGCTTGTCTACCTGCTGTATCTCGATTATTACTGCGCATGTAAACATACAGACATTTTTTGATTTAGTAGGCATACATGTTATGGCTTGGAAGCCATGTGTCAGCTTAAGGTGATAGTTCGCCCAAAAATGAAAATTCTCATAATTTACTCACCCTCAAGCCATCCCAGATGTGTATGACTTACTTTCTTCAGCAGAACACATATGAAGAAAAATATCTTAGCTCAGTAGGTCCTTAAAATGCAAATGGATGGTAATCCGAACTCTGAAACTCCAGAAATCACAGACAGTCAGCATAAATGTCACCCATACGACTCCACTGCTTAAATTAATGTCTTCTAAAGCGAAACAATTGTTTTTGGTGCGAAAAAGATCCATATTTAAATGCTTTTTAACTATAAATCATCACTTCCGGTCTGCAGCAGTATGCACATTCACGAGAGGGCGGAGTTCACACGGTCTTTCTTGTGACGTATTCACGTCGGCACGCTATGGACATAATTTCACGTTTTTCTCTCGGTTGAGACATCCTGGATGAGCACACAACGTACCATTGTGTGTAAACAAACAGATAAAAACACAGATCTAAACCAAAACCAACGAAGCTTCTGTACAGCATTCCTCCAACTCAGTTGTAAACAGCGCTGGTCACGTGTGTCTGTTTTCGCATGAACATGCCAACACGATAACGTCACACACGTGTACTACTGCTGACCAAAGCGATGATTTACAGTTAAAAAGTACTTAAATATTGATCTTTTTCACACCAAAAGTTATCATTTTGCTTTAGAAGACATGAATTTAACCAGCGGAGTCGTATGGATGACGTTTATGCTGACTGTCGGTTCTCTTTGGAGCTTCAAAGGTCAGATCACCATCCACTTGCATTTTAAGGACCTACTGAGCTAAGATATTTTTCTTCAAATGTGTTCTGCTGAAGAACGAAAGTCATACACACCAGAGATGGCATGAGGAGAATTTTTATTTTTGGATGAACTAACCCTTTAAAAAAAGTAGACGTACATGATAGCTCATGGTGGACGAGCTCTGCAAAGTTGGGGTCGTCGCCCCACCAAAAGATCCAGAGCTCCCGGCGACCTGGCGTCTGGTGCCTCCGCCACACGCTCAGCACATCCGCCTTCAGGCAGCGACTGAAGCTGCACAGGATGGGGTCCTCCTCTGTGACTGGGAAGAGGATGGGGGACGAGGTGGGTCCCTGCCACACAAAGCACTTCCATTTGATCCCTGTGAGGTCAGCCTGAAGGCAAAGAGAGAGAGAGAATGTGTTAGAAAAATCCATCATGTGGCATGGCTCAGCAACAAGTGATAAAATGACGACTCCCCTAAATAGCATTGAGATGTACGAGAAAACAAGATTTACTGTTGTGGCATGAGGGTTAATGGACATGCATATAACAAAACACAGCCAAAATAACAACTTAAGTGCATGATTCTGTAAATTTGACAAATGTAAACTTGTGATGATTGTAGAATGTTTTGCTGGACTAATGCAAGATGACGGCATTTAGCCATGGCCATAAATTAATGCATCATGAATCAACGTGTATTTTTAAAATCACTGTCAGCATTTAGCTCTGAGCAACAACAACTTTGACATGCTGAACAAGCAGGCCTTTTTAAGCAGCATCTGAAAACTTTCCTGATATGCATTATCTATTGCTTTGCCACTAAGTTTCTCCAAGCATCAACAAATCAAAGCTGGGATGACATTACAAATCCACATCATCTGTCATGGAAACACTTCAAATGTCTGCTTTTACAAGCGGACAGACATCCAATTCAAACAAGTTCAGTTTCTCTAATCACTTATTCTGTGGATTAGTGTAATGTGAGCAGTTTGTCCAATATGTCCAAATACACAAACTTTTGGAGATCTGAGCTAGGAAGTGAAATAAGGGCAGACACACAGCAAGCTTGTCGTGAATACTTGGCTCAATGTTTACAGATCACTCTAGAGCCAAGAGTTGAAGGAAATAATGTAGGTGTGTATAGGAAAATGAATCGCACATTAGCGGGTTACTGCGCAGATTACAAATGCAAAGTTCCTACTGCAGACGAAACTTGTTATATAACGCCTTTATTAGCCTAATACTTAGCCAAACAGCTACTTAGACTAGTTCACGAGAGATTAACATAGAATACTGAGCACAGATATTGAGCTAAAACGTCTATTATAACCTGTCCTTTCTTAAAACAGTTCGCATACTGTCCTAATATTAGCCTAAATTGTCAAGAAGTTCGTAGTGCAAAACGAAAGGATACGACTCGTTTATCTCTCACTGTGTTTGAAGTGACTGACAAATGTGTCAAAACGTACTTGTGCTTTTCTTCATTTATGTCCTTAGTGTTGTTCATAGTGGTTTGTTTACTTAGAGATACTTCACTCCACCGACTTGCAGCTTAATCAACCCAGTTAGTTCAGCAAGTGTTTACCATCGTAAGTGAACATTTCTACACGACCTAAATAACACAATGAAGTCATGCCTCACGGGTCAAATTTCACTATACACAATGCAATACACAAACATGAGCGAGCATTACTGTACATTAAACATAACTGCAGGTGTTAGTGGTGGTATTTAGATCAACAGGCCTCTGGTTGACTGACTGGCCGGCTAAAAATGGCTTCTGGCCCTCACACACACACAGTTGATTTCGTACCAGACAGAATAGGTTGGAGTGGCAGTCCTCCAGGCTCGCCCCGTTGGGTACAAAACAAGAACTCATCATCAGAGTGCAGTCCGGCGAGCCATCATCTCTATCAGATCCCGGGAACAGATAATGTGAGGAGGTGTTGGACCGGGTCACTCTCTCGCTCTCGTCCAGACACAACCAGCAGGACGGGTTTGCGTCCCGTGAGCTAATTAGCTTAGCTCTGCTAGAGGTTACTCACTTACCAGGAATGCGTTAAAAAATTAGCTAAAAACTTCCTGCACGAAAAACGCCACGCCTTTACCATGATCCGCGGTCCGATATATTTCTCCCTCCAATTCGAAACATCTAAAAAAAATAAGTAATTTTGCAGTGTTTGAGCGGGTAGGGAGGTAAATTCAGCCCTCCCCCTTTAGCCTAGCGTCAGGCTAACTGACGGGCTAAGCGAGGCAGCAACAAACAGTTCAAGCCAGAAGAATTCAGGTTTAAAATTCACTAAAACCACGCTGTCTAATTCCAATCTTCACGCGAATGCGGTCAGAAGTCTTGCGAAACTGACGATAAAAGGTAAACGCTTCGGATCTATAATAATAATAATAATAATAATAATAATAATAATAATAATAATAATAATAAAAAAAAAAAAAAAAAAAAAAAGGGTACGATTAAAAGAGGAAAGGCTGTGCAGCGCTCAGCTGTCTCACTGGTTTGTTTGAGTACATTGGTCGCATCATTTAATGGCGGCCACCGGGACACCCGTCTACTGCGCTCGACTCCGGTCTACTCAACTCGGATCTGACTGGCAGCGCCTCAATCAAGAAAAGAGTCGATGCGGAATCGACTCCATAACAGAGCAACAACTCCTTTTTGGGAGATGCAAGATTTTAAAAGAGTCTTTACAGTAATATGTCGCGTTCCTTCTTTAAAAAAAAAAAAAAAAAAAAAAGGAAAGAAAAACAAAACAAAATTATTTATATATATATATATATATATATATATATATATATATATATATATATATATATATATATATAAAAACTTACCACAGTACCTTCTTTAACACCTGTTTGTCACTTTACACTGCAAAATATTCCTGATCCATGAGATCATTGCATCTAACGTTTGATTTTGAGGTAATTTGATCTAATATTTAATAAGTTTTAAAATGTTGCAAATGTATGTAGCTAATGAGAATCCCTGAAATTATCACATTTATTCTGAGACAACATACTTATAATTTTCCATTTTGTTCAAGATAATTAAATCAAAAAAACATTTTTTTTTAATAACTATCCAATAAGTTAAAGGATAATATTTGGGGTTAAAAGCCCCCTGCTGCAGGGGCTAAAGGCCCCCATAAAACACATTAAGTGTTCTCACATTGACTGATCCAAATAACAATGAAGATTCATTTGTTTATAGATGTTTTGAAATGCCAGATGTGACTGAAATAAACAGAAAATAGTTAATCCTTTTCTGAAGTGGTTATTTTGAATAAGCATTATCTTGATTTGTTACTCAAAAGAACATCTTACTTGGGGCCTGGGAAGCTCAGCGAGTTTTGACACTGACTACCACCCCTGGAGTCATGAGTTCGAATCCAGGGTGTGCTGAGTGACTCCAGCCAGGTCCCCTAAGCAACCAAATTGGCGCGGTTGCTAGGGAAGGTAAAGTCACATGGGGTAACCTCCTCGTGGTCACGATTAGTGGTTCTCGCTCTCAATGGGGCACGTGGTAAGTTGTGCGTGGGTCGCGGAGAGTACCATGAGCCTCCACATGCGGAGTCTCCACGGTGTCATGCACAACGAGCCATGTGATAAGATGCGCAGATTGACGGTCTCAGAAGCGGAGGCAACTGAGACTTGTCCTCCGCCACCTGGATTGAGGTGAGTAACCGCGCTACCACGAGGACCTACTAAATAGTGGGAATTGGGCACTCCAAATTGGGAGAAAAGGGGAATTAAAAAAAAAGGAACATCTCTGTCAACAGTATTTGCCTAAATTATCAAATGTTGCCCTATAATTATTGTCCCTATATTTACACACCATGCACTCTACACAGTGCATTTTAGCCCTCACAGATGTGCTCGTCATTTCATTGAATATCTCGGCCTCTGAGTGGACTAAAACTCAAACTAAGATACTAAGTGTCATTAAAAAATGGCGAATTTTTTTTTTTTAGAAAACTGAATAAGGTAAAAGAAGATATAAAGTTTTTAGCTATTTGGGGCTTACAGCAGCAGTGATCGGTGCATAAATTAGACATTTGTATTTGACGATTTACAGAAATCATATTCTTTTGAAAATCTTTCGAAATGTGTGGGCAACAAAATAAACTTTACAGTTGCATTCCTAAGAATGGCTTAATCAAATGAAAGCTAAGAATTCCTAAGCTTTCATTTGATATATGATGTCCATTTAGGTGCTATGTAAAATACTTTTATTTTCATAGAAATATTTGTACCCCATGACCTCTAGGGAGCACTAATTTGCGAGGCAAATATTTGTAGGCATTATTTTGTTATTTTAAGTAACATAAATGCAGAAGCGATGGTTACCTCTGAAAAGTCCAGATTCTAAGCTTTCAAATGATACCCCATATGCCTGACTTACGTATACTGGGACTTTAACGCTTTAAGCATACTTTATTTTCATGAAATAGCACCCCCTTTGGACCTGCCGGGGGGTCCATAGAGTTTAAGGGTTTAAGAACAAACAGTTTATATAATATTTCATAATCTTATGCACCACAAAAATGCAACGTGTCTGAACCACAAAAATAATAACTAATGGTAAAACTAATCGGGTATGTGCACAGTAAATTAATGTATGGTTCTATGGTTTGAGTGATTAAAACACTGTAATTGAAAATATAACTGTGAATATGAACAAATCCTGCAATTCATATTGTGCAAATAGGTCTTATGGTGGGCTCTGTTGAACAAGAAAAATATTCTGTTCTTTGTTCATGTGGTTGCACAATACATTTCAATTAAAATGAGATGAGAATTTAATAACATGAAAACAAAATGATATATTTTTAGTTGTGGAAATTCAATTATTGCTAGTTTTATGTCAAAATTCAGTGTTTAATTGGAAATTTGAATGTGACATTTATTTGACTATTTTTTACAAATATTAAATAATAAAATGTCATAATGAGATTTAATGATGATTATATCTGACTGAAGAGCAAAGCAAGGGAGAAATGTTGCTATCTTTCCCCATTGTCAGTTCTTTGCCAGGTTTTCAGGATGATATGTCCCTCAAAAACAATGCTTAAACACAGGATTTTATGGACTATAGAAGCATTTTCCATTTTCTTTCCGAAATTCAAATGAAGAAAGCCCTATTTGATTAATAATAATTCCGGTCCCACTTGTTATACCAGCTTCTCATCTGCATCTAAATATTTGAATGATGAGTTATTCATGATGAGCTATTTGTAAATTAATTTAATTCTTTACAATGCAAGAAGCTTGGCAGGAACATATGAGGATGTTGACATTAAAATAATAAAATACTCTTAATGTATTTTTATACTGTACAACCAAGACAGATACAATAAATGGATGGAAAGGTGGGTGTGTGAATGGATGGATAGCTGTAGATGAGTATAATAATAATAATGATAATACTCTATTCTGCACTTTGCACTCACATCTCTTCTCTAGCTTCCACCTTTCATGCCAACCTTGAAGCTTTATCTAGCAGCACTTGTTGAATCCTGACATGACTAATTGCTTGCGTTGTCTTATTCATCACTTGTAAGTCACTTTGGATAAAACATCTGCCAAATGAAAAAATATATAATCAGTGTAAATGCTACCTGGGAAATTAGGCTTCACTCAATCAGGTCAGCCAGGCAAGTGTGTCTGGTGTTGAAGCAGAGCCATTAAAAAAAGGTGAATTTAGATACACATGTCTTTGTTTTTATGACTTCATGCTAGACATGCTGACAGCTGATCTATAAGATGTGAAGTCAAAAACAGTTACTAAATTGTAAAAACGCTGAGCCTCACTCTTAGCTGGAAGTGCTCACTAAGCTTAAATGTAAAACATGATTAAAGTGTATTATCACAACCTTTAAAGGGATAGTTAACCCAAAAATGAAAATTCTGTCATCGTTTACTCAACCCATGCCATCCCAGATATGTATGACTTTCATTCTTCTGCAGAACACAAAGGAAGATTTTTAGAAAACAATTTCTGAAAGTGAAAGTAGAGATTTAGGGTAAAAAAAAAAAAAAAAAAAAAAAAAAAAAAAAGGACTTAAATATTGATCAGTTTCTTGACCACTAGAGTTGTTTGGATTACTTTTATGCTGCCTTTATGTGTTCTTTAGAGCTTCAAAGTTCTGGTCACCATTCACTTGCATTGTATGGACCTACAGAGCTGAGATAGTCTTCTAAAATTCTTCTAAAGTCATACACATCTGGGATGGCATGAGAGTGAGTAAATGATGAGAGAATTTTCATTTTTGGGTGAACTATCCCTTTAAGCATTCAGATGTCACAACTGTGTTACAGAACAGAAATGAACCCTTTACCAACCAACCCCTAAATCCAGCCAACCCTGGTCTCTCCAATACGTTAAACGATAGAGCTTTGTGGCACAAGCCAAAAAACGGGTTGTCTCAGAAAAACAATATTAGTAATTAACATTTTTTATTGAATCAAAGTTAAAACCCAACCGAGAAAAACACAACACATGCACACCGAATCAACATTTAACTTTTAACCCCCACTAATATCCAAAAACCAACCCCACCCTAACCCCCAACGAACACCCCCGTGGTCACATAAAATAATACACACACAAAAAAAAAAAAAATAATAATAATAATAATAAATAAATTATATAATAAACATACATAATTAAACTAAATTTCTCTCTCCTCATCCCTTCCCTGAGAGTCCCCCAAAACTGCCAAATACCTACCCCACTTTCTGAAAAACAAGTCCCCAAACCCCAGCCTTCTACCTGCCACCTCCTCAAAAGCTGCCATCAGAATAACAGTATTTTGAATTCTGTAACTATTTGTATTAATAAAAATAAGGAACTGTATATGTGAGCAGGCCTACTAAAACAATATCAAGAAAACAGAAGTAGAGAGCACAAGATAGGATGTAGTTTATGTTTGAGAAGCGCGCCATCTGGTGTACAGATGTGGTACACATCAAAATCAAATGAAAGACGGAAACTCCTCCAGAGGGCGACATACCAGACTTTTAATCATGGATCTTCAGCAGCTCATGTGATTGCTTATAAACTTGTCTTAGTGAAAGTCAGGGGTTCTCATATTGTACATTAAGAACTATTGCAAAATTATTGTTGAAAGTGCTGTTAAATGCCCCTCTCTAATTCTTACCCCCATGTCTAAATCACACAAACCTTTTTATTTATTTATTATTTTTTTTTTTATGTTACATAATTTGGTACTTTTACTCATTATCCAAGACATTAACCATATTCATGCTACAAGACATTAAGGCCATTCACAATGAAATTGATTTCTGTAACCAGCGTTCTAGAGATGTTATATGCCTACTAAAAAGTAAATGAAAGTAAATTTAGTGGACAGCAGACTGCAGATGTAAAATGAGATCATTCAAACCAAGAACAAAGCCACAAAATCCTGTACAATATGACTGATTAGCCTAGTGTTATGAGTTTAAATATTTAGTGTTCATAGTATTTGTGCAAGAGTTGCTCTGTTGCGCTCAGGACCAGGGGTGGATCTAGAGTTCTTTTATGGGGTGGCAGGCAGGCTATGAGGGGTGGCAACACTAAAGCAAGCACCCATGCGTAGTTCTTATGGATTAAGGTACCAAGCTTCATTGCAACAAGTACTAGTTCATTAATTGGAGTCACTATCAAATTATTGATATCCATGAATTTGTGATACAACTGCATTTCCACAGGAACCACATAGTAACCATTTTGATACTGATTTGCCAACATAAAAAACAAAAAACAAAACAAAACAAAAAAACATCTATTTTTGCATATTAAAAAATAAGTAACAAAATTTCTATGCGCCTGATTTCCCATGAACAAGATGACACAGTTCACGAACAACCGTCTCACATCACACAACCCAGCCATGAAACACTCAGTTTATATCCACAATATTCCTGTGTCCCATGATGCTTTGCTGGCGATGTGGGTGGAACTTCCGGTTAAGCGTAAACAATTGTTATGTTATGTACTAATGCAGCATTAAAAATGACAGAAACTTGAGAACAACTGATCACAGAATTATAGCGAGGCGATATTGTTCTTCCCCACCGATCTGTTAATGATAATGGGTTTGAGGATGATGGCCAAATATCGCAAATAGAAACATTTTAGTTATTTTGTTGAGTCTTTATCCATTGATGGAAGAACCTGAGCAGACTAACCTGAAAAGCTATGTAGCCTATTAGCGCCTTCACAGCTGTAAATTTGGACATGTTTTGAGAACTGTAGATAATATGTTTATTTTAAAGCATATACTGAGTCTAGTCAGAACCTGAAGAGTTTGTTGTACTGAAATTATGTACTTACTGCAGATAAAGGGGAGGTCCAGACAACAGGATGCTCATGTATTACAGGACTCAGGCGATGAAACTGTCATGCTGCCATTTTTCTGATAAAATACAATTATTTTGTGGGAGATGACTGTGTAGTAAGCTCAAACTAGCTTTATAATTGTTAGTTTACATACATAATATCTGTATCTAAATGCTATAACCTACGTGAAATGTTTTAGTGTTGACTGAACAATTGATCCTGTTGATAGATTGAATTTGTTGTTCTTGTGTAAGAAATTACGATGTATTAGCAGCTACACAATAAAATGTACTTGCAATACAAATAAACTTATTTATTTGGACATACATTATAAAAATTGTACATAAAAGTTCAACTATAAAACAGTATTTATTGTTAAAAGCACTAGCTGTACAAATAAATGTAACTGATATTGAATTAATGTCAACACTGTTTTCCAAATCACCTTTTCCCCTTAAGGGAAGACAAGCACATTCTGTAAAGACATTCAAAAGAAAGTGAATTGCAGGGCAAAGGAAAATCAGAATACAGTTAATTTGAAACGTGATAAAACATCTCACTACTGTACATGTCTCATCTAATAATTATGGTCTTCCACTGTAGAATTTATCCATTTAGCATCACAGCATGAAAACAGTTGAAAACATCGTCACTACCCACAGACAGTTCAGGAAAAACACCGTTCCATTTTATTCTCAGTAATAATGTCATTTCAAAACATGTGAAACATTTACAAAAAAAAGATGCTAAATAGAAATGAACAAACCGTCACGGTTCTGTTAAGCCCGCAGGTTTGTTTTGTCATTTTCTCTCCCTCGTGTTTCACAGGCGTGCTTGACTGGCATGATCGGCGTTTCCATGGGAACGTTCATTGTTCTCAGGGTGGCGCTGATCATGCCACTGATTGCTTGTCGAGCAACACCTGTTCCAGCCTGATTGCACTCCCTACATATGCCCTCATGTTTCTCTGTTTCTTTGCCAGATATTTATGCTAAATTGAGTACTAACCTCGCTCTCCTCATCTAGCTGGTCTTGTCTTGTCACTCTGTTGGTTTTCCCGCGTTGTTCAGGTTGTAGTTTGCCTTCCAGTCTTCGCTGAGTTCAGCCTGTCAATGGACAAAGCTCTATGCCCGCATGCTGGACATCTCTGTCATCCCCAGGCAGAGGATTCTGCCAAGCTCCTCCTGACTTCCACGACGCACACACTCCACTGATGAACACACTACTCTCTACTCTGCGCAGTGGCGCATTACTAACTTTATTAATAAATATTTTTGGAACGGTTACTTCTGCTCCTGGGTCATTCTGTCCAGCACCTATACGTTACAGAATAATCTGGCCACAACATAGACCCAGCGGAGGATTCCACTCTTCGCTGCGCCCTTTCTCAGCAGGGAGTTCTGCTGGGACGTCAGCAAGACCAGATCGCTGCCGCTAACCAGGCTTTGGAGGCAATGGCCTAACCGATCTCACCTCCTATGTGCAACAGTTCCACCCATCTCCGATTCCTGAATCTCCGCGGGAGGTTTCCTCACCAGCCCCCATGACGCCTGTGTATTCTGGATGTTTTGAACCCAGCATTCCGTGTCCTACCCCTTTTTCAGGTGAGGCTGAATCCTGCAGCGCATTCATCTCACAGTGTTCCTTGTTCTTTACATTGCAACCCTCCACGTTCACCTCAGACACCATGAAGGTGGCTTGTGTCATTACAATCCTCACCGGTAGGGCTGGTGAATGGGGCACTGCTATGTGGGACAACCGACATCCCTGCTGCGCTTCATATCAGACATTTATTTCGGAGCTCTGTCGAGTGTTTGATCGCTCGGCTCAAGGTCGGGAGGCAGTGAGGATTTTGTCTGGACTCTCCCAAGGAAATTGACGTGTTGCGGATTACGCGATCGATTTTCGCACTCTTGCTGCTTCTTGTGAATGGAATGATCATGCAATGAGAGATCGCTTTCTGCACGGGCTTTCTGATGACATTTTGGATGAGATTTATTCATTGGATTTACCTCCATGCTTCGACGATTTGGTTGTTTTGGCTATAGTGATCAACACCTTGCTCTACGTCGCCATCACCGCCGACGCGCTTTCCACCTGTTATGGCGGTAGATCATCCTGCCCACTCTGCCTCGCCAGCCTACTCGCCTGAACCTCTACCTGATTATGAACCCATGCAAGTCGCCAGGACTCAAATCTCCTGTAGGGAGAAAAAGTGGCACCATATTAATAGACTGTGTCTGTATTGTGCTGCTCCGGGTCACCTTGCTGCTGCCTGTCCGTTAAAAGACATCGCTCATCGGTAGGAGAGGGGTTACTGGCGAGCGCAACACCTTTGGATAAATCCCCTGAACTTCGGATGCTTCTTCCGGCTCGACTGCAGTTTGGATCAGCCTGTAATACTGTTTCTGCTTTGATTGACTCCGGTGCTGAGGGTAATTTTATGGACCTTGAATTAGCATCCAAATGGTGACTTCCCACGTTTCGGCTGGATGAAGCTATCAATGCCTATACCTTGAGCGGAACACCACTGTCCGTCATCACTCATTCCACTGAACCAGTCACATTTATCTCCAGGAATGATACGGAACAGTTGTCATTCCTCCTTATCCTGTCTCCATCAGCTCCAGTAGTGTTGGGGCATCCTTGGTTGGTAAAGCACAACCCACACATCAATTGGTCAACCAACACTGTTCTTGTTTGAAGTCCTTATTGTCTGTATTAATTCTGCTGTATCCCCTGTCAAGTCTTGTGTTTCGTTCGGATTGGTCAACGCCCCCGCCGTCTTCCAGGGGCTTGTGGATGATGTGCTTCAAGACATGGTCGATGAGTTCGTGTTCGTATTCTGATCTTCTCCCAGAATATCCATGACCATGTGCAGCACGTCAGGCGGGTGCTCCAGCGACTATTAGAGAATCGGCTTTTTGTCAAGGTGGAGGAGTGTGCTTTTCATGTACAGTCAGTTCCATTTCTGAGGTTCACCGTTTCGTCCGAGGGAGTGCGCATGGACCAGACTAAGGTAAAGGCTGTTTCTGATTGGCCAACCCCAGATTCTTGCAAGGCCTTGCAGAGGTTTCTGGGGTTCACAAATTGCATTGGAGGTTTATTAGGAATTACAGTCAGCTCGTCACACCTTTGAAGGATCTCACCTCCACATGCACTGATATTTGTTGGTCCCCGTTAGCTGAGGACACTTTTTCAAGATTAAAGAAGTGGTTTTCTACCACACCTATTCTAATTACTCCTGATGCAAATCAGTTTGTGGTGGAGGTGGATGCGTCCGAGGTTGGTATCGGAGCAGTCCTGTCCCAGCGCTCCTCCTCGGATGGAAAGATGCATCCATGTGCCTTTTTTCCACATCGTTTAACCCCAGCTGAACGGAATTACGTCATCGGCAACCGAGAATTATTGGCTGTCTGGTTGGCCTTGGGTGAGTGTTGTCACTGGTTAGAGGATTCGGGCATACCTTTCGTGGTCTGGACAGATCATAAGAACCTAGAGTATATTTGTAGCGCCAGACATCTCAAGTCTAGGCAGGCCCGCTGGGCATTATTTTTCACATGCTTTAATTTTGTGCTGTCGTATCGCCCGAGCTCTAAAACATAAAGCCCGATTCTCTTTCTCGATGTTTTGAAGTCAAGACCTCCACTGTCCCAATGGATACCATTCTACACTCCACTCGCATGGTGGGCATGGTATCCTGGGAGGTGGAGGCCAGAGTCTGCACGGCGGGGTCACTTGTCTAACGTCGCTTGTCATCTTGGGGCAACTCGTACCCAGACGCTCATTAGACAATGATTCTGGTGGCCATCACTAGTGCAGGACGTACATCGCTTCATTGCAGCTTGCCCCATTTGCGCGACTAACAAAACATCCTGTGAACCCCCAGCCGGGCTCCTCCAACCGCTGCCGGTCCCTTCGAGACCCTGGTCGCACATAGCCATGGATTTTGTAACTGATCTCCCCCCTCCCATGGCAACACAGTCATTTTGACTGTGGTGGACCAGTTCTCGAAGGTTGCTCACTTTATTCCCCTCCCCAAATTACCTTCAATGAGGGAGACAGTGGTAGCAGTCATTAATCACATCTTCTGCATTTATGGCCTCCCGGTCGTCATGGTTTCTGACAGAGGCACCCAATTTGTGTCACATTTTTGGGCAGAGTTCTGCGGACAGCTGGGGGCTACAGTAAATTTGTCCTCTGGGTTCCATCCCCAAACAAATGGGAAAGCTGAGTGTGTGAATCAGGAGCTTCAGAAAGCTCTACATTGTGTGGCCTCCTGTAATCCGTCTTCTTGGAGCGATCATTTAGTCTGGGTCGAGTACGCCCATAATTCCTTGCAGACATTATCTTTGGGGTTATCGCCCTTCCAGTGCAGCCTTGTTTACCAGCCCCCTCTGTTCCCCACACAAGGCCTCGACGTCCAGGTTCCGTCCGTTCACGCCTTTTTGCAGAGGTGTCGACATTCATGTGGAATGTTAAGAGGTCTGCAGACAGGCACCAGTTTAAGGCCCCAACTTACGTGTGTGGGCAGAAGGTTTGTCCAAACCGGTGTTCGTTCAAACTGATGAACACTGGTATTACCGCTGGTTGGACACTAGATGGTACTATGGAGTAATTTTCGTTAAGCAGGGTTAGGGTTAATCCTACACAATAAAGCAAGACACCTTGATTTCAAACTTTGAACTTTATTTTTTATTTATTTTAACTAGAAATTCAAATGAAACTGGAAAAAAATTAAGTGCAATTAAAATATGTGTTGTTCAACGTTTTGAAAGATAGTTTTACAACAGTTGTGAAGGGCAACATCTCTTTGGCAAAGAACCTATTTCATCTGTGCATTCTATACCGGCCGGGTATTTAGTTGTCTGGGAAAATACATCATGTGTGTGAATAAATTTGTTTTGTTCCTTCCTTCACGATATATAAATATATATATATATATATCAATATCCAATTACATCAGCAACCCCCGGGCTGAGGGATCGGTGAATATTCTTGCTTTAGTGATTTTGCATTGAAAATTAAATTCATTTATTTAAAAAACAAAAAACTTAAATCAAATACATTTCTCCAAACAAATTCAAATTGCACTCCAAATGAAACGAAAAAGCAATTCAAATAACTAAGTGATATATATATATATATTGTTTCAAGGAGCACAATACTTGTTGACCCCTCTCCAGACATAGCGCTTATGGTTGTGACCATAAAGCTCTATTTGGGTCTCATCACTCCAAATTACAGTGTGCCAGAAGCTGTGAGGCATGTCAAGGTGTTGTCGGGCATATTGTAACCAGGCTTTTTTGTGGCATTGGCTTCTTTCTGGCAACTCGACCATGCAGCTCATTTTTGTTCAGGTATCGTCGTATTGTGCTCCTTGAAACAACCACACCATCTTTTTCCAGAGCAGCCTGTATTTCTCCTGAGGTTACCTGTGGGTTTTTCTTTGTATCCTGAACAATTCTTCTGGCAGTTGTGGCTGAAATCTTTCTTGGTCTACCTGACCTTGGCTTGGTATCAAGAGATCCCCGAATTTTCCACTTCTTAATAAGTGATTGAACAGTACTGACTGGCATTTTCAAGCTTTTGGATATCTTTTTATATCCTTTTCCATCTTTATAAAGTTCCTTTACCTTGTTACGCAGGTCTTTTAACAGTTCTTTTCTGCTCCCCATGGCTCAGTATTTAACCTGCTCAGTGCAGCCACGTGAGAGCTAACAAACTCATTGACTATTTATACACAGACACTAATTGCAATTTAAAAGTGTGGGAAATTAACCTTTAATTGCCATTTAAACCTGTATGTGTCACCTTGTGTGTCTGTAACAAGGCCAAACATTCAAGGGTATGTCAACTTTTGATCAGGGCCATTTGGGTGATTTCTGTTATCATTATGATTTAAAAAGGAGCCAAACAACTATGTGATAATAAATGGCTTCATATGATCACTATCCTTAAATAAAAGACAGTTTTTTTGCATGATCAGTGATCAGTCCTATTTTCAAAATCAATGCCAAAATTTCACAATTTCTGCCAGGGTATGCAAACTTTTGAGCACAACTATATATATATATATATATATATATATATATATATATATATATAAGTAACCACCTTTTCATTTACCGTCAGGCAAGTATCCGTCTAAACATGCAGGCGGAAAATTGCTTACACAAATGAAGACATAAAAACAATCATAAATGTAAAAATAACAATTATAATAATGATAATAATCACTGAAATATAAATCATGGTTTTAGGTGAACGTGTTTTTGTATTGTTTTATGTTTTAATCACAGGTGTATAGGCTGCAGAGTTGTGGACACAATGAACTGCTCTGTGGAAATAAAGCGAAGTGAACTCAAAGCACCTCCTGAGCTGAGATGTCTGAGGTCATTTGCAGCAGAAAATAACCAACAGGAGACCACTGATGTGTGAACTGAATTTGATGGTACTACACTGTATAAGAGTAAAGTTATTCAATATTTTTCCTAATAAAAATTCCCCAAAATTATGCAAAAGCACATTTTTCCAAACTAAGTGTTGTAGTATAATCAACAGGAGACCACTGATATGTGAACTGCATTTGATGGTACTAAATTGTATAAGAGTAAAGTTATTCAATATGTTTCCTAATAAAAATTCCCCAAACTTATGCAAAAGCACATTTTTCTGACAGACAGTCAGCAGCTAGTGATAATGGGGAAATTCACCTCCAGCACATGTACAATCAGCACTGGTGCCCCCCTGGGATGTGTACTCTCCCCATTACTCTTCTCCCTGTACACAAATGACTGCACCACCAACGACCCCTCTGTTAAGCTCCTTAAGTTCGCAGATGACACTATAGTCATTGGCCTCATCCAAGATGCCGATGAGTCTGCATACAGAAGGGAAGTTGAACAGCTGGCCATCTGGTGCAGTCAAAACAACCTAGCGCTGAATATGCTTAAAACAGTGGAGATGATAGTGGACTTTAGGAGGAACATCCCAACATTACCCCTGCTCACCATTCTGAACAGCACTGTGGGTCATTCAGGTATCTGGGCACTACCATCTCACAGGACCTGAAGTGGGAGACCCACATAGACTCAATATTGAAAAAGGCCCAGCAGAGGCTGTACTTCCTTCACCAGCTGAGGAAGTTCAACCTACCACAGACGCTGCTGATAAAGTTTTACTCAGCAGTCACTGAGTCTGTCCTTTGCACTTCTATAACTATCTGGTTTGGTTCAGCTACCAAGTCAGACATCAGAAGACTTCAATGGACAGTTCGGACTGCTGAGAGGATTATTGACGTTCCCCTACCCGCCCTGCTAGAACTGTACACATCCAGAGCAATGAAAAGGGCTGGTAAAATCACTCTTGACCCCATTCACCCAGCACACTTCCTTTTCAAATTGTTGCCCTCTGGCCAGTGCTACAGAATACTGAGCACCAGGACATGCCAGGACAGCCAGGCACAGGAACAGTTTTTTTCCCTCAGGCCATCCATCTCATGAACAGTTAAAACTGCCCCCAAATACTTTCCTTTTGTCAATACAACCATGTGCAATATATCAATCCATCCATTCCTACTTGTATCCATATTTCATTTATATTCTATAACATATCCTACCTCTTCTTCAATACATTACATCACCTGCGCATAACTATATCTGTATATAAAATATTCTAACAGTAGTATTGCTCTATTGTATATTTATCTTTATTCATCTGTTATATCTTTTTTTATGTCACTATATGTATATATGTTTAAATGTATACGTTTGTATGTATATACGTATATATGGTTGCATTTGAACTGGAAGCTTCTGTCAGCATGACAAATTCCTTGTGTGTGTAAGGATACTTGGCAATAAAGCTCATTTTGATTCTGATTACAACTGCCCCATGTCTGCCAAACATGTTGAGTGGTCCAAACATAATTTGCAGCCTGAAACTGAACTTTTGGAGTAAATGCACTTTGCTAATTAGGGAATGACTTAACCTCCAGTGTGCTGTCTGTCTGCACTGGTCTCTGAACAGAATGCACCTTATTTTCATCCTAACTCCGTATACAGCTTCTGAAAGAGACATTTTCCAGCTTTTGGATGCATCCATTGACTCTCAGTAACCTAGTTTCCATCCACTTTTCACGCTATTTTGTTATTGACAGTAAAAATGCGTAAAAAAAAAAAAGGTTTGCGAAATTTGCCATCTTCTGCTTGTTTCCATCTCCTTCTTGGCCGTCAACAGCAAATCAGCAGGTGCTCTAAAATGCGGTCGATTGTGACTGACGTCACTTCCAATTACAAACACGTCCCACAGTATAAACTCCCACCCCCAAAACTGATTGACAGGTGTCTTGTGTAAGGCATCAGAAATGCAAGTGCAAAGGGAACTGCGATTCCATTTGAATTTTGGCAGGCTCCATATTGGACGCTGAGGAATTGAAATAGCAAACGGGGTAATTAATATTGGTTTTTCAATATGACTGGGTCATAACTCGTAAGACATAGAAAATGCAATTGCAAATGGACTTTGATTTCCAATTGAAATTTGGCAGACTTTGCACATTTGTGTAAATTAAAATGCAAACGGTAATATGCAATTTGCAATTGCATTTGGATTATGTCACAATTTATGCGTCCACAAATAGAAAATTCAATTGAAAATACAATTTGCAATTTGGTTTGAAAATAGTCCTGTATATCCTTCCATAGTTTCCATTCAAATGGCCTTTTATTGATAAAAATGGTGTGAGTGATGACGTCATGCGTAAAAAAAAAACACTTTGTCGAATAAGTTTTGGTTTATTGCAAAGAAATCTGCCCTTAAGCCGTTTTCATATAGAAATATGTGTGTATCACTAATTGTGTAGGCCATTACTTTCGCCGCTCTCCCAGGCGGTCCATAATCCAGGGTTTACATATATGATACATTCCTGATATTCAATAGGCTGTATTGAACAATCATCTAATCTAAAGCATTGCCATCACAATTGCATTATGTACCGCATATTTGTCCAGCAACTTTTAACGACCAACTGAACTTGATTGTCATCTAAAATTAATTTTAGCATCATAATGCAATTTACATTTTCTGAAGAAGCTCAACAAATGTGATTCGAGGTAAAGAGGGTTAGATTTAAAATATTTAAAAGTTTTAAAATGTTCAAAAGCTCATTTTCTGAAAGTGAACTCAGTATTGGACAAATAGTTTTGATAGTTTATAGTCTTGAAAAAAGTGTAGAACATTCTGAGAATGTCATTCAGCCGACTTTTTTCGTCTACAGAACAAGGAAAGGCTAATTTAAGTTTGTGTAAAGAAAAGGCAATTATATAGGCCTAACAATATTATTTTTTCATTTGGTAATTTTTTTAAATTTTATTTAATGCCTTATTTGTTTGGTAATTTCTTTAATTTAATACAGGGAATTCTGCCGGCATCTCTTCAAAAGTAAACTAAACAATAATTTCATAGAATTGGGTTATGTTAGTGTTCTAAAAAAGCACACTGAAGCTTTTCTCCTAGTATTGTGTATTTATGTTTTAACATCTTTGTGCACAGAAATGATATGATTTTTGTATTGTGGGCTAATTGCATGACTGCCGTCTATTATTTTGAACTTTAATAAATAAACGGATGACTACCGTGATTAAATTAATCACAAAAAGTTGCCATTCATTTGTTCTTCATGCACTTGTCGATGACAGGTGCATGATACGAGATATTTGTGTTGGCACTCCTGGAAGTGTCATGACGCAGATGTGTTTGCAGCATCGGATCTGTGCAGGTATGCCGTTAAGACCAATCCATAACAGTGCAAGTAATGCTTCACATACAATAAATTGGCTTTCAAGGATGTATACCTTGTCGTCATGATTAACACAGGCTAATGATTAGGGTAAATTCTGTCTCGTGACACTACATTTTTGCATTAATGCCAATGTTCTTGACAAAAAGTGTTTCCAAACCAGTTTTTTGCAACATTTGAAGTATCGACATAGTGTTGATGCACTAGAGTTAAATGGAAAAATATTATGTCGACACTTGTGAAAGTTTTGCGATAATTTGCGTTTCCATCAGCTATATCGGTAAACGTTTTGATGCACTACACCTTTTGTCGCAAAAAAACCCTTGGATGGAAACATAGTTATTGTGATAATACAGGGTCAATATAGGATATTTTAAGGAAAATGAGCCTATAGGCCACATACATGGCCATTGTGTTTAATAGCATGCCATTTCATGATAAATTGATGCAATTTTTAAAATGGTATATCGGATGAAACTAGAGACTCTACTCTTTTGACTCAAACTGGTTTTAATGTAAAAACGTAATGAGGTTTCTTACCAGATGTAGTTTTGTTGCAGTTTCTCCCAAAGACAAACTCAGCTGAGCTCGGCACCATGTTGTTTTGTAACATGACTCGGTGCATCAAAGGTTTAACCCTTTAATGAAAGCCTAGAGTCTCCTGAACTGAGAACAGTCTGTTTCAATAAAATAAAAAATAAAAAAATGCTATAGCCTATAGTGAAGCCAAAACATAATGTCCATGCATGTGGACACAGGGTCTCAGAAGGTTAAAGTGCCCTTGTAATATAATAATAATAATAATAATAATAATAAAAACAGAACCACAAACAGTTGATCCTCTGTCATTTATTCATGTGATTCAATATATGTACACTATAAAATATGTTTTCCTATAACCAAAAAATCAGTTTATGTCAAAGTTCATACTATTTTTATATATACATGCAGAGTACCCTAAAGTTTACTGAAATGTTGTATCTTTGATTTCTTTGCCATGGTGCTCACACATCAACATATACAGACTAATCAAACACATACTGAAAAGACAAGTTAGATGAAAGACAATGTTTTGATTAACTCTGTTACATGGTAAATACAAAACTTCAGCTTGGCCTTGGACAGTTTGGTACATAGGTATTTAAGGTAAACAAATGCAAAACTAATACTAAGACTGTGTATAGACCAGTTCCTTTAAGGCAGTAAGGCTAACTAAGGCAAACCTATTTTTGGTTGTAGCTATTGGGTTGGTGACTGTTGTTGTTTCCTACAGCTGAATGAAATTATTACTGCAATAAACAAATCTTGTGGTATTTAAATAGCCCCTCTTAATTTCTTTCACAGGTATACATGATTAATCTCACAATTACAAATTAAAAAATACAATAATCTTCTATGACAAGATAACAGATGACTGGATCATGAAACAATTCATTTAAATATGATCAAAACAACTGCAATTGCATAGTACCTTAAAATCAGTCTTCTGTCACATGCAACTAAAAACAAAAATATAATTTAATCCTGACCAATTACTGTCAAAAAGTAAAAATCAGATGTGGAACGATTCAGAGGAAAAAACTTCCTAATTTATTTATTTATTAATTTTCAAAACTGTGCAGTGTTTCGATCAGTAGTTTTTTTCTCTCTTTTTTTCTATAGCCACTCTTGTGACCCCTGCAATTTATGATATTAAAAGACATTTCTTAGAGACGGTTGCTTAATACCACTTCTGCATTCTGTGCAGTGATAAGAGTTCAATGACACTTGCACTATATATTGAGATGATTAAATATTTTAATTCCACTGAAATGGTATATATATTTCACACACGACTTATCCACAGTTTGCTGTGCAAAAACAACAGTAGTGATGCCAACTTAAGTGCTGTCATTTTCTCAATTCAGAGATCATGTAATGCACAAGCATCTGAAAAATGTCCCCACTTCTGTCCTGACTTGCCAATGGCACTGTTCTGTAAAGCTCCAGTGCACCATGTGTGCTGGAAAACTCAGTATGAAACCCCTCAGAGAAGCTCAAGAGCCTTTGCACTGGATTACAGCATGTCATCTTGGTTTACCCTGGTTGGAGTTCTCCTGCGCCGGGACCGCATGCTGGAGAAAAGGGATGAGGTGGTGAGGGCGATGCGGCTCAGACCTACATTTAGACAATGTACTTCTGATGTCACCGGCACCTCTGCGAAAAGAGCCCTGTCACGGGAAACCCGCGTGAGGGTGTCACTGTTCTCGATGTCTTTCACTATGTTCAAGATCTCCTGCCTCTCTGTCTGTCGGGTCATCCCACGGATATTTAGTATGGCAGAGACATGCTTTCTCCTATAAACAAATATGCAAAAAATGTTTTACTCTTGATTGATGTATGTGGCGTCATATTTAATTAATGTATAATGTCATAATAAGAGTGATATGTATAGAATGGCTAAAGCCAGAGGTGATCTGAGATTAGGTGTGGGTAATTAAATCATGTTCAGAGAGTCCAAGTCCTTTGTAGCTTTAAAATAAAGGTCACTTTTTTTAAATCCAAAGAGAATTAAACATGCCATCACAGTTAAATTTCTTGTTTTCCATATTTCAAAATGTGTTGTCCTTGCACAGCTGCTTTCTTTATTCCTAATTACTTCAACATAATGCCATCCACTGAACAGCAAACGTGCTCGCACAACATTCTCTCAGTAGCGCCACAGGAAAAGATGAAAATACCATGGTATTTGTAGTAAAACTATAATAACCACAAAATTATGATTTTTATTACAATACTTTTCATTTCCCTATATTATTACTATGGATTTACTACGAATATCAAGGTTAAAATATGGTTACTATAATAAAACCATAGTAAATTTATTGCGAGGGTATGCAAAACTTCTTGTGAGGGAATGCAAACTTTTGCAAGGGCATGCAAACTATTGTGAAGGCACGCAAAACATATTGTGATGGAACGTAAAACGTATTGCAAGGGAATGCAAACTATCGTGAGGGCACGCAATCTATTGCGAGGGCATGCAAAACTTATTGCAAATGGAACGCAAACTATTGCAAGGGCACACAAAATTTATTTTGAGAGAACGCAAACTATTGCAAGGGCATGCAAACTATTGCAAGGGCACACAAACTATTGCAAGGGCACACAAAACTTATTTTGAGAGAACGCAAACTATTGCAAGGGCATGCAAACTTTTGCAAGGGAACGCAAAATTTATCACGAGGGAACATGAACTACTGCGTGCAAAACTTATTGTGAGGGCATACAAACTACAGTATTACGAGGGAACGCAAAGCTTATTGTGAGGGAATGCAAACTATTGTGAGGGCACGCAAACAATTGCGAAGGCACGCAAAACTTATTGCGAGGGAAGCAAATTATTGCGAGGGCACACAAAACTCATTGCGAGGGAATGCAAACTATTGCGAGGGAAAACAAAACTTATTGCGAGGGTATGTAAACTATTGTGTGGGCACGCAAACTATTGCAAGGGCATGAAAAAGTTATTGCGAGGGCATGCAAACTACAGTATTGCGAGGGAACGCAAAACTTATTGTGAGGGAAAGCAAAGTATTGTGAGGCCACGAAAACTATTGCGAAGGCACGCAAAACGTATTTTGAGAGTACGCAAACTATTGCGAGGGCACGCAAACTACTGCAAGGGAACGCAAAATTTATCACGAGGGAACGCAAACTATTGCACGGGCACGCAAAACTTATTGTGAGGGCACACAAACTACAGTTGTGAGGGAATGCAAACTACAGTATTGCGAGGGAACACAAACTACAGTATTGTGAGGGAACGCAAACTATTGCAAAGGCATGCAAAACTTATTGCAAAGGCACGAAAAACTTATTGTGAGGGTATGTAAACTATTGCGAGGGAATGCAAAAATTATTGTGAGGGTATGTAAACTATTACAAGGTCACGCAAACTATTGCGAGGGCATTCAAAACTTATTGCGAGGCCACGCAAACTACAGTATTGCGAAGGAACGCAAAACTAATTGTGAGGGAACGCGAACTATTGCGAGGGCACGCAAAAATTATTGCGAGGGAATGCAAATTATTGCAAGAGCATGCAAAACGTATTGCGAGGGCATGCAGATTATTTTGAGGGCACGCAAACTATTGCAAGGGCACAAAAAACTTATTGCGAGAGAATGCAAACTACAGTATTGCGAAGGAACGCAAAACTTATTGTGAGGGAACACGAACTATTGCGAGGGCACGCAAAACTTATTGCGAGGGAATGCAAACTATTGCAAGAGCATGCAAAACGTATTGCGAGGGTACGCAAATTATTTTGAGGGCACGCAAACTATTGCGAGGGCACAAAAAACGTATCGCGAGGGAATGCAAACTATTGCAAGGGCACGCAAACTACAGTATTGCAAAGGGAACGCAAAACTTATTGTGAGGGAATGCAAACTGTTGCGAGGGCATGCAAACTAATTTGAGGGCATTCAAAACTTATTACGAGGGCACGAAACTTATTGCGAGGGCACGCAAACTATTTTGAGGGCACGCAAAACTTATTGTGAGGGCACGCAAAACTATTTTGAGGGCATGCAAAACTTATTACGAGGGCACGCAAACTTATTGTGAGGGCACGCAAACTATTTTGAGGGCACGCAAAACTTATTGCGAGTGAACGCAAAACTTATTGCGAGTGAACGCAAAACTTATTGTGAGTGAACACAAAACTATTTGAGAGAAAAAAATCCCACCCTGTCCTCTAAGGGCTCCGTAAAGTGGTGACAGGGTCTTGATTGCATGGTGAGTGTGTGGTTAGTACTGAAAATGTAACATTAACATGCCCAAGATTTCTTACAGGGGTTGGTGCCAAGTATTGTCAACACTGTAGAGAGCTACAGCATCTAGTAAAATCAAATTTGTAGCTGAGTAGACTGAAACTACATTTATTAAATATTATGCAAGACATGCAAAAAAGTCTTGAAATTCTGGACTTTTTTTGGTTTGTTTTTTATTACTCAACTGTAAATTCTTCATGGCATGCTAAAATGTCCTACAACATTGCTGCAAGCAGGTTAAAATTGTGCACTGAAAGGAAAAGAATGCTCATAACCAGAGTTGGCTCATCTTAATTTAATTCAAAGACAGTTTTTATAGATAATAAAAATGTGGGAAGATATGGACTGTAGATAGGAGAGTTTTTAAGTGTTCGTCAGCTTAAAACCCAAAGGTGTTGCTAATGCAAAACAATGGAGCCCACACCACATCTAGGTCATGCATTTGAAGTTTCAAGCTTAATTTAGCACACATTCCACAAAAGAGAGCTTCCTCAGTATTCTGCAGTTGTATAGGACTCTTGATTAGGTAACTGCCCTCTCTAGGTTAAGCTATGGAGCTTAAGGTCAAGCCCTGGCAGGATGCCTGTGTTTTTGCTTTATCTTTGTCAGAATCGACAGTTGGACAACTGTACACCTTTCTTGTGAATCTGGGATAACCAAACAATCTCCCATAAAAATCAGGAAACTGCAAAGGTCTTGTTTGCTTTTACAAGCCCCTCTTATGCTGTTAAACAGAATAGATGGCAGTAACCATGTTTAGTCAGAACTATCTGCTTTTTGACCTCTATCATATCAGGGGCTACAAGGTATCCCGGCTATGCCTCAAGACACTCACCGTATGTCAGGGAATTCCCGTACCAGCATGCCGACTTCCATTTGGATGGAGGGAGTGTCTTCCAAGAGAATTATCTCTGATAGGTGAGGAATAACGCTGTCAAGCCATGAGGCAGAGGATTCCTGGATGAGTGCAAATAGACAAGATAACATCAGATACCTATCACGTTTGTCATGCGTCCAAATCAGATAACTAAATACTGCCAATGCAGAGACTAATCCATGGAAACCTCAATTTCTGGACCATGTAGATTAAAGCTCAGATTAAAAAGAACTGCCTGGTACTAAAGATTTGAATAATGTGCTGCATTTTCAAAAACGCCATGTAGAGATGTCAAAAGTAGTGGTATTTTGGTACCATGTTGATACTAAAATAAAAAACTTATCTAAGTACCTATGTGCAGTACTTCTGAATGCTTTATTTTAGGTGTCTTTAAATACAATGTACTAACATCAAAAGGAGTAGGGTTAGGGATAGGGGTTAGGATTTAGGATAAGCATTGGGGTTAGGGGTAAGGTTAACAGTGTAACTACAGACGTAATTAAATGCAGGAACTTTAAATGTAAGTACAATGCAACGATACATATGTACATAAGTACATTATAGCAAATGCTTAAGTACATTGTAGTTAAAGACACCTAATATAAAGTGGGTCCAAATGTTTTTATTCACTTTTTTAATACTCACATTATTATATAACTTTTCAAATAAAGAAGTGTGTTCATTAGCATGTTAGTTTTTGCTATGGTATCAAAATTGGTATTGAGAAATGTCACTGTTCAATTTTGGTATTATGGCAACCCTACTGCAACGTACAGAAAGTTAAGTGGCCTTAAACTTCCATGAAAACCACAAGACCCAAACAATAACATCTAGAAAAGGCTATTTTTTACCCTCATTTCTGGAAAAACATGCCTAGACGATTAAGTATAGGAGCACGTGTTATTCCAATTGAGTTTAAATATCTATGCTCATTACACTAAGGCAGGTTTTCCTGACTCCCAGTTTGACCTAAAAGACAAGTCATGTCTTCAAAGGCCCAGGCCAGGACATTCTTTCATAAACAAAGGCATCCTGTTGTCCACAGAGGTGACAAATGGATGTTTTAACTGGAGAAAGGGGCAGATGCTTCATAGGGAAAAGGAGAGTTTGGGCATGTCATCGAGATGCCCTTTGGAGCCAAGGGCCTATTTGGCCACCTGTCTCTATGCCCATTCCAGTGGTGCCCATTCTTCAAACTTTCCTTTTGTTTGAAAGATGTCACAACTTGTGTGACCTAATCACTAAAAACAGGACATGCCCTTTTGTTAAGTATGACGAATGCTGGAATAAGAGGTTCATGACAAATTTTCCTTATTGACTAATAATAACAACTAATATCTAATAATATTTATAATAAGAATATTATTTTTATTCCAAAAGCTTAAATGTCCATTAATGTCCACATTTTCCATTTTACTGTAACATGTGATGTATTGAACTTTATGCTTATGAGGTCAAGTGAGACACAGTATTTCAAATATACCACTTCTGATTACCATAATCTAGTATATTTTATTAAAGCACTATCACATGAGCAAGAGTGCTGTATGTACAGCTACCAGCATGGCTTTGATTTGGCTGCAGGCAACAGTTCAACGAACACGTAAATAAATAAGTAGTGAAAAACTATGGGCTGTCCAAAAAAAAAACCCCCAAAAAAGGCATGCATGGAACTACTTTCTTACGCCACAGGATCTGTCATTGCTAGTCCAAAAGATGTGCCCAAGCCTCTGTTACTAATTCAAAAACCACAGTTTAGTACCTGTAACAACAGCTTGGGCTGTTTCTAACAAGTTATTGGATAATATTCATTAATGAACATGCTGCAGCTGTTAATTTATCTCTATTCCTCAGCTGTAGTGTGTTAGTAATCCGCTTCGATCATGGAGTATTTCAGTCACGTTCAAGAGTTTTGATGTCAGAGAGAAAACATGTAGGCCGCCAGTTTCATTCTTGTATATTTCAAGGGAATGTTTGAAAGTTGAAAGTTTATGTCTTCTTCCAGCTTGGAAACTTGTATCAAGTAGGCGCCCTGAGCATGTTTGATTACCCGTCTGTCGCAATTCTCAGCTGTGATCGGCAGTTATGCTGAAGCTGTTTGTTTAACTCTATTTCTCAGCTATCGTGTAGTAGTAATCTGAGCGATAATGGAGCGAGAGACAATTCCGGATGACTTCAAAGAAATGCACTGACTCACACAGTTTGTTAACATCAGCTCAATTCGCTCATTGCACACACAAGACGTCTTTTGTCGCCACCTACTTGCTCAAATCTTTAATGTCACCGGTGATGAATGAAAATTCACACATTTAGCTGCTCTTACACGTTTGGAATGCCACGAACACAAGCGGAGTGATACAAACAGTAAAGTGCCCCAGCACTGATGGTGTGAGCTATCAGCACTCTTAGAATGCCTCTTGTCCAATCAGATTCGAGGACAGGATCTAACTGTTGTATTTATTTTTATATCTTAGATTTTGTTTAAAGACTCAACATTTATACTTTTAGAAAAAACTTTTTAATTAATGACCTGATCAGTGACTTACCAACTCTTTGAAAAGAGTTTTTAGACTCTTTCCCTCATCACGGAGACGGCCAGCCATTCTCTTTCTCATTTTGAGTGACGTGCAGATGATTCTGCCCCTCATGATGGCTCGGATATATTCAGTCATCACACGCCTGTGCACCTCCACCACCAGTACCTAAGAGAACACAGTAAGTAGGAGATATGTACAGTCAGCCAGTCATTTTCTAAAGGGGGTTTATTGTGCAATAATGACCAGCTTACCATACACTGTCCCACTTATTACATGGCTACTTAACAAATAAATACAAAATGGACATAAAAATGTATTTGAGTTTAAATTATTGTATTATCTGAGAAGAAAGAGACTGTGGATTGATATCAGAGACATGTAACTATTAAAGCTATGAAATTGTTTGCATGGTACAATGGTTAATTATAGAGTTCACCGGTAGATAGATTTTATTTGACCACAAAATAACACAACTGATCAATAATAATTAAAAATGATAGAAAGTTGTGTAATAACAAGGGATAAAACATCATAAAACACTTTATGATAATGTGGCAGTTCTGTGAGAAGAAATGGAAATGATCTTTGTGTACCTCGTAAGGTGGATTGTCCATCCTGCGAAACTTCTTGAAGTGCTCTTTTATGTGCCCTTCGATTTGCTCAAAAGGCCCTGTGTTGCTCAGCCATTTCCTTTTAACCAGTTTATCAAATAAGGGCTGTGTGAGATGGGATGGAAACCACTGGATTAGAAATGACACAAACAGTATTCACTGGAATGTACTATATTTGCCCACATCAGGATGTGAGAGGTTTTCATATTTAGTTCAAGAGAGTACAGCTAACTTCCTGTAAAAGTTCCATCTTGGTAAAAAGGATGCAGCATAACTATGAGGCCCATGAGAGCTGGTAATGCCAGTCAGTACAGCAAACACTGAATACTGTTCAGCATCGAGCCAAAAACATCTTTTTCACATAGTCCTGCTATTTTAGTATCTCAGACCTGGAGTAGCCGTGTAGAAAACAACATCCTTAAGAACAACCCATTGGGGAAACGCTGATAAGATATTCTTTATATTCTTGGACAGAGGCACATGACAAGCATAAGGTATTTCAAGTGTATGTGCGTGCATGCACCAAAAACATGTCTATTAGAGGAAGTCTGGGGTGATTCGTGGCAACCTCACCCTGATAGGTTCGAAAAGTCTGTCGTTCAGCACTCTCGTACTCAAGTTGACTATCCTGTCCAGAGCAGTGTTGGCTCTTCGAATGGAGTCCTCACTGGCTGAGGGGTCACACTGCCCACAACGTTGCACAAAGCTCCTAAACACACCGTTAAACATAATTAACAAACTGAAACAAACAAAACTTTATATATAAACTAGATTTGCAATTAAGGGCCATTCACATCAAATGCATTTTTATCTCCATCTGTGCTGATTTTCAATTGTTTTTCTATTTACACACGCACTAGACAGATATCTTTAACCACTGCGCTGCGTCTTGCTGTTTTTTAGACAGAGCTTTTAACTTTTTAAAGAGCATTTAGATAAACCTGCATTCTTTTCTACGTGTTGCGCTGCATGTAGCTTTTTTTAATGCAAAATGCATTTGGTGTGAACGGACACTTGAAATTTTAGGCAAGCTTAGGTTTTAGGTTGTGTAAATGAGATGCTGCATTAGAGCTGCATTCTGTCAGCTGTGTATTATAATCAACACATAACAGCTTCTGTGCCACTTTTGCGGTGTAAATGTGGCTAAAGATGGTTGAACAGATGTGAGAAAGACCAAAAACAATTTAGTATGCAAATAGATTTAAGAAGCAAGACCAATTGAAATTCAGCATACAAACATTACATTGAGAATTTTACGTTACAATAGGAGATTTTAAAACTGTTAAAAGCATAAATTTGACACAATAGAAATTTAGATAGCATCTCCATGGCTGAAATTATTTACAAAACAAAGTTTGGGTCAAACGTTTAGCAGTTCAGGCTGAATTAATTGCAGTTTAATATGTATGGTTAGGGGTTTAGAACAAACCATAACCAGAATCTTTGAGGAATATCAATACAGTGTTGTCTTGCAAGCAATGTAATTAGGAACATTTATGAAACCCACCTAAATGGTGGACAGCAGTTGACAAGGGCGATGGTTTTAGCAATGTAACCATCTTCATTTTCTCCAAACCCACTCACTAGCCCCTCATGGAACATCTCCACCTTTCTCTGAAAGCTTTGCAAACAAAACTAATGATGTGATTAATGTTCATGGTTATTATGGAATGCTACAATAAGACAACAGAAAAAGAGTCTAAAGAAATTAAAGGAATATTCCAGGTTCAATACAAGTTAAGCTCAACTGACAGCATTTGTGGCATAAGGTTGATTACCAAAAAAATTATTTTGACTCATCCCTCCTTTTCTTTAAAAAAAAAAAAAAAAAAAAAGGAAAAATTTAGTTTACAGTGAGGAACTTACAGTGAAAGTGAATAGGGCCAATTTTGGGAGGGTTTCAAGGCAGAAATGATAAGCTTATAATTTTATAAAAGCACTTACATTAATTTTGCTGTTAAATCTCATGTATTATTTGAGCTGTTTAAGCTGTTTAAATCGTAATTTTTTACAGTCATTTTAGGCTTTTAGGGTTTGTTCTGTATTATATTCCAACCTGTATAATAAATCTGCTAGTCCATTGAGACTGCACTGAGCTACTCGTGATCCCAAATGGTGGTTTATGGCTGCAGATCTCTCAAGGTCCTCCTGTAGCCTCTGTAATAAAAAACACAGTCAGGAAAATGTTATATTAGAGGTTTTTACATTGGTAAACACTAAATCCACATCCACACTAACATATTTTCAGTTGAAAATACATTGATTTTGCTACATTAATGTCTCTCATCTACCAAAAACAAAGACCTTCAAAAACACTATCTAGTCCTGCATACCTTTGAAACAATGACATTAGCAAATGAAAAACTGAGTTTTTAATCAAAAATGTAGAAGTGTGGACATGGCCAAAGTGAATAACAATGTGTGAAAATCTATGTTAATTCATCTATTTTGCCTTTATATAATTCTTAAAGACTTGAGCAACACTATCAGATTATGGGTGCGTTTCATTCAGAAGTGATCATGCCTTTGCCCTATTCTCTTTTTCCACGGCTAAAAGGTGTGTGGTTCCAAAATAACAGTCATTCAGAACTCACATTTTAAAGTAATATTAATGTTACCACAAAAATTTATTTCGACTCGTCCCTCCTTTTCTTGAAAAAAAAAAAAAAAAGCAGCAGCAAAAATTGAGGTTCCAGTGAGGCACTTACAATGAAATGGGGATGATTTCTGGAGGGTTTAAAGGCAGAAATGTGAAGCTTATAATTTTATAAAAGCACTTACATTAATTTTTATGTTAAATCTCATGTATTATTTGAGCTGCTAAGATTTTACAGTAATTTTAAGGTTTTAGAGTTTACAGTGTAATGTAGTTGTAAAATTGTATATAACTTACACAGAAAAGGTTTGCAAGCGATTGAATCACACTAAAATCATGTTAACACACATGGTTAACATTTTGTGTCTGTACTTTTGAAACAATGTGTATTTTAACGTTTATGGATTGGCCCCGATTCACTTCAATTATAAGTGCCTCACTGTAACCCAGATATGTGCTTCTTTTAAAGAAAAGAAGGGACGAGTCGAAAATAACTTTTGTGGTAATCAACATTGTGCCACAAATGCTGTCAATTGACCTTAACTTAGACTGAACCCAGAATATTCCTTTAAGGCGTTTTTATTGGAAATGTAGTTTGAAGCGATCTTACAGCATGACTATAATGATTGTTCTCCCTACGAAGTGCCCTTCGTAGGATGATTTATACCGTTTGGAAGGCAGGGTATTTTCTAAGCATTTTTGCTAGTACCCTTTAGGCCACTAGAGGCCAATGCAGAGCCTGCAAAAACAATATGCTGTTATGCAGGTGTTTTCAAAGTCTTGGACAGTAAGCCTCCCCTCTGAGAATTTTATATATATATATATATATATATATATATATATATATATATATATATATATATATATATATATATTTTTTTTTTTTTTCATATTTACAAACATACAATAATGTTATATACAGTAGACTTTTACAATAGCAAAGTCAATAATAAATAACACAGCCTATGCTAAATGTAAAAAAAAAAATAAATAAATATATATATATATATATATATATATATATATATATATATATATATAAAACAGCAGGTACTTTCTGGCCACTTATTTGAAGGTATTTCAGGTATAGACCTTTTTCACACTTCGGGTTTTGGAACATGGAAGTAAACGATTGTAGAGTAAACTTCGACAGTGGTGAATGGGAGTGAATGGGAGGCCACAGCAAATATTATTTTCACTTACCTATTTGTTCCAAGAGCAAAAGAAAAAATCCACTATTACATTTGAATAACTTTCCAGAAGAAAAAAAAATAATAGAGTGTTGGATTAAGACAGTCAGATGGGAGAAGATGCTAAATTTACTGTCAATCTCTCAACAGCTGTAATAGAAACCCCCTCGCAGCTGTGGTAATTCATTTTTTAAAACGAATTCCAGGGTAATATAATACAAAGCATAATGTTATAAACTTACACTCAATATTTAAAAAATGATCATATAACATTTTTTGCTAGATTTATGCTGCTAAATAAGGCAGAAACGCGTCATCACTGTCTGTGTAAAAAGTCTATTGTCCTCTAGTGTAATATTATCAAAATTTATCATATTTCAATTGTTGGAGCAATTCACCAATGATGATCAATAACCTTTAATTCAGTCTAACAGACTCCTTATACACTGATGCATGATTAAAGGCTATAAACATTTCTATAAATAATATGAAACTTTAGGTTACTCACGTAACCCCAGCTCTCTAATAACAGGAGTGAGGTATCTCACTATGGGTAACGCCTCGGGCGTGACCAATCCTGGAAGCACCAATACCACCCAGTCTGTCAGTTGACAGACCAATCATAGCAGTGATGAGGGAGTCCCACCTCCCTATATAAACCACTGTCATAGGTGCCTACTTCATTCTCCGCATAACTGCCCTTCTGGCCCCGCCTGCCAGTAGACTTTTCCCCACCTCTCTAGGGCTAGGGAGGGGGACGAGGGGAAGGGAAAAAAAAAGAAAAAAAGAGGAGAGGGAAAGGGCAAGGCGGAGCAACAGTGAGAGAGAGAGAGAGCGAGGAGAGGGTGAAGAAAAAAACTTTCTCGCCGGTTCCCAGACACACCGTCGCCTGGTCCTCGATCACTCCTCCACCCTCTGGCGGACGACAGCCGCTCCTCCCCGGGTGGACCGGAGCCAGTCCTCCGACCCCTGGCGGATGGAACGCCCCTCCGTGTTTTGGCAGCCGGTAGGGAACCCTCCTCCCCTTGCGGATGGTGGCCATTCCTCCGCATCCAGGCGGCTGGCAGCAACTCCTCCATCCCCCATTGGATGGCCGCAGCTTCTCCTTTGGGTATATGGCAGTGGCGAGGACTCCATGACAGCGCATCCCTCCTCCTTCCCGGGTTTCAGTACCAATATAACAAGGTTATAATGGGAAAGGAGGAGGTGGGAACCAGCTGAACAATCAAAGTAAAGAGCTGGGGATTGCAGCTCTGAATTTGGTATTATTTTGTGATTTATTTTCATACACTGTTGTGCTCTTGGTCCACTGCCTGGATGCACAGAGGAGATTTTAATTTTTATCACACACATTTTTTTGTGCAAACTTTCCTCCCCTCTCTTTTCTGACCCCGTGGGTGGAGAGGGGAGATGCAAACTTGAGTCACTGGGGAAACTAGTGCCAACACCCATTAAATCGTTTGTGTATGAACCGTGTAACACAAAACTTATGGTTTGATTCCCCTTCCGAGTCCTCTTGGCTGGAGAGTTGGAAAACAAACTCACTTCTTGAGGGAGGAGTGGAACAGTGGATTTTTGGGTAAGGCAGGTCTCGAATGCTTCCCCATCCTTTTTCCTCAAATCACACTGCTGCCGCATTGTGGACACCATAGCCCCGAAAAGGGCTTTTGGATCCATTGGGGCATTGAGGAAATCTGTCTTCTCCATCTCAGACAGGTCAGACATACCGAGCCAAATAGCCCATTTGCCCACAACAGTGAGACCCATGCTGCGGCCGCAGCTCTGGACAGTCCCTCTTGATGTACGTAGTTTGAGATCTGCAATAACACAGATCTCTTCCCACAATGCTGCACCGGCACCCCAGCATCAATTTGTCGGCCCATCTCCTCCATCAACTCAAGCGAGGTGGCGTTAAGAGCCCTTACAGCTAGGGCTGAAGATCGGTAGCTCTTTTGGTAAATGGAGGCTGACAATCTCTCCGTCTGTCCCAGCAATGAAGCGGGAGCAGACGGAAAAAAAGCCAGACGATCGAGGGTGAAGGTGATTCACCACCAACGCCTCGACTGGAGGGGGACTGGACATCCCCAGATCCTCCATTTCGTGCACATCCAGTGTAGAGTAACTTTTAAAAGGCACTCTGTGCGAAAAAGTCTTGTCCCAAAACTGACACATCTACCCTGGCCAGTCTGCTGTGACGGTCAGTCGATGGAGAGCTCCTTGCAGCTGGGGTGGGGGGTCTTTCTCCGCTGGTGGCAGAGGAAAATAGGAATCCTCATTATTTGATGCCATGACCCGCACCCTCCTTTCCAAAACTCTCCGTACAATGTGGGCAACACTCGGGATTAGCGAGTGCGGCCTGTGCATGCCTGACCCCCAGACAGAAGATACATAGTGGGTGGGAATCCTTCGACAAGATCATAGATCCACAAGCGCACGAACGGGAGGGATCCTTCCCCTTCGCTCCACCGCTCGGTGAGCTTGCAGTTGCCATGACAGAACCTGATCTCAAGAACACAGAAGCAGTTCACCACAATGTTCCACTTGTTTCTGTGTTAATCCTCTTAGCGTAGAGGTAGAAGCTATAAAAGCTCGAAACTCCGCAGAAAGAATGCAAACCTGCCTCGACACGCTGGTTCACGCCACCCGGAGAAAACAATATAATACAGCAGAAAATATATTACATTTGACAGTGAATATACTCGCAAAAAGAACAGCCGCATTCTGCGACATACCTGAATGGTTCGCCTAATGAACTGTTAAGCGACCACTTCTTACAAGTCCTGCTAAGGATAGCTTCCAAAGATCTTAATGGGGAAGAGAACGAGAATGAAGTAGGCACCTATGACAGTGGTTTATATAGGGAGGTGGGACTCCCTCATTGCTGCTGTGATTGGTCTGTCAACTGACAGACTGGGTGTTATTGGTGCTTCCAGGATTGGCCATACCCGAGGCATTACCCATAGTGAGATACTGAATGAAAGTTAGAAAGAGAACCGTATTTTGCATTATTTTTATTAAAAAAATACGGCTTGTCCTCATG
Organism: Myxocyprinus asiaticus; assembly: GCF_019703515.2. NCBI lineage: Eukaryota > Metazoa > Chordata > Actinopteri > Cypriniformes > Catostomidae > Myxocyprinus > Myxocyprinus asiaticus. The sequence continues at coordinate 21,540,628 of NC_059374.1, forward strand.
ACAAAAGGATTACTTAACTGTTTTAGCCTATATCTGCGATGAACTCTCCATCCTAACCCTAACCCATCCAAATATGAACTGCTCTTGTCACAAACACATGAAGACACGTCGAACCGATATCATGTTGAACTTGTTATAATGGACACGTCGTGATTTTGTTTTGGATTTTCTGCATCTTAGACACTTACATCGTCCACTTACATAGTCAGCGAGCATCAGAATAGCCTATCATAATTACAATCCGAATTTAACCATGTATTATACTATATTTCCCACAACAACAACAAAAAAAATACTACCGGCCAAATAGTGAGTTGATTACTCAAACTCTGGTATCTTTTCTCCCTTGATATAACATGTATACAGAGACAGAATATTTGTATGAATGAACGATTAAGCTGGACTATGGTCTATTAAGCCAATACATTTTAATTTATATTCACAATAAATGTTTATAGTATTTATGTATGTTTTGATTTCACTTGGTGAAATTATCATCAATCTGACATCCCCTGACATGCTGTGGCGCCCCCCTGGGGAGGTGCGCCTCCCACTTTGAAAACCATGGCTGTAATGGAAATAGGCTCACAATGGGGCATGTTTATTTATTTTGGTTCTAGCCAGGAGCCTATTTTTTCACTGCAGTACACAGGGATGCGTGGATGCCATTCGACATATCTTTTCATTCAGACAATGGACCTAGTGTCTATAACCTGCTGCAAATGTTGCCGATGGTTGGGAACAGTGGTCCATTTACACACAAAATCAATACTTAGAAAATTGTGAAGGCAACATGTGATATTTGCACTTGACATATGATGTCAGAGCATGTGATAGATTTAATAAAGTCTATTCTAGTGCATGAACTCGAACCAACAAGAATGTGTATGAATTTTCTGTGTTGCAATGTGCAAACCTGAATAACAGTGCGGGCCAGAGGTATCTGATACTCTTCGATGTTCAGGGTGTCCAGCCACCTCTTCTCCTCCTCCTCCAGAACCTGAGACAGCTCAGTGGTCACTTTCCCCTGGAACACAATAGATCAACTTACCTTTGCAACTTAATACACTTCAACACACTAATTAACAGGGATGGGTCACGTTCCAACAACTAGCTAGGTCACTATTTTATTTAGATTGTCTTTTTTTTATTTAAGTTTTCATATTTTTAGTGGTCAGGTAAAACCAAAACCAGCCATATTATACAGGGTCTCCTTAAGACCAAATAGTCGACTAGTTGCACAGGCAACTGACCGACTAGTCGATTTTGAAAACATGTAGTTTTGCCATGAGAGGTGGCATCCACCTAGGAGCTTTGACTAAATACACATTGGAAATGTATGTACAAAATTAAAAACAATCACACTCTTTGCACATTCTTTGACAAATCTGGCAATGGTCATAAAATATCTTACTAATTCAGGGCTACTTTCAGGATGGGCTTAAAGTTTATTATGTCTGGAGTCTGGGTCGACTAACATACCAGTGAGCACATAACTTAGAGAAAATACATTCAAGTTGCATAATGAATGAAGGGAAAAATTTGTTGTCAGAGCGACTCCTATTGTGTGGCGCTCATTGTAGACAGGAAAACTGTGCATTGACCCTGAAATGCAGCACTCCAATTGACCGTGCAGGTTGCAACGACCAGCCATCTCTGTTAGTGAACAGGATGTGTCGTTGTTGTACCACTTTGAGGTACATGGAAAAGGCTAGGAGAGAAATTAAAAGGCTAGAAGATAGTCAGTGACGAGGCAGCAAAACAGCTTTGGTAATTTCAAGTAATTTCAACAGAGCAGCTTTGGCTTCAACAGCACAGAAAGTCTGTTTTGGTGGTGTTAATTGCAAGTCTTTAATGTATTTCTTATTTAAATTCGGAAAACTCCTGTTTCATGCTTTTGCAAAAATCTTCTTTAAAGGAATAGTTTACCCAAAAATCTTCTGTGGAACACAAAAGAATAAGTTAGACAGAATGCATCTTTTTTACCGTATATAATAGGAGTGTAAATCGATCTTATATCAATTCTCTTATCGATTCTCGCCGATACCTCAAAGTCTGCCGCGATGCGATTTCGATTCAATTCGATTCAGGGGCCTGCGATCAATATTACGATATTATGTGCCTATTTTACACGATCAATTACATTTATTTTCTCACAAATGCAACCAAAATCACTAATATTATAATTAATATTTTATTGAGCTTTCTGAAAACTGCAAATCCAGTATGCACTTTGGCACATCCACATCAAAATAAGGCACTTCATTTGTTGAAAAAAATAATACAGAAAAAAAATATATATATAATACAAAAAATAAAGTCACATATGTGATCATCAATTGTCTGAGGACAGCTCATTGCCTTGTGGAATACTGTAGGTAAACACTACAGTGACAATTTGTCATCTCTACAACTTCCACAGTTGTATTGAAAAATTCTGTTACAGTTTACTGTGATAAATGTTAGAAATTGTGTTGATGTAAAGATTTGAAAAGTCACGTAATTGATGTTCGTGCAAGGCAGGTGTTTTCTCTTTACCTCATCAGCGCTGTTCAAAACATAATTTGACATGGTTGAATTGCTCCTTAGTGCTTTAAAATATAAAATTCTCATGTAGAATTAAATGGTCACATGCATGACAATATGGAGGGAAGCCCATTTAATCACGCATTTAAGCCGCTATGCGCTATCCCGTAACCGGAGAGCTGAGCACAACTCAGTCTTCAATCACTCCGCGAACATCCATGTCCCACATGAGAAGCATATTTATCACTTATAAAACAAAATGAATATCATATTATTCTGTAAGGAAGCCCTGAACCGCACTGTGAAAAAAATTCACCTGGTGAAAAATTTTTTTAGGTGTCTTAGTGCCTTCCTGAGCCTATGTCCTACAAATATAAATTTTTTTCTCCCAAAAATAGTTATTTTCCCTCAAGAAAATGTTTTTTTTTCTTCTAATTTATTATTTGTTACATTTAAATGTATTTATTTATTGTGTGAGAAAAAAAACTTTTTGAAAAAAAAAAAAAAGATATTTGTATATGATATTCAATATGATATTCTTCTTGTTTTATAATGCTAAATATGCTTCTCATGTGGGACATGGATGTTCGCGGAGTGATTGAAGCCTGAAGTTGTGCTCAGCTCTCTCCGCGCGTGCCCATCAACAGGGCTGTGAGCTCAGGTTACAGGATAGCGCATAGCGGCATAAATGAGCGATTAAATCAGGCTTCCCTCCATATTGTGACGATTGTGATGAAATTTTTTGAAGAGAAAATATATATATATTTTTTAAGACACCTAAAAAACTAATTTTCACCAAGTCAAATGTTTTTTTTTCACAGTGCGGTTCACGGCTTCCATATTGCTGCATCGCCTGATGGAAATGTGTTCAGACGTGGCTGGCATTAAAATAAAGGTGCATCTTAAAAAAATATGCATCGATGTTTACACGTTTAATCGATGACATCGCATCATTGGTAATTTGATCGATGCATCAATCCAAATCAATGGATCAATACACCCCTAATATACAATGAAAGTAAATGGTGACAGAGGCTGTCATTCTGCCCAACATTACCTTTCGTAGAAATACGGGTTTGGAACAGGTTTGGAACAACAAGGCAAATAAATGATGACATAATTTTCATATTTGGGTGAACTATCCCTTTAAATGACCTCAGGTCTGTCTTTTCTCAAGTTGCAAATTTGTCTCCTTATATTTTCAAGCCCAGCGTGAACTACATCTCTCTCACGTTTATCTATTAGCAATGATTTCCCCTTATTGTCATCGTATTCTCATTCATTCACTTTTGTTTGACTACTAAATTTTTTCTTGTTTTCGATATCGACTTTTGAATTCAGGGGATTTAAATTATTTTAATAACTTAATAACTTCCACTATGCCAGAGAATTTCAGTTCTTACCCTGACAGAGTTGAGGCAGTCGAGCTCCAGTTTTTCAACTGTCTCCGCTGGCAGCAGTGGACCAAGCTGAGAGAGGTTAATGGGTGTTGTTATGGTGACTGTTCCAAGGACATCCCTGCAGCAACAACAGGAAGAGCAAATCACAAACTGAGTCTGGACTTCACTCATAAGGAAACATTGAATTATGAAGGAACAGGAATGGGAAGGTGGGTTTCACCTCTCATATCAACCAGAGGCTATTTATAATAATCTGTTTTAGCTTTGCTGTTTGTGTATGTGCCATGACAAAAGGATATAGCAGGTAAAACTCAACAAAAAAATAAGCTATAATTATAATTAAAACAGTAAACATACCAAACAATAATGTTAAATGAAACAGTTTTCTTTGTTACGGTAAAGTCAACAAAAAATCGAATCTCTTAATGCATGTCCCTGGTCTTGTTGTGAATAATGCACGCTATTCAAAATAATAATAATAAAAATTCTTCACTGCTGAAAAAAAAAAAGCTTAAAACAACCTAGGTCTTACAGCTGGTTTAAGCTGGTTTCAGCTGGCCTCCCAGCCTGACCAGCCTAAACCCCCTCTAGAACTAGCCAACTGACCAGTATGATCAAGCTGGGAGACCATCTAAGACCAGCCAACCAGCAAACTGAGCAAATTTAAATGTTAGGCAAAGAGAGAATATGCAAGTTGATTGGTTACCCGATTACATGTCAAAGGACCTATCAGTTTACACCATGTGAGCCAATTGGCTTGACATATCACATGTGAGCGAGTTGATTGGCTAACAGATAAGAAGTTCAAAGATCCAATAAGTTTGCGCCATTCAGAGTTACATGCCTGAATTGATCATTTCAGTTGCTGCACAATTAGGGTAAGTTTACACGACAATGATGTACTAAAAACGGAAACGTTTTTCCTTTGCGTTTTTGAACAGTTTCCAGTTGGCGATGTCACTATGTAAAGAAACACATACTAAGCATTCTTCCACAGAGCGGTGAATACAAACAATGAAGATGGCGATGCTGGTCGTAGTAGTGATGCAGTAAATCTACACTTTGCTGGAGAAGCGTCAATAAACTCAAAATCTTGAGCAGCATAAACACAGTCCTGTAGTCCGCCATTGTAGCTTTGAATGGCTTGCGCGTTGTTTTGAAGTAGTCGCGCGCATGCCTATACACTGAACACGTAATATTTGCGTTTTTGTATGTTTACACGGAGATGATAATGCCATCGTTTTCAAAAACTTTGAAACCCGTTTTCAAAAGTTTGCGTTTTCAGGCCCCAAAACGCCGTTGTCGTGTAAACGAACAGCCAAAACGCATAAAAAGTTTTCCATTTTTAGTTGAAAACGTTGTCGTGTAAACGGCACCTTAGACATAAATGCAACCCCCCAACAAAACAGGAAAGCTGCAGAAACGCATAACACAAAACACAACCCCCTATACAAGCAGATCCACCGGCAAGACTTTTGTACTGCTGCTGCTCCGAAGAGCAGGGATGGGAATCGTTAGGAATTTAACAATTCCGGTTCCGATTCCTCTAATGATTCCAGTTCCTTAACGGTTCCAGTAACAATTCCAGTAGTTCTTTTAGTACTTTTGAGGAAGAATGCAATTCTTATTGGATTTATTGTCCTCTGCAGTCTGTTGCCAAATTATGAGATCCTTTAAGAGTTCTACAGAGCAGATATAACAAATCAGAAATACATTTATTACAGTTCTTGTAAAAGGTGTTTGCTGACTTTTTAGAGACATATATACAATCTAATAATTTATCTTAACTAGGCTATATCTGGACTGTATATAAACAAACAAGAAATGTGATAGCATATTTCATTCATTCATTTAAAAAACAACAACTTTAAATTCCTTTGTATTACAAAACTTGCGTATCTTTAGTTAAACATTGTCATATGAACAACCAGTCAGTAACTGCATTGCTTGATTATAGTCTTACAGGTCTAAAGTCACATGACATAACAGTAACAGTTCCAGAGACAGTTTAGACTGTGTTCTATTGTCTAATGTTGTACTTCAAGCTTGTAAGACTTCAACAGTTCTTATTTAATTTCGATTTGGACAATCATAACTTGCACATCAGTGTAAGATTAATACTATACCGGACTAGACCGGAAGCGCAGTATGTTTCGCGCTTTAGATTCGAAAGAACCGGCTCATCTAAACAGTTCTTTTGGGAATCTGACCATACTGGAAGCACTGTCTGTTTTGCACTCTAGATTCAACAGAGTCGTCTCATAAGAATCATTTGCGTGTGTGTTTTATGCTTTTGACCCAGTAGAGGGCAGCGCTGCTGCAGAAATGTGCTGCTGAAAACTGTCAGATTATTTCAGTATGGTTTTCCAGCCGCATCTGCGGAACATTCATGCAGGGTAACCGTTAACGGAGCCAAAAGTCACGAAGATCATCCAATTCCGGTATATTGTAAAGAATGGAACCGTTTCTGAACAAGAACCATTTGTCAGTTCCTAACCCTACCGAAGAGCCATGTGCACAGAGTGTATGCTAGCTAAGTGTGACTTATGGCATGGCATAATGCTAATGAACTAAACCTCTATGTGTGTCTTGGTCTGCTTGACTGCCAACTGCCTTAAACGGCTGTTGACCAAACTCATCATGTGTACCTGGACCTGGAAATCCCAGAGCTTAATTAACTAGTGATTAAGCTTAGCTATGTGTGGATTTATTTAAACTAATGACCTAAATTAGCAATGTGTGCCAGTGCCTGATTTAGCTAATGCTTACCTTGATAAAGATGCACTTTTATGTGTCATGGCCAACAGCAGACCATACTGTGCAACCACCTTAGCAAATAGCATTTTAAGAGAAACTCTCTCAGCGCACTGCAGTGAAACCAGTTTAATTGCAAACTGAGCAAATAAAAATGTTAGGCAAAGAGACCTGTTTGCTTACACCATGTGAACCGATTGGCTTGACATATCATATGTGAGCGGGCTGATTGGTTAACAAACAACAAGTTCATAGAACCTACCAGCTTGTGCTATTCAGAGTTTCATGGCTGAACTGTTGGTTTTTACCTGTTATAGATGTTGTAAAGCCAGTCTAGCAAAGAGTATATATCAGTGATCTGCAGATCTTCAGTAGTGATTAATTGGAGACGACGCATAACAGCCTGGTGGTAGCTTTGTGTGTACACTTGGAAGGAGTCAAATTCTGCAGGATATACAGACACCACATTACGCCGTGCTGCTCCTAGATCCTCTACCATCCGGACCCTGAGCCTATCCAGGTAGGCCGCCAGCTCGCCCACCCGGGCTTCTCCATGCTGGGGTAAGTTTCCGTCAGCCAACTCGACTACTGCCTCCCTCCAGCGTTTTTTGAAGTCCCTCGGACGTGGGCCTCCTGGAGCGGCTCCCTCATCCTGAGCCCAGTCCCGATCAGCCTGTTCCTCCTGCTGAAGCACCTGTACCACCAGTCCCAGATTGGGCCCAGCAGTGGGGGAACGCAGAGACTCCCTCACCACATCCCACAGCTCTTTCTGCAGGGCCTCATACAGCAGTTCCACGTCTTTGGCTTTGCGCCGACTGCTGTCTTTGCTGCTGGGGCTGCTGAACTCCTCAGTGCCTCCTGCTGGTGGAAATTCGGCCTCCCGACACTCCTGCTCCAGCTCCAGGATATGAGTATCGGCCAAAAACAAATCTCTTTTCGTCACCAACTGCAGGATCTCCAATACTGAGAAAACACAGAAAAGAGAGGCTATCCATTAGTCACACAGAAAAGACTGAATACAATTTCACCTTGGGTATTGTTATCTCATAAATATGGTTTGACATGTTTATGGTTGTCCTTTACCAAAATAATTTAATTCATACATTTAAGTCACCATGTCTCATAGAAATGGACACGATGAGTAGCATTATCAGTATTCATTGATCACAGATGGCTGTGATACTGGCATTTTCTTAATTATTGCTTAAAAAGTCCAAATGAATATCTTGCTAAAAAAAAAAAAGACCAGCATAGAGGGTCACCAGCATTTGTTGTGTTTTGAATGCTGGTCCCTATAGCATGTGGGCTGTTAAGTAAAATTAAGCAAGTAAGTCTATCAAAACATCCTAATACCACATTTACTTAAGAAGCAATGGAGAACAAGACATAAAAAACTGAGTAAGATAAGGATTTTTTTCAGTGAAACCAGCACTGAGCAGCACAAACCAGGGTGAACTAGGATGTAAATTCCCCAAATCATGTAGTGATTAATGCACCTGAAACAGTCAAATGGTTTAAACCTCTGAATAAAACACCTCAGATTCTCAGTAAAACAAATTATCTCTTCAAAAAAAGAAATGTTCCTTTTTCAGGACACTGTATTTTAAAGATAGTTTTGTAAAAATCCAAATAACTTTACAGATCTTTATTGTAAAGGGTTTAAACAATGTTTTCCATGCTTGTTCAATGAACCATAAACAATTAATGAACATGCACCTGTGGAATGGTCATTAAGACACTAACAGCTTACAGACGGTAGGCAATTAAGGTCACAGTTATAAAAACTTAGGACACTAAATAAACTTTTCTACTGACTCTGACAGGACTGGCAAAAAGTGCTCTTCACTGATGAGTCGCGGTTTTGTCTAACCAGGGGTGATGGTCGGACTTGCGTTTATCGTCAAAGGAATGAGCATTACACCAAGGTCTGTACTCTGGAGCGGGATTGATTTGGAGGTGGAGGGTCCATCATGGTCTGGGGCGGTGTGTCACAGCATCATTGGACTGAGCTTGTTGTTATTGTAGGCAATCCCAACGCTGTGCGTTACAGGGAAGACATCCTCCTCCCTCATGTGGTACCCTTCCTGCAGGCTCATCCAGCATGACAATGCCACCAGCCATACTGCTCGTTCTGTGCTTGATTTCCTGCAAGACAGGAATGTCAGTGTTCTACCATGGCCAGCGAAGAGCCCGGATCTCAATCCCATTGAGCACGTCTGGGACCTGTTGTATTGGAGGGTGGGGGCTAGGGCCATTCCCCCCAGAAATGTCCGGGAACTTGCAAGTGCCTTGGTGGAAGACTAGGGTAACATCTCACAGCAAGAACTGGCAAATCTGGTGCAGTCCATGAGGAGGAGATGCACTGCAGTACTTAATGCAGCTGGTGGCCACACCAGATACCCCCCCCCCCTTTGTTCAGGGACACATTATTCCTTTTCTGTTAGTCACATGTCTGTGCAACTTGTTCAGTTTATGTCTTAGTTGTTGAATCTTTTTATGTTCATACAAATATTTACATATGTTAAGTTTGCTGAAAATAAAAGCAGTTGAAAGTGAGAGGACATTTATTTTTTTGCTGAGTTTAGTTACACAAAGCAGACACATAAAAGAGTATGTGCTTCCGATTATGTGTAAGAGCACAAACATTGATTTCCTTTCAGAGATTTTATATCCAAAAACTTCTTTGATATTTTTCAGTTTTAAAAAGGTTCTCATTGTTCTCATAATAAAGTTTCACTTGATATGCAGCACATGAAGCTATCACTTTTGTCATGTTGTACAGGGACAATGGGTCACAGCATCTCTGAAGAACTGCTGGTTTCCTTCACATTTGAACTTGTGCACTTCAAAGGGATCATCAGGGACTGCTTTATGCAAAGTATATTTTATGTGTTTGCATTTAGAAGACACTTTTATCTAAAGCAACATACAGTGCATTCAAGCTAAACTGTATTTAAGAAGTACATGCATTTCATGGGTACCGTACACTCTTATATGTCTGAACAAAGCCGATAAGATTCATTATATACAGTGTGTTAAGTGCTGAAAAAATTTCTGCAACATCCATTAGAGAGAACCACCTATTGTGAGTGTTCTCATGATTATGGGAACGTTATCTTGGCCATTCCATACAATTGCTCATTAGTAGATTTCAAACTCTTGAGCTAAAACATAAATGCACTATATCTTCCAGATGGTCAAATGGACTGCCAATGCACTCTGTTGGCAATGGTTTATGATGATCTCACTCGTGTTTCTGATGTGTAGGAGCAAAGAAATCCCTGATGAAGCAGACCTTCTCTCATTTAGCTCAGTGCTCACACCCTTTTGTCATAATTTCCAGTCCTCTCCTTTGGGATGAACACATATACTTGACTTAACAATCTCATCTGATTACTTGAGACATGTTTGACATAAGTTTAATGTGTTTTTTTAACTCAATCTACAGGAAAGGGAAGAGGTCACCAAGGTCTTCCATATATATTTTGCATCTTCAGACATACAAGACAAAATCTCTACAGCAAATTAAATGCATGGTGTTTTGGGACAAACAAAATAAACAACAAACTTTATTCAGAACTGAGTGATAACTAAAATCAGGTCTCTTAGATACATTTTTCACAATGTTTTTATCTTATGTAGCCCCTATGCCCCATCCCTTACACAAATGGAGTGTTATGGCAAACTTTCCACAAATTCGCCACTCATTATTTTCTAATCCAATTGAGCCTTACGGCAAACTCTTCATTGTTGCCAAAGGTTTGCTGCAGGTTCACCACTACCAGTGAAAAGCTGCAAACTTCTGGCAAACACTTGTGGCAAATCGCTAGCTCATTTGCACGTGAAAATAACGAGTGGGAAATTTGCAGAAAATCTGCGGTAAGTTTGTCAGAATTCTAATTTGTTTTGTAAGGGATGGTATAATATCTTCTTTTAAACTAATATTACACTGGAGTTCATTCATATTAAAATCAGTGTGCAGCCAAAATGCAGCCTATAAAGGCATTTTGCCTTTATAGGGCAGTGTACACATCTTAAGCTTAAACTTAATCTGTTTGCCTGTAAGTATCTGATCAAACCATGGTTACACAAGGAAATGGAAGCTCTCATGACTCAATGAACTGTGAGTTAAAATTCAAACCTTTATAAGTTAACCCCCAAAAATGCATTCATCTAGGGCATGAGTCCAATGGTCACAGTAGAAGGAATCTTTGGAGTCCGACTAACTCGCAAAATTTGGTGCTCCAGCACGATACACTAAAAAAAGATTGTGGGGATGGGGTCGTGATCGTGTATCTGTCAGCGGGAGAGAGAAAGTGGTAAGGCTCGTCACCTGGGCCGTCATTATCTCAACACCTGTCTTGTTATAGTGATGGCAGAGGGAGACCTAAAAAGGGCGATGGACACGGCAGTATGGGGAAAGAGAAACAAGAGAGAGATTGTTCCTGCATCTGTGACAGTTACAACTCGTTTGTGTGTTTACGTGGCAACTAAGAGCCCTTTTTGATTAAGTTTTTGTGAGTGACGCTGAAGAGTAATAAAATACTCACATTGACAGTTCACTGCCTCCTGACTCATTCATTACTCAATTTACGAACTTGTTACAAAGCAAGATGTTGCACAAAGGTTAAAAACTGGCACATGTGTACATGAAAAACTATTAAAAAACAGTGCAGGTTGGATAAAAAAACTTGGTGTGAATGTCTGCTAATCATATTTTTTGCAGCCTTGCAAGCCCTGGTATTTCTTTCAGGAAATGTAAATCTAGTTTATGTATGCCGTTTTATTTGTTTAAATGTGTTTATTGTGTATACTGGTGTGTTTAGGAGCTTTGTAGAGCATTGTGGGCAACGTGACCCCTCAACCAGTGAGGACTCCATTCATAGAGCCAACTGCTCTGGACAGGGTAGTCAACTTGCTGAAAAAAGACTTTCAGAACATATCAATGTCTAATAACATCATGATGCTCCTGCATGAGATACTGAAAAAAAAACAAAAAACTGTGAGATCTGTGGCAACGGTCAAAGGTCTCCATCCAGTGCATGTTTATGTACATATAAAAACAGCACAGATGGAAAAACGCATTTGGCGTGAATGGCTCCAATAATTATTTTTAGAGCAGAGAATTTCTGCAAAAAAGCATATTCACTATAGAAATTGATATGACTTTGCCATGACTTCTACAATTTTAGACATTTCCATGACTTTTCCAGGCCTAAAATTAACCATTTTAAAACTCTAATTTCCAGGTTTTTCCTGAATGTGGGAACCTTGTTTATAAGACATCTGATTACAATGCAAGAGAGCCTGGAAGTAAAACAATTTTACTCCGGCTTCTATGTCTCTTCAACAGAACCTTACTATTTTGAAAGAATGGACAGCAGTTATGGCGTTGTGCTTTTTTCTAAACATTTTAACATCTATTACACATAACAAAGATACGTCACAGATCAGCTGTGAAATTAACTGCCCCTGCTGCTGAATTTCTCCCCTGAACACTGAACAGAGAGTCAGGGGCCCTTTACAGTGCTGAGTTGCCCATTTATTTCCTGAAACTTCCTGACTCTTCTTAAAGGGAAGGATGCAGGGGTGTTCGGTTGGCGCCTGACTCATCTGTCCCTATCCCTATCGGGGATGGACTGTCCAGTTATGCCATTACCTACCCCTCCATTCTCGGCTCCTTTGCATATTAATGGCCAGAGTGTGCCAGTCCATCGGAAGGAGATCTAAATTTCAAATACAATACCGTCAAGCTTATCGCCATCACAGACGGGGATGAGGTGCAAAAATTTATTTTCTTCCTGTTCTTGAGAAAAAAGCTGGAGTCACTCCCTCTGGTGCTCATCCACGTGAAAAGTCCTCCACCCAAAGACAACAAGTCACTGTATTATATGTGTGGCTTTGAGACTATACAACTGTTGACCCTCAACTTTGAGGGATGAAAAGGTTGGCCCCTATAAGCTTCTGTCTGAGAGGAGAGAGAACTGAATCTCAAATGACCTTAAAACAACACTGAGACTGAAGTCCCAGATGTTGAAGTTTAAATGGTTTATCCCACAGTCATTAAAAAGCTGAACGTTGCCAGTAAGTTACTGAGGGCTGATCTAAGTTATATAGAAGACAACACTCGTTCTTTGTTTCAAGTGAGGCTCACTCTCTAAATTCATGGTGTGGAGCATACTTTACTAAAGCTTGGACATGTCACTACCCTTCCTTAATGAAAACTACAGGGATTGAGTTGCCTTTTAAGGGTACGCATGGCACATTTGCTGCACAAACTCCTCCACCACCACTTCCAGGTGGACGTGGTAGTACTACTTGCTATTGTCAAAGATTTTAAAGGGTGGGGACAACCATCTCAGATCTGACTAAGCAAGATATCTGCTAACACAGACTCCAACACACCTGCACAATCAACACCTCTCAGCAGTACCAATCAACTGTTACAGGAAAAAGATTAGCCAGGATTCTAGGAATGTAATGGAATATGATCTGTTCTTTGTCGTGCCACAGGTCTTCATTATTCTCCATTAACCCCCTGTGTTTCAGAGTCAAATCTCTCAGGTTCAGTAAAAGACTACATTTTCTGACAAGCTGGAACACAAAGAAACCAAAGAACTTGAGAAAAAGCAGACCACAGAAACTTCCCCGTTTCCTCTGCACATCATTCTTCCATTTCCCTTATTTAATGCTCATCGTGTGCAGAGGAGACATAATTTTCCCCATAAATAAAATATCTAATAAGAAGAGGATGATTGTATTTCCTGTCCCTGCCTCAAAAACCTTACCAGCACAGATGGGTCAAACCATGCTTGGCAGCCACACTGTCCACAGCTAAAATGTTGTTTTTACCAGTGTTTTTATTGTTAACGAAAATGAAATGAAAACATTTTCCGGGTTCAATATAAAGTTGTGCTCTAAAGTTTGCATACCCTGGCAGAAATTGTGAAATTTTGGCATTGATTTTGAAAATATGATTGATCAGGCAAAAAAAAAAAAAAGACTGTCTTTTATTTAAGGATAGTGATCATATGAAGCCAGTTATTATCACATAATTGTTTGGCTCCTGGTCAAAAGTTGACATACCATTGAATGTTTGGCCTTGTTACAGACACACAAGGTGACACACACAGGTTTAAATGGCAATTAAAGGTTAATTTCCCACACCTGTGGCTTTTTAAATTGCAATTAGTGTCTGTGTATAAATAGTCAATGAGTTTGTTAGCTCTCACGTGGATGCACTGAGCAGGCTAGATACTGAGCCATGGGGAGCAGAAAAGGACTGTCAAAAGACCTGCGTAACAAGGTAATGGAACTTAATAAAGATGGAAAAGGATATAAAAAGATATCCAAAGCCTTGAAAATGCCAGTCAGTACTGTTCAATCACTTATTAAGAAGTGGAAAATTCAGGGATCTCTTGATACAAAGCCAAGGTCAGGTAGACCAAGAAAGATTTCAGCCATAACTGCCAGAAGAACTGTTCGGGATAAAAAGAATAACCCACAGGTAACCTCAGGAGAAATACAGGCTGCTTTGGAAAAAGACGGTGTGGTTGTTTCAAGGAGCACAATACTTGTTGACCCCTCTCCAAACATAGCGCTTAAGGTTGTGACCATAAAGCTCTATTTTGGTCTCGTCACTCCAAATTACAGTATGCCAGAAACTGTGAGGCGTGTCAAGGTGTTGTCGGGCATATTGTAACCAGACTTTTTTTGTGGCATTGGCTTCTTTCTGGCAACTCGACCATGCAGCTCATTTTTGTTCAAGTATCGTCGTATTGTGCTATTGTTGCCAGGGTATGCAAACTTTTGAGCACAAATCTAAGTTAAGCTCTAAGTTCAGACAACCCTGAAAAATTTAACAGTGTTAAACAGATTTAAATCATGTCAGTTAACATATGAACTTTTGCAGCCCTAAAATACTAAAATACCGAAAAACTAAAACAAAACAAACTAGAAAACACTATCTAAAAAAAAATATCTAAAAATTAACAATCACAGAGTAAAAACTAACAAAATCTAAACTTCACTGACAAAACAAATTGAAAATAAAATAGAAATAAAAACTTCAGCCTCACAAGTTTTAACCATTATTAGTAACTCCAGGCTCAGTGAGATGAAGTGGCTTTAAAAGAGACAACTAGCCTCGCCTGTCACTGGAGACCTTAGGTCATGACATGAGCCCTTCTCAGGACAGAACGGTCCCACTCCCTTCTTGATTTAAGTCAAAGTATACTTTATTGTCCCCAATGGGGAATTTGGTGTGGACTCAATATTGCTGCATTTCATTAAACATTAAAAATTACACACAGTACAGCACAAACACACAATAAAAGACATTCAATCAATATGAACTGATAAATTAAAAATTTGCACTGATACAGGCACAAATGAGTTCTTAAACCTATTTATTTTACAATGTGGAACTCGCTATCTTCTTCCAGAAGGAAGCAATTCATACTGCGAGTACAAAAAGTGGCATGGATCACTCATAATTTTCTTCACCTGGCTAAGTATGCACTGCTCATATAGAGACTAGAGGTTGTGGTACTCTTTCCGTGCCATAATTTTCAGTGCTGTCTGTACTAAATGTATTAACTTAGATTTTAGCTTTACAGTAAGATACCCAAACCATACAGTTATTCTGTACCTGACAATACCTTTTAAAACAGCCTGATAAAACAAAAACACCATTTTCTTATTAACTCCATAAAAACACAGTCTACGTAAAAAATACAATCTCTGATGCAGACAAGCGCAAACCCATTCAATGTGTGTATTCCAAGTGAGTGAACTATCTATGTACAGTAGATACCCAAATACTTATAGGACTGTGTTTGTGTAATTTGCTGGCCATGTATAATCACTTGACAATGGTTACCTATGCCCTTAGGATCAAAGACAATCTCTTTTCTTTTCATTTATTATTAAATAATTCTTATCACACCAAACAACCTTGATTCCGACTGGTAGATAGTGCTGATATTGTCTTGCTCGTGAAGTAATCTCAAGATAGCAGTGTCATCTGAGTATTTAAAAATATAATTGTGTGGGTCTGGGTAGCTCAGCGAGTATTGATGCTGACTACCACCCCCGGAGTCGCGAGTTCGAATCCAGGGTGTGCTGAGTGACTCCAGCCAGGTCTCCTAAGCAACCAAATTGGCCCGGTTGCTAGGGAGGGTAGAGTCACATGGGGTAACCTCCTCGTGGTGGCGATTAGTGGTTCTCGCTCTCAATGGGGTGCGTGGTAAGTTGTGCGTGGATCGCGGAGAGTAGTATGAGCCTCCACATGCAGAGTCTCCACGGTGTCATGCACAACAAGCCACGTGATAAGATGCACGGACTGACGGTCTCAGAAGCGGAGGCAACTGAGACTTGTCCTCCGCCACCTGGATTGAGGTGAGTAACTGCGCCACCACGAGGACCTACTAAGTAGTGGGAATTGGGCATTCCAAATTGGGAGAAAAGGGGATGAATATATATATATATATATATATATATATATATATATATATATATATATATACACAGTTGTGCTCAAAAGTTTGCATACCCTGGCAGAAATTGTGAAATTTTGGCATTGATTTTGAAAATAGGACTGATCACGCAAAAAAACGTCTTTTATTTAAGTATAGTGATCATATGAAGCCATTTATTATCACATAGTTGTTTGGCTCCTTTTTAAATCATAAAGATAACAGAAATCACCCAAATGGCCCTGATCAAAAGTTTACATACCCTTGAATGTTTGGCCTTGTTACAGACACACAAGGTGACACACACAGGTTTAAATGGCAATTAAAGGTTAATTTCCCACACCTGTGGCTTTTAAAATTGCAATTAGTGTCTGTGTATAAATAGTCAATGAGTTTGTTAGCTCTCACGTGGATGCACTGAGCAGGCTAGATACTGAGCCATGGGGAGCAGAAAAGAACTGTCAAAAGACCTGCGTAACAAGGTAATGGAACTTTATAAAGATGGAAAAAGATATAAAAAGATATCCAAAGCCTTGAAAATGCCAGTCAGTACTGTTCAATCACTTATTTAGAAGTGGAAAATTCGGGGATCTCTTGATACCAAGCCAAGGTCAGGTAGACCAAGAAAGATTTCAGCCACAACTGCTAGAAGAATTGTTCGGGATACAAAGAAAAACCCACAAGTAACCTCAGGAGAAATACAGGCTGCTCTGGAAAAAGACAGTGTGGTTGTTTCAAGGAGCACAATACGATGATACTTGAACAAAAATGAGCTGCATGGTCGAGTTGCCAGAAAGAAGCCTTTACTGCGCCAATACCACAAAAAAGCCTGGTTATAATATGCCCGACAACACCTTGACATGCCTCACAGCTTCTGGCACACTGTAATTTGGAGTGACGAGACCCAAATAGAGCTTTATGGTCACAACCATAAGCGCTATGTTTGGAGAGGGGTCAACAAGGCCTATAGTGAAAAGAATACCATCCCCACTGTGAAGCATGGTGGTGGCTCACTGATGTTTTGGGGGTGTGTGAGCTCTAAAGACACGGGGAATCTTGTGAAAATTGATGGCAAGATGAATGCAGCATGTTATCAGAAAATACTGGCAGACAATTTGCATTCTTCTGCACGAAAGCTGCGCATGGAACGCTCTTGGACTTTCCAGCATGACAATGACCCTAAGCACAATGCCAAGTTGACCCTCCAGTGGTTACAGCAGAAAAAGGTGAAGGTTCTGGAGTGGCCATCACAGTCTCCTGACCTTAATATCATCAAGCCATTCTGGGGAGATCTCAAATGTGCGGTTCTTGCAAGACGACCAAAGACTTTGCATGACCTGGAGGCATTTTGCCAAGACGAATGGGCAGCTATACCACCTGCAAGAATTTGGGGCCTCATAGACAACTATTACAAAAGACTGCACGCAGTCATTAATGCTAAAGGGGGCAATACACAGTATTAAGAACTAAGGGTATGCAGACTTTTGAACAGGGGTCATTTCATTTTTTTCTTTGTTGCCGTGTTTTGTTTTATGATTGTGCCATTCTGTTATAACCTACAGTTGAATATGAATCCCATAAGAAATAAAAGAAATGTGTTTTGCCTGCTCACTCATGTTTGCTTTAAAAATGGTACATATATTACCAATTCTCCAAGGGTATGCAAACTTTTGAGCACAACTGTGTATATATATATATATATATATATATATATATATATATATATATATATATATATAATTCTGTGAGTGCCTGCTTGAGCACTCATTTGTAAAAAGTGTAAAAAGGACTGGTGAACTAACACAGCCTTGTGCAACACCCGTACTGATCATTTTTTGTTGTGACAGACAGTTATTTACTTTCACACATTGCATTCTACTTGTTAAAAAAGAAGAATACCATTTGATAATTGATGGGTTTACACTCAGCTGCTCCAGTTTTTTAGCCAACAATGAGGTTGAAGTGTATTAAAAGCAGAACTAAAATCGATAAAAAGTAACCGAGCATAAGCTCTAGGATCCTCCATGTGTTTCAAAATCAAGTGCATAATGCTATTAATGGCATCCTCAGTGCCCCTTCCTTGTCTATAAGCAAACTGTAAAGAATCTAATTTACTACTGATGTCTGCCTTTAACATAGACACCACACACTTTCAAAACATTTCATTACAATTGACATTAGTGCAACAGGTCTAAAGTCATTGTTTTCTGATGGCTTTGCTTTCTTTGGGACTGGTACAAAAACAGCCTTTTTCCAAAGGTTAGGAACAGTTTGGGTGTCTAAAGATTGTTGAAAAATGGGGCACCATGCCAAGGTCAATTAATCTCCACAACTTTTTAAAATAAAAGCTGAAATTCCATCAGGACATGAAGATTTCTTAGAGCAGATATGTTTAAAAAGGTACTTACCTTAAAAAGATACAAAGAGACAATTTGGGTCAATCAACAACTCATTATCACCTTTAAACATGAAAACATTCCTTCAGAGATTCTATACTGTCCTTGGACCACACACTTACTTTTTTAATCTTGGGTTTACGTCTCTTCAGAAGTGTCTTATATGTTGTAATTAAATAAACAGTTGTGGTCAGAATTTGACAAGGGAGGCCTTGATCTTGCAGTATATGCCTCTTTTATGTTCCCATAGCATTTATCAAGTACTTTTTTATCTCTGGTATTGCATTTTACATACTGTTCATAACCAGAAAGTACCAGTTCTAATTTGCAGTGATTGAAATCTCCTAGACGGGCTCTTGGTGTGCGCTGCAGCTGGAGTTGGATACAGTCACTTATATGGCCCACAGCTTTTGCTGCATTGCCAGATGGAGGGACATAAACTGCACAGTTTAGAAATGTTCCCAAACTCCCGCAGAATATAAAAAGGCCTTAAACTTAGGCACAACAATTCAATATCATAATTACATATAAAAGTTTTCACTTTAATTTACAAACACGCAAATGTTTACGCTTCGACTTTTCCTAGATGCAGCAGTTCTATCTACTCGAACAAGAGAGAAGCCTTCCACCTCAGTTTGAGAGCAGGCAACCTCTGTATGAAGCCAGGACTCTATTAGAACCATAAGGCCCGCATCCCAATACTCAAAACAAGCCTTGGCTTTAATGTGTAGTTCCTCAATTTTGTATTGCAGCGATCTAACGTTGCTTAGAATTATTGCAGGCAGTTGAGTTCTGTTACCACGACACCGAAGACACTGTCTGACACCTCCTCTTTGTCCTCTCCTCCGCAGACATCTGCTTCTAACCAGCTGTGCTCTCAGGAATGCCAGCAATTTCACAGGTATATTATATTCCGCAGAATGGAGCAACAGCAAATCATCTCTTGTATATGTCAGCGCTGGGTTTCTGTTCTTTGGCGCCGTTTGTTATGAGTGACAGTGAAGCCAGGTACGCGATGATCAATATCCAAAGGTAAAACCGTGTGTATGTCTCCATTACAACGTCCTCCTTTTCTGTCCAACTTATCCGATGAACTTACTCAACCAAAATAAAGAGACAAAGAGACATTTAACAGTTAACAATGTGTCAGCAACAACATGAGAGTCCGTGTCGCCAGCAGAGCAGCACCACCGGAAGGTATGTCCATTTATTTGGACATGGCCAATGTCAAGAGAACAATTCTAAATTGGACCATTTGGAAAACACCTTACACTGAATGCTACCCTGCCCTCTCTTAATACTTGGTTTATTTTACTTGAGTGAATAAATCCTCTTGCCAAGTGCTGGACAATAGTTGGATATGGTGGAAATGTTGGCTATTCCCTTTGCCAGTTGGCATGGCTAAATATTTCCTATCATAAACATGAATGTATTAATTGCAATTGTTCTGCTCAGACACTGTTTCCATGGTGGCCACTGTTGAATGAGTCTCTGCTGCAGTAATGGCTTATGGTTGGAGCTTGGAGGCTGTGGGTTGTAATTTGGTGAAGCCTGGAAATCATTTACTAAGATGAGGAGTTAACGCCCTTCTATATGGCTTCTTTATCAATGCAGTCAGATGTTATCTTAACGGTCAGACGCTGACAATCCAGAATACAACTGAATACATTCTCACCCAAGAGATACTAGCCATCGGAACGCAACCGCGGTGAGTAACCGTGCCACCACGAGGACCTGCTAAGTAGTGGGAATTGGGCATTCCAAATTGGGAGAAAAGGGGATGAAAAAAATATATATAACAGCTATATTATATTCCGCAGAATGGAGCAACATCAAATCATCTCTTGTATATGTCAGCGCTGGGTTTCTGTTTTTTGGCGCCGTTTGGTATGAGTGACAGTGAAGCCAGGTACGCGATGATCAATATCCAAAGGAAAAACCGTGTGTATGTCTCCATTACAATGTCCTCCTTTTCTGTCCAACTTATCCAACGAACTTACTCAACCAAAATAGAGAGACAAAGAGACATTTAACAGTTAACAATGTGTCAGCAACAACATGAGAGTCTGTGTCGCCAGCAGAGCAGCACCACCGGAAGGTATGTCCATTTATTTGGACATGGCCAATGTCTAGAGAACAATTCTAAATTGGACCATTTTGAAAACACCTTACACTGAGTGCTACCCTGCCCTCTCTTAATACTTGGTTTATTTTACTTGCATGAATAAATCCTCTTGCCAAGTGCTGGACAATAGTTGGATATGGTGGAAATGTTGGCTATTCCCTTTGCCAGTTGGCATGGCTAAATATTTCTTATCATATCACTGCTCAGACACTGTTTCCATGGTGGCCACTGCTGAATGAGTCTCAGCTACAGTTATGGCTTATGGTTGGAGCTTGGAGGCTGTGGGTTGTAATTTGGTGAGGCCTGGAAATAATTTACTAAGATGAGGAGTTAATGCCCTTCTATATGGCTTCTTTATCAATGCAGTCAGATGTCATCTTAACGGTCAGATGCTCTGACAATCAAGAATACCACTGAATACATTCTCACCCAATAGATACCAGCCATCAGAACGCAACCCGGACCTTACCCTCTGAACTCATAGCAAAGCAACAATGAGTCTTGGTTGCAACATTCTTTGTTTTCTAAGAACCATTTCTTCATATTTTTGCAACATCATGGAAATGACGGTCTTTTGTTAAAGAGATAGTTCAACTGAAAAATAAAAATCCTCCTAATTAACCCTCAAGTTGTTCCGAACTCGTACGATTTTCCTTCCTCCACAGAACACAGAAGGAGATATAATGGAGAATGTTCAGTCTCAGTTACTATTCTCTTTCATTGTATGGAAAAAACATGCAATGAAAGAGAGTGGTGACTGAGGCTAACGTTTACGGGTTTGGAACAACATGAGAATGAGTAAATGATGACAGAATTTTTAATTTTTAGGTGAACTGTCCCTTAACCTCATGCGACCTCGTGTACACATGTGTGGACATTGTATTTTAGCTTCGCTATGCACAATGTAACATTTAAATTTATTTAAACTGAATGATTTCAGTTCAGAAGACTCTGAGCTGTCAGTAAAGGGTTAAACTTTTGACATACAGAGTCATATGACAAAACAACATGGTGTCGATCACAGCAGAGTTTGTCTTTGGGAGAAACGCCAACAAAACTACATCTGGTAAGAAACGTAATTAAGTTTTTACATTGAAACCTGTCTGAATAAAAATATTAGAGTCTCTAGTTTCATCCGATATGCCATTTTTAAAATTTGAGCAATTTATCACGAAACGCCATGCTGCTAAACACTATGTACACTAATGTCTACTTCAGTGCATTTTTCCTTAGAAATCCTCTATTTACTGTGCATTATCACATTGAGAATCAATGGGTTCAACCAAAAGCTGAACATTTTTGCTTTTAAAGGCTTTATATGGAGTTAAGATGAAAATAAGGTGCATTTCAAACTGTTCTGAGACCAGTGCAGACAGACAGCACACTGGAGGTTAAGTCATTCACTAAATAGGGAGCAAGGGAGCATCCTATAGTTCTCTGCAACTAAATGCATTCACTCCTAAAATCTGCACTCCCATCATCTGCAGCCTGCAGTTTCAGACTGTAGATGATGTTTTGACCACTAAACATGTTTGACAGACATGGGACAATGGTAATCAGTATAGATATATATACATAATTTATAATGTATAATTTTATTTTAACATGGTTGACAGTGATTGGATGATGCTGGCCATTACTTTGAATCAGAATTAATTACGCTAATTTCTGATGCAATATCTGTAACATCTCAAAAACATGAATAACCAACACTGCTGGAAACATAATGAATTTGATAAAAATGAGTTTCTAGGTATTATTTAAATGTTTACAACTTAGTCCGGCTGTCCACACATGTGGACATCAATTTTTAGGAAAATTATTTGCTCTAGATTTATTTTATTTTTTTTCATGGTTATTAGGTGCTACTAGTTACACATCAAAAAGGGAAATGGAAAATGCACACAGCAGTCATGTTCGGGACTCAGGAGGTTAAAGGAAGGGTACCTTCCAGTGTTCATTCATTCAAGATCAATCATACGTTTTCATAAAAGTTTGTTTAATAAAGAAAGATCTTTGAGGTTGAACCGCCCACTCCATTTGATATAATAACTGTGTTTTGATCTATGGAATCTAATATTGGAAAAGCAAGGTGCTCAAGAAAGCTATTCATAACACAGGAAGTAAAGGTATTCAACATGTTTTGCCTGCTTACTCCTCCTCAGTTATAATCTGATCTGATTTTCCAGTAGTTGACATTCGACATTTGAAACACCCTCCATGAAACTGCATTTACGTCCTGTTCTTAGCTCCATTTTCTTGATTTTCTTACATGTGCAGAGACCCAGGCATGCATGCATTGTACATGTTTTTTGAAGCGCTACTTCCTCATTTAATGTTTCTTCTGTCCCTTATATTCTTTCAATGCTTTATTGCAAAGATGTTAGACAACACTCTTTAAAAACACGCTTGACTCCTTGTGAATTAAATCATGAAAGTGTTATGAATATAATTCACTCTGCATTACTCAGGAATGTGCTGCCACTTGAGAACAGCTGCAATGGAGCAATGTTTTCTTATGACACAACTCTTAGAGTTTGTCAGCAAAATAAATGGGAAGTATCGTTTAAGCTCCCTTGGGAGACGTTTTTTGGAATACTGAAGGGGTCGAAGAAACAGATACTATGCTAAGAAAAGGAATCGCCATTGGAATTTTGATTACCAAAAGACAGCTATAAGTAAGCCATCCATTGCCTTCAGTTTGGGGACTGTTTATCTAACCATTGGAAGATGTGGGAGTGACACTTTACTCAACTATATATTCAACTATAATGTGGCATCCACTTTCATAGATCCTCATCCACAGTGGACTGTATTTGGTGATTTCATCAATAATTCCAATATGTTAACAAAAATGCTTTTCACCCAAATTATAGATGGAATGTAAAGTGTCCTGTGGTCTCTTCTGAATCTGCACATAGCAGAAAGTTGCTGAATGCGCAACTTGGACACCCACTTGAATGTTGCAAGAGGTCACCAGAAGATTTTCCCGTTAACATGATGTGGCTAAATACACAAATAAAAAGTGCTTTTTTGCTGTGTCAGCTGGGACATGCAAAGCAGCGAGAATTACTAAACTTATCCCCCCTGCTGAAACAAAGCAAAGACATGATCAAACTTGACACCGTGGGGCACATTCAGATCCACTTTGCTCAGATTCCTCTTTTATCATATTCCATGCTGCATTTACACAAGGGGAACAAGGTTGTTGGTTTCAAATGTGATAGCCCACTTGCCCGTATGGTGGAAACGTTAATGTTCATATATTTGGTCATATATGTACACATTCAAATTCCAGTATTATTTGTGAAAATATTTGTTATATATATATATATATATATATATATATATATATAAAATTTTTGTAGTATAATAACTCTTCAATATCTACTTCTATCAAGAAAACCATACATAAAAATTCCAACCTGGTCTCAAAGAACCGCATTACTCTTCCTACATTTTAGCAAAAAGACGTAAGGAAGGCATAAGGCAGTAAGAGAACAGTCAGTTCTTGAATTTCATGTGTTGGAAGCAGGAAAAATGGGCAAGCATAAGGATCTGAGCGACTTTGACAAGGGCCAAATTGTGATGGCTCAGACGAATGGGTCAGAGCATCTCCAAAACGGCAGGTCTTATGGGGTGTTCCCGGTATGCAGTGGTTAGTACCTACCAAAAGTGGTCCAAGGAAGGACAACCGGTGAACTGGTGACAGGGTCATGGGCGCCCAAGGCTCATTGATGCGTGTGGGGAGCGAAGGCTAGCCCATCTAGTCCGATCCCACAGAAGAGCTACTAAATTGCTGAAAAACTTAATGCTGGCCATGATAAAAAGGTGTCAAAACACAGAGTGCATTGCAGCTTGCTGCATATGGAGTTGTGTAGCCACAGACCGGTCAGAGTGCCCATGCTGACACTTGTCCACCGTCGAAAGCGCCTACAATGGGCACGTGAGCGTCTGAATTGGACCATGAAGCAATGGAAGAAGATGGCCTGGTCTGATGAATCATGATTTCTTTTAGATCATGTGGACGGCCGCTGTGGATGGCCGCAGTGCGTGTGCGTCATTTACCTGGGGAAGAGATGGCAGCAGGATGCAACATGGGAAGAAGGCAGGCTGGCAGAAGCAGTGTGATACTCTAGGCAATGTTCTGCTGGGAAACCTTGGGACCTGGCCGTCATGTGGATGTTACTTTGACATGTACCACCAACCTAAAGATTGTTGCAGACCACATACACCCCTTTATGGCAACGGTATTCCCTGATGGCAGTGGCCTCTTTCAGCAGGATAATGCACCCTGCCACACTGAAAAAACTGTTCAGGAATGGTTTGAGGAACATGACGCAGATTTCAAGGTGTTGACTTGGCCTCCAAATTCCCCAGATTTCAATCCAATTGAGCATCTATGGGATGTGCTGGACAAACAAGTCCGATCCATGGAGGCCCCACCTCACAACTTACAGGACTTAAAGGATCTGCTGCTAATGTCTTGGTGCCAGATACCACAGGACACCTTCAGAGGTCTTGTGGAGTCCAGGCCTCGATGGGTCAGAGCTGTTTTGGTGGCACGAGGGGGACCTACACAATATTAGGCAGGTGGTTTTAATGTTGTGGCTGATCGGTGTATATATTATAGATATATTTGCATTACATAACAAACCACATTTACAAGCGTGTTAGAGCATGGTGACATTGTGCTGTAACTCAACTGATAGTGAGTTGCACTTGCAATGCAAAGGACTGGGGTATGAGGTGTGCAAACCAAGCAAGTCGACACGTGAGCCAAAAGCCAAAATGATGTGTTTGATTCAGCAATTGCATTTTTCATGTCACATTTGCTTTTTAAGACACTATCGGTTAAGTTTATGCTGAAAGTTTAGGGTAGGGAGGTCAGTTTTGTTCATTTACCTTCAAAACCTCATCTGTTTGGGAGAATATTTAACTCACTTTTAGCACCACACAGTGGACATTTCACCTCGGAACTGCCGTGATACCTGTAATGAACCTCATAATATAATTTTGCAAAAACATCACCTCAGTCAAATCATTTTAGTGAGATCAGGCTGCTACATGTATCTTATATGGGTGTTTGACATACAGTACAATGCAATATATCAGATGACTGTGAAGAAGCTTTGGAAGTCAGTTAAAATCCATGCCACTCAGGATTCTAGTCCTGATCTTGGATAATATCTGTCTTTCTGCAAGGCCTCAACTCTAATCAAACACATCTGAACCCAACTACACAGTTAATCTAGGTATTGCTTGAAAATGACAATTGTGCAATTGTGTAAGAGCAGGGTTGAAACTCAACTCTTTTAGGTTAAGCTCCAGGAGTAGGACAGAGCGTTCTTGTGCTTGGTATGAACTCTGTTGACTATTCAACAAATGCGCCAGCAACAGCTAATACTTTTAGACATGTTTGCAAAACAATCAACTCCTGTGACGTTAGTGACTGACTTTGCTATGTTGAAGGTCCCAAGAAACTAGAGATCATGTGAGCCATTCTCATCCCTCACTACCATCCGTATATTCCTTATTTATTCAACAAGGCCTGCAAGTTACTGCCAGTTTTGAACCTTATCTCTCTTTGTCTTTAAATGAAAAAAACAAAACAAAAAGCCTGAAACTTGAGCATTCCTGCTTAGCATGTACCATGCTCATGCAGGTCAAGGGTACAGTACAGTTGTACAGATGGGGCCAAAAGTTTGGATAATATAGATATTTTGATGTTAGTTTTACATTAATATTTTAGATGGTGAAATAATATGCAAATAATTTAATGTTTAGCAATACTACATTCGATTGTGATTGTCTGTATATTTCTGCAATGGTAATACAAGTCATATGCAAATGCAGAATATTGTTGAATAACATTTTAAGTGGCGCAAACAATGCTAAAACATTGCATGGTACACAAGAACTGAATTTCAAGGGGTCATGACATGTGGAATAAAATTTTCCTTGATCTTTTCCCATGTAAAAGTGTCACTGTACTATAAAAACATACTGTAAGTTTCAGAATTGTATCCTCACTGCAAAAAGAGCATTTGTTGAAACCAAGCTTCCAAAACGACTCGTTCTCTACTTCCTCCACATTATGACATCACACTGTTGTAGATATTTGCATCTGACTGCCTCCACAATAACACACCAATGCCTACTTATCACTTTGGTCACCTGCCCAGTATCGGTGAGCAATGAGATGGCAAGAAGAGAGCAGGTCAGTCAAAAGCAGAGAGCCAATCATAACAGTCAAGTCTTAAAGGAGAAGCAGCACCAAAACCGAACGTTTTTGACAGAGGGTCAGAATGAGGGTGGAAAATGATCATGTTTTACAAATATATGACTGTTTTTGTGCAAAAATCTTTACTAATATTACAAGTGAACCTCAAGAAATATATTAAAATATATAAAAAAGCCATGTCATGACCCCATTAAATCTAAATTTCCCATGCTTTTTGTTTTATTTTTTTACAAAAAGCACATAATAAACATACAACTATGACAGAACAATACATGATGGTTATATAATGTATAGATATATCTGATGGTTTAAAAAAAAGCTGGAACAAACAATACAGAAACAAATCTAAAAAAAGCACTTATTGTATTATATACTTAGTGTTAAAAGTATTTCTTGCTTGTTTCCACTGCTATAAAATCAGTCAGGGTTTGTATGAGTAGGTAAAGCTGATCTCTTGTGTTTATAAAACGGGATTCAAGGCATAATTCCTGATTAATGTTACTGTCAAAAGTTACTGCTGGGAGAAAATATATTTGCCCTAAATGATAGTGTAAATCTATAACGAATAAAATCAATTCAACTTCAGAGTAAACTTTGTATGTACCTGAGAGTGGCTCCCTAGGTTTGACCTCTGGCACTTCCTCCACTGGCTCTTCCTCAGGTCCCAGTGATGATGAGTGGTCCTGCAAGGACTCCCTTTTTATCTTGCCCTTGCCCACCATCTTCAGGAAGGAGAGTCGATGACTGGTCGAGTCAGCATCAATTTCTGAGCACATGTCACCATTGGTCAAACTCTCCTTGCGATCTTTACACTTTCCTGCCATTCTATAGAAGACAATACAGGGACAGTTGATAAGAGGTTTATTGAGATATGTAGAAATCAAAAACAGCACAAAAAGCATGATCTATACTTTTAGTGTAGTTTAAAAAAGTCCATGAACTTTAATGGTTAAGTGTGTAAGTTCTGCAAAAAATCATCACAGAAATCAGACATTAGGATTCAGAGGTCACCACACTCTGTTTCTCTCCCATCGTACCGTAGCAGGCTCCCCTCTGAACTCCGTCTGCCTTTCTTCTTCCTCGTCATTGGTGAAGCTGAACCTATAGAGCCCTGTGGGGAGGGGGTGTCCTTGCCTTTGCTCCTGCCTGACATGCGCAAGTTCTTGCCCAGCTTGCCCAGGGTCTTGAGTGGAGATGCGCCCTTTATGCGTTCCAGTGTGCCTTTGATAGAGCTTCCTTTCCCTGATCCTCCACGCCGCACCTCGTTAGCCTCATTTTCATCTTCCTCATCCTCAAATGGGTTCCTGTCCCGGGGAACACCCCCATCCAGGAGTGAGCCTCCATTGCTTCTGGGCCAGTCCTCGTCTGAGCCGGGCTCCTCAAATGGATTGTGGTTCAGGCTCATTTTTCTGAGAATTAGCTCACTGCGTGTAGTCTCCAAGTCCACACTAAACCGGCCAGCCTTTAGCCGAGCTGGTAGGTTCTTAAGGACTGGCATGTTTGCACTGGGAGGATATATGCTGGAAGACAGATAAAGCAGTTAATAAATGCATATCTAACAGCATGCACACCATGAGCTGTACTGTGTAAACTATCTAAACCAATACAGATGCACATCGTCTTTACAAACAGGAAATTACTGCCACACAGGCCAGTACACTTAAGTTCACCCATTATGCTGTTATGAGCTTTCACATTTTTAGGGAACTTTTACTTCATGTTGGTTCAGTGTGCACAAAACAGCTGAAATTATATAGTAAAAGAGCAGATCTAGTGAAACACTAGGAGTTGAATAGAAAGCATCTATATCATGCTGATAAAAAAAACAGCTTTAACTTAAAGGTATAGTTCCCCCCAAAATGAAAATTCTCTCACCATTTACTCACCCTCATGCTATCCCAGATGTGAAAGACTATCTTTCTTCTGCTGAA
Source organism: Myxocyprinus asiaticus (assembly GCF_019703515.2). Lineage (NCBI taxonomy): Eukaryota > Metazoa > Chordata > Actinopteri > Cypriniformes > Catostomidae > Myxocyprinus > Myxocyprinus asiaticus. The sequence goes on from NC_059374.1 coordinate 21,569,480, forward strand.
CACAAACAAAGATTTTCAGAAGAATATCTGAGCTCTGTAGGTCCATACAATGCAAGTGAATGGTGGCCAGAACTTTGAAGCTCCAAAAAGCAGATAAAGGGCAGCATAAAATGTCATCCATATGACTTCACTGGTTAAATTAATGTCTTCAGAAGCGTTATGATAGGTGTGGGTGAGAAACAGATCAATATTTAAGTTATTTTTTACTATAAATTCTCCTTCCTGCCAGTAGGTGGCGATATGCACAAAGAATGCAAATCATCAAAAACAAAAAAAAAATAGAAGAATGTGAAAGTGAAAGTGGAGATTTATGGTAAAAAAGGACTTGAATATTGATCGGTTTCTCACCCACACCTATCATGTCGCTTCTGAAGACGTATTAAACCACTGGAGTCATATGGATTACTTTTATGCTGCCTTTATATGCTTTTTGGACCTTCAAAGTTCTTGTCACCATTCACTTGCATTAAATGGACCCACAGAGCAGAGATATTTTTCTAAAAATCTTTGTTTGTGTTCAGCAGAAGAAAGAAAGTCATTCACATCTGGGATGGCAAGAGGGTGAGTACATGAGAGGATTTTCATTTTTGAGTTAACCAGCCCTGTAAGTTTACAGTGGTTTGCTGGTCTTAACCAGTTTAAGCTGGTCTCCCAACCTGACCAGCTGAAAAGTGCACAACGCCATCAAAACAGACCAGCATAACCTCCTTGAGAGACCAGGTAACCACCTTTGGCTGGTTAAAGTTGTTTATTTCAGCAGGATATTGTCTTGTTTTGGCACAACAAGCACTAATGAATTTTACTAACACATTGCATTGAAAATGTTACATAATCAATATTAAACCTCAACCCAAGAGGTATCTGCAAGGCAAACAGCATTAAACAATAGAGATAAGACAGTCCTGACAGTTTTATATGATAGATTACTTATTTTATGGTGGGTAGAATCAGGATCACACCCTCTGCTTGATCTTGAAGACCATTTTTAATATGGAACTTTGATGTTGGGCCTGCCTGCATAATAATTGTAATTCGGTATTTTCTATACTCCAGGGTTCCCACACATTTTTATTTATAAATAAAATTCCATGATTTGTCCAGTTGTTCATGTTTACTTTTTTTTTTTTTTTTTTTTTTTTTAAATCACTTATAGAGATTTCTGAGCAGTTTTCCATTTTCAATTCAACATTGGAGACATTTGTAAATTAATAAGACAGTATACGATATCTTTCCAATAAATATCTAGCAATATAGTTGATTCAATATTTTATAGCAGAACATAGAAAAATGTATATTTACTTTTTCCATGATGTTTCCATGCTTTTTTTAGACTTTATTAATTTCTATGACTTATCCAGGCATGGAAATTACAATTTAAAAATTCCCTAATATTTCCAGGTTTTCCATGACTGCGGGAACCCTGATACTCATAGTGATGCAATGATAACACATAAAACCTGGAGAATTTTAATCTGTTTAAGTCACTTAAACCTTTAAAATTTCAGGCTTTGATACTGTATTGCACTCCCCAACATTACAAAATAAGAAATCTTGTGTAAATAAATTAAACAAGGCTTCACCTTGATAAACTCTCTTTTCTATTTCAAGAAAAGAAGTTTGCCTCTTTCAAAGGCATCTTGGCTAGAATAAAACTCTTGGATATTTACGGCCAGTGACAAAAGGGGATAGGAACAGCACTGAATCACTTCCGGCTTGCTTATTTGTGGGCTTGTGTATGTGGGTTCGTAATGGGGAAACTATGCTCATACCTACAATTAATCATTAACTTAAGGTTAATTTTACAACAGCAGCCAGTTTCCCTTTCAATAAAAACTGCATTCTGGCATTTTAATAATAGATTTTTTTAAACAAAAAATCAAAAATGACATTTACACAACATGTTTCCGAGATCAAAGTCATGTTCCATACAAAAGTTGGAGCTGCAGATCAATTTCAGTGTGTAACTGCCAACAGGCTTTAAATTCCTAGAAAGCCCCTATTGTTTATGGCTTCCTACCTCTTTTAAATAATTATGTCTGCATGATTTTTCCATATGGGTAAGCTACCATTCAAGGTTTATTATTTCATGATTATTCACATGTGATAGGGAACATGTTGAAAGTGGCCAATAACTTGTATTAACCTGATTGTCTCTTGGTCATTGAGTCATCTGGGTTGGGACATAATTATCAGTGTTGGGGGTAACATCTTACAAGTAATGCACATTACATAATCAGATTACTTTTTTCAAGTAATGAGTAATGCAATTATTTTTTTTTAGACCATAATATCGGAGTTTTTAAATTAAGTAATGCATTGCTTTTGTACACCTCTTCTTTCCCCGTACTGCGAGAAAAAAGTGTGCAAACTTCAAGGAGAAGGCGTAGTGCATGATGGGCATTGTAGTTCTAGAGAGTGTGACGCTTGCCTACCAGAGATGCACAGACAATGAAGTTGTAGTATGTATGCGCATGATGGGTATTGTAGTTCTAGAGAGTATGAGCCATGCTTATCAGTGATGGACAGAGTACATTAAGTCTTCCATTAGCCCACCTTGAGATTTATGTTTTAAAAACTGCAAAATATTGCTGGTAAAGGAATGTAAATCTGTACGCTTCGGTGGAATCCAGTTGTACTCATTCTTTGCAGCGGTGGATTTGTTGTGCGCTGGAGCTTGCATGTGCAGCTGTCAACAACATTGCCTTTGTCATGACAATCAAACCGAGAGATAAGAAATGTGCATCCGAATTGCTTTGTTTTAAAGCTACCATAACCACTGCTCTAGGATCAGTTTGCATTCAAACTGCTCCGCTTTAAAGCATTTAACATTCAACATTCAGTTGAGTGAAACGCGACTGATTCAAGTGTTAATACACACTGCATTAAAAAATCAGTAAACAAGTTTAGGCTGAGGGATTATAAGACTAGCCTTCCACTGGCCACGGTGTGATATACAGGGTGAAATGACTTATGCAGCCGAACATCTCTGTTTTACAGCTCCCCGTAACTGGGAGAATGGGATGAGAAAAGCAACATTCTACATCGTTTGTGTATGCAGAGAAAACGTCTTAGTTTCTAAAAAGATTCTACATTTTTGTTTTATATTAAACAAGTAGTTTGATTTGAGAAACAAATGGTATCATTAAAAACTATTCCATTGATTCCAAGTTGTATCAATATGCGCGTTTGAAGTTGTATGCGATCAACCAGTGGCGTCTGAACGCACCGTGGATCAACACAAAACAAGCTTGCACTGAGATGACTTAAGGGAAAAATATTTATTTATTCATCATACTTATTCCTTGAACATGTTAGGTTAGCATTCCCCACTTAATTTTATCCTGACTTTTGAAAAACATCTCATGTTGTCTCTGGCATTGTTGATTGGCACAGCATATGATGAAGTATGATGCAGGTTTCAAGTGTTGGACTTTGTTGTTTTAGGTAAGACAGTGGTTATTCTTCATTATTCATATTGGCTGCCATGTTGATGGAAAAACAAATCATGCATATTCATGTTATTCATACTTTATTATGACGTGAAGACCTACTGATTGTAGACTTTCTAAATATCTGTTTGTTTAGTACAGTGCATCCGGAAAGTATTCACAGCGCTTCACTTTCTTTCGCAGGGGCAATATCGTAGCCTATGAGGTTTATCTGAGGCGTGATCATTGCTGGTTGAAAACTTTACCCAATACCCCGCTAGGATGACTTGAAATACAGTCAGCCTTGGCAATTTTTTAGGGGGCAGTGGTAGCTCAGTGGTTAAGGCTCTGGCTTACTGATCAGAAGGTTGGGGGTTCAAGCCCCAGCACCACCAAAATGCCACTGTTGGGCCCTTGAGCAAGACCCTTGACCCTATCTGCTCCAGGGGTGCTGTATCATGGCTGACCCTGCACTCTGACCCCAGCCTAGCTGGGATATGTGAAAAAGAAGAATTTCACTGTATATGTGTGATAAATAAAGAAAATGATTCACTTTTTCCACATTTGTTACATTACAGCCTTATTCCAAAATTCTATAAACAATACCCCATAATGACAACGTGAAAGAAGTTTGTTTGAAATCAAAATAAAAAATTTACATTAGTATTCACAGCCTTTGCTCAATACTTTGTTGAAGCACCTTTGGCACCAATTACAGCCTCAAGTCTTTTTGAGTATGATGCTACAAGCTTGGCACACCTATTTTTGGGCAGTTTCTCCCATTCTTCTTTGCAGGACCTCTCAAGCTCCATCAGGTTGGATGGGGAGCGTCGGTGCACAGCCATTTTCAGATCTCTCCAGAGATGTTCAATCGGGTTCAAGTCTGGGCTCTGGCTGGGCCACTCAAGGACATTTACAGAGTTGTCCCGGAGCCACTCCTTTGTTATCTTGGCTGTGTGCTTAGGGTCGTTGTCCTGTTGGAAGATGAACCTTCACCCCAGTCTGAGGTCCAGAGCGCTCTGGAGCAGGTTTTCATCAAGGATGTCTCTGTACATTGTTGCATTCATCTTTCCCTCGATCCTGACTATTCTCCCAGTTCCTGCCGCTGAAAAACATCCCCACAGCATGATGCTGCCACCACCATGCTTCACTGTAGGGATGGTATTGGCCAGGTGATGAGCGGGGCCTGGTTTCCTCCGACATGACGCTTGCCATTCAGGTCAAAGAGTTCAATCTTTGTTTCTCATGGTCTGAGAGTCCTTCAGGTGCCTTTTGGCAAACTCCAGGCGGGCTGTCATGTGCCTTTTACGGAGGAGTGGCTTCCGTCTGGCCACTCTACCATACAGGCCTGATTGGTGGAGTGCTGCAGAGATGGTTGTTCTTCTGGAAGGTTCTCCTCTCTCCACAGAGAAATGCTGGAGCTCTGTCAGAGTGACCATTGGGTTCTTGGTCACCTCCCTGACTAAGGCCCTTCTCCCCCGATCACTCAGTTTGGCCGGGCGGCCATTTTCCGGATGCACTGTATGTTGTTTTGACATGAGTGTTGTACATTAGCTAGCATTACCTGTAATGTCTCTTGTATGCAATGCATGGCTTATTTGTATGGAATGCATAGCATAGCAGGAGAGAAAGTGGCTGTGAGAAAAAGAGATGCAAAAGAAACGTAACGCTTTACTTTCCATAAAAGTAACTTTTGAAAATGTTTTGTTACTTTTAAAGGAGTAATGCAATATTCCAATGAGTTACTTTTAAAAGTAATGTTACCCAACACTGGTAATTATTAGACAACAAGGAAACTTACATAGCTGATGGAGAGATTGCAAAGGGGATGGTAAGTTATAAATGTAACCATAAACCTGTTTAATAGTGGTTCAACAGGCTAGGTTAATAAGTAATTAAGAAACAACAATAGACAATATTTTCTAAAAGACACAAACCTCACTCCTCCACATTTACTATACATCTGCATTATTTTCCCACTGAAATAGAAGCTCTAATTATAAACCTTACAGTGAAGATAATATGGAACGTCGGGTTAGATCACTGGGTGAGATATAAAAGCCATATTACCGCTTTCCCAGACCAACTCCTATTCCTGTCTCATACAGGTAGGAGACAAAAGGGACAGGTCTCCCGCACTACTGCCAATGGCAGTGGCATTTTGTATTTTGTTTACTGGATAAATATACAGAGAGGTCACCATCAGGCAGAGGAGCATATTTAAAACTAGATGGGTGGTACCACAGCACAGAAAAGTACTATGGCAGTGTGAAGATACAGTGATGGTAACATCATGGTACTTTGAGATATATATATATATATATATATATATATATATATATATATATATATATATATACCAAGGGACTGAATGATTAGTTAAATTAATAATTACCATGTATTTACGTGGCACTCCAAGGTACATCAAAGTTACCCATGATACATGGTATTTACCATTTATATACTATTGTGCATGTCCAAAAAATATTGTTTTACCATGGTACATAAAAAAAAACAAAAAAAAAACATGATATTACCACAGTAAAACATGTCCAAAAGTGATGGCATTACCATGGTACATGTCCAAAAACCATGATATTACCATGGTACATATCCGAAAACCACAGAATTACCATGGTTCATGTCCAAAACCATGGTATTACCATGGTACAAATATATATATATATATATATATATATATATATATATATATATATATATATATATATATATATATATACACACACTACCGGTCAAAAGCTTTGAAACACTTACTCATTCTTTATTATATATATCTTTTTTTTTTTTTCACATTTAGAATAATAGTAAAGTCATCAAAACTATGGAATAACATAAATGGAACTACGGGAATTATGTTGTGACTAAACAAAATCCAAAATAAATCAAAACTGTGTTATATTTTAGCATCTTCAGAGTAGTCACCCTTTACCTAGAATTTGCAGACATGTACTCTTGACATTTTCTCAACCAACTTCTTGAGGTATCACCCTGGGATGCTTTTTAAACAGTATTGAAGGAGTTCCCATCTATATGCTGGGCATTTATTGGCTGCATTTCTTTATTATTTGGTCCAAGTCATCCATTTCAAAAACTTTTTTTTAAATAAAATTTTAGTTTTATAATGAAATAAATTAATATGGTGGCACAATTATATTTTTGTCAAAACTAATTTCAAACATTTAAGCATACGCCTTCAGATCAAAAGATTTTTAAGATCATGAGAAACATTTCAGTCAAGTGTTTCAAAACTTTTGACCGGTAGTGTATATATACATACACACATATATATATATATATATATATATATTGGATTCCCATGTTACATGTCCAAAACCATGGTATTACCATTGCACATGTCCAATAAAATATGGTATTACCATGGTACATGTCCAAAAACAATCATATTATCATAGTACATATCCACAAACCATGAAATCACCGCGGTACATGTCCAAAAACCATGATATTACCATATTACCATAGTAAATGTCCAAAAAACATAATATTACCATGTTACATGTCCAAAAACTATAATATTTCCAAGTTACATGCTCAAACACTGTAGAAATAACATAGAACATGCCCAAAAACCACGTTACAATTGTGCCATGTAAAAAAAACACAAAAAAACAAGGTATTACCATGGTACTTTTGGGATCTTTTTGTTAGTGTCAGAGAAAGACGACTTCTTAAAATTAACTAGATTGAGGAATCTAAAACACATCTGCTTAGTCTCACTCTAGCCAGTATTCATAATCCTTCTCACCTATACTTCTATTTCAAAATTATGCTGAACTACACACTGTACAACATTGGTGCAGGGTGCCATTTAGGTTCAAAGTCTATAGTCATCTTGTCTCTTAGAAGAGATGGGCAATGAGTTACACTGAAAAATGGGGAAGACTGTTCTTAATATGTGACACATTAAGATATGTGGCTCTGGTTAAAGGAAAAGAGCTGGTATGTTGGCGAGAACTCAATGCAACCTCAGTATGACTTTCCCCAAGGCGAGGTTTAAGTGTTCCCAAAGTTATGGGGTAATACGGAAGCACGTGATCTAGAACAGGTCCAGTGAAATGCCGATAATCACTAATTATCCACCTTTGCATGGAGCTCCGTGGGGGCTTAGAATTATAAATAATTTATTAAGTAAATTCTGGTGGAAGGTGGGATACCTTTGAAAACATAAATGACTTTAGATATAACATACTATATATACTCTCTCCATCTAATCCAGATAGCTATCCAGATAGACAGACAGACAGACAGACAGGCAGATAGATAGATAGATAGATAGATAGATAGATAGATAGAGAGTAGATAGATAGATAGATAGATAGATAGATAGATAGATAGATAGATATAGATAGATAGATAGAATTCAGGAAGGACATGGTAAAAAAGGTCCCTCAAGCCATCATTCACCACAACCATATTAAAGATGACCCAAGACAATCAAACCATTATGTGGGTGCTGCAAGGTCAGAATACTTGTTCTGACATTGCCAATATTAGCAAATCTCAGTCAACCATCTTGACATTGGAATATGCCCTGCTATAAAGGCTTGTGCTTTTCCAGGACATTTTATCTTTCTCTTGCGTATGGTGTGAGTAAATCTTTAACTGTGCACCAGGAGGTCAATGATATATTCAGGGTTGGGGAGTAACAGAATACATGTAATAGGATTACGTATTTAAAATACAAAATATAAGTAACTGTATTCCACTACAGTTACAATTTAAATCATTGGTAATTACAATACAGTTACATTCAAAATGTATTTTGATTACTGAAGAGATTACTTTGCATTTTATTGTCATTTGTTTCATTTAATATTTAGTCCTTTCAGATGGAAAACATTTATACATATAAATGATGCGATCCAAAGTGCATTTGAACAGCAGTGAAACACTTTCTTATGATGTGTTACATTCATACGACAGAGAAGTAAGTTTGAAGTAAGTTTGGAGCAGAAGAAATAGAAATAAACCTTGTGTAAATTGTCAGCTTTACGCTAAGCTAAAATGCTATTTCTTGCCATTTTACATGCACATGTTACCAGACACGATCATATTGTTTATCAAGAAAATTCACGTTGGATCATAATTTCTTTTTTTCTAGTAAGACCTTTGATATTAGGGCAAAAATCATATTCTTGATAATAATGTTTGTATTGTTTTCCTGTAAAAATATCTAAAAATCCTTAAAACAAGATCAGTTAGATTGATCTTGTTTTAGAAACAACACTGCATAAGATATTTAGGTTTTTCAGAGAATGTATTTTTAACATGTATTTTGTCTTACTGTACTGGCAGAGTTTTTATAGTCAAAACAAGTGAAAAAATCTACCAGTGCTGAAGAAGTAATCCAAAGTATTTAGAATACGTTACTAACTCTTGAGTAATCTAACAGAATACGTTACAAATTACATTTTACAGCATGTATTCTGTAATCTGTAGTGGAATACATTTCAAAAGTAACCCTCCCAACCCTGGATATATGTTCTTATAAGATTTTCTGTGAATGAGGCTGGAATCTTTCTTTCTGACAGGAAGGAAAACGTTTTTACTAAGAAAGCAGGAACGAAAAAGTATCAAGTCAGCTAGTTTAGAAATGGCTAGAATTTAGAATTAGAATTTGTTTGCATCATCATGTGAGAAGGAACCAGAGACTGATTTAAAGACTGATTAGACTGAAGGACAGAAAGGACAGTGCTGATTGGGTTGGACTCACAATTATTGTTTTCAGTTTAATTTATCACATTTGAGATCTAGAATAAGTTTCGTTTCACAGATTGTGTTAAAGAACAGCAAATCCCTGAACACTGCAACAACAACAAGCGTTATACAAGCGTTCGATCCTTGTTTCCCTTTAATTCTCTTAAATCCTTAAGAAATATTCCACACAGTAATAATATATCCCCGTATTTCATTCATTTGAACAAAGTTCTGAACAAATGCAGTGACCTAAACTAAACGCGCACTGACAGAACATTAAAAACAGCTAATTATTGCACGGTTGAGTCTTTTCAACGGTTCACATATGCAGTGTTTCCATCCGACTATTTTTATGCGCATTTTGAAAATGATTTTCAAAAAGGTGATGGACACATAACGATGAAGTTTTCTGACCATTTATGCACATACATCGCGATGGCAATCCGCTCTTAGGTTGATATTGGTGTGCGAGAGCCAAACGAAAGCTCCGACATCGGCACACACTTCTTTGAACACAGCCCGTGACATTCAGAAGTGTTTCACCCACCACTGGTCCTCACAATCAGCCTGAACAGTTTTGTGCGCGGGCACTACAGGTATAGTGAGGCTGGCGGCGTGACAGCCACTTCCGCCCTCATTATGTGAGATATTACACTCATTCTGCGGCATTTAATGAAACGATTTATACTTACTCTTATTCCGCATATAACTCTCCCCTCATGACAAGGCGGGCTCCTTTAAAATAATGCGCATGATGCATTAAATGGAAACGCGCAACGAATTTTAAATATGCGAAACATTTTGGATGGAAACCCAATGATAGTCACAGATGTCATGAGACAGCGAAAAAAGCTTCAGCACTTGATAATAACAAAGAGGGCAATATAAACTTACGGAGCCCATGGTGATCTGGCATCATGTCAGGAACGAAAAGAAAAAACTATTTAATTAAAGAATATGTTTTCAATTACATTTCGCGAAAAGTCCCAGTCATCAATGCCAAGACTTTGGCAACCCAGTGTGCGTAGTGCAGCAAATGACAGAACAGCTCCGTGAGGACTTTTACTTTTAGTTTGGTGGGCTGGTCCAAGAGAGACGCACGATCAGCTGCAGACACACAAGGGTTAGTAAACTGAATCACAAAATCCATCAAAATAATAAAACAACTTTAAAAATAAAAAATGAATCATTTTAAGGATTTTCTAATAACTGATTCTAATAATTAATAAATAATTATTTCAATAATTAAATAATGTACATTTTAAAATTACATTTTAATTAATACATTTTAATATTTTTATTCTAATTATTATATAATTATTTTATATTAAACATTGACATAAATACATAGTTTTGTATGTAATAATAATGTATAAGACTGTGCTACACAAGTGTTTTATTAATTTAAATTATTTAAATTAATTAAATTATTGAAAATTGTATTATTAAAAATACATTGATGTTTATCTTTGTGCAATATATAATTTTTGTATATACATACAGTTCTATGCAATATGCGATATTGTAATAGCCTATGTGTCATGCAAGTGTTCTGTTTAGGATGTAAATTTATTGATTTAGAATGAATTAAAATGACTAATTAAAGTAATTAAATATTTTATTAAAATGAATTTATCGTTTTTTTCTTTAGACAATATATGATTATTGTATATTAAACATTGACAAAAATAACTTAGTTTTGCCCGTAATAATGTAGTAGACTGAGCTATACAAGTGTTCTGTTAGGATGTAATTTTATTAATTAAAATTATTAAAATTACTAATTAAATTAAATAATTTATTAATTAAAATGTATGTATATATATTTTCTTTGTGCAATATAAAATTACTGTATATACAATAACCATTAATATATAATATCTAGTTTTTTATGCAGTAATGTAATAGTCTATGTATGATACATGTGTTCTGTTTAGGATACCAGTTTATTAATTACAAGGTATTAAATTAATAATATATTTTATAAGTTAAAATGTATCTATCATTTTTTCTTTGTGCAATATATAATTATCGTATACACAACAAACATTGATATATAATATATACTTTTTTATGCAATAACGTAATAGCCAATGTGAAATACAAGTGTTATACCCTGTGTGACACAACTGGGGTGTAAAAGAAAAACTCTGTCCATTTACGAAACCTTCATTATTATATTGTGATCATTAATAACTACTGTATTCATGACATCCTCCAGTCGAAATATACCATAAATGGAGATGTGGTTTAGTTCTTGGGTCCTTTTAATTAACTTGTGACCTCTTATTATGTTTCTCCCCTTAGCTAACATTTCAATTTTCACAAAACAGTCAGGCCGCACACGTGCCAATGGGAAGTCGGACAAATGTGCATCATTTGTGCTGAAAAACAATAGAAATTTCTCTGGAGGGCACACTACAATTGAATAGGGCCTAAATAAAAAATAAATTAAGTACACTCTCCAAACAATTGTTTTCTTAGGAATCTTGGCAACCCATTTGCATTACGAAATCTGTTTCCTTCAATAATATCATAAACAGTAAAAAAGAAAAAAAAAGTGTATTCGCTGATGCATAAACAAAGGATTAACATGAGTCGCCCCTCCCATCAGCAAGACTTACAGCCTCAGGGACATTCATAGAGGTCAAAAACTATAACTTCTTTCTTTAGATGAGTATTCTTTGTGAAGATTATACAAATAAGAGCTGTGACCACAAAGGTAATATAAATGCATTAATCAACAAGCCTGACAAGCTCTCTCATGCTTGCAAAAGGAGAATGTTTAAGGCATGTTATCACAAGATGTCTTGCCTTTTGCATAAACCATACATTATTGCTTTATATCTTAGTGAAGGTCAGAATTTGCAAACAGTATATTTTGCTTTTGCAGCTCACTTATCTTCCAAACATACTTTCCCATGTCCACTTTGACCTACATGATGATCAATTATAAGCTGCATGCTGCGTCTATCAGAGTTGAAACAGAACAAGGACATCACACTTCTGTTTCTGTTGATTGTCACGGGGCAAAAAGAGCATCAGGAAACTACAACTGGCACCACATCTAAGACAAGCACTGAATAAAGATGGACTGTATTGAGAAGACTGGGGTGAATTCTTGGCTTGAGCAGCAGGAAATAGTACTGCATAACATTAACTTTGAAATTGTTGTATGTTTACTGGTGCATCTTTTGCTCTTGCTCTGCCCAAGAGGTTCACCTTGGCATTGTTTCAAATCTTTCCCAATACCCCGAGCGGGTCAGAAGAACATTCTGACTCATAGTTGGCTTGAAGGTATAATTTTGATTGTTTTTCAGACTGATTCTTGTAAACTGCTTAACATGCTTTTTTATTTAAATCACACTATTGACTTGAATGTATAAAGGTAATAGCTTGAAAACCTGGTTAATCTCTAGTTAATATCCTGGTGTCTGACTAAAAGTTGGTATTAAAGGTATAGATCATCCAAAATGTTGTTCCAAACCCACATGACTTTCTTTCACCCATGGAACACAAAAAGAGATTTTAGACAGAATGGCAGTCTAAGTCCCCATTCACTTCAATTGCATCTTTTGTCCATGCAAAAAAGTAAATGGGGACTGAGGCTGTTAATCCTGAACATTTTGGCAAACATCTCGTTACATCTCACACAGAAATCTGATATATGTACATATATGAACATATTTAAAATTAAAGTTCATATATTTTGGCAAATATATACATATTTAAATTCCACTATTATTGGGGAAAATATATTTTATAATATATTCAGTACATATATTTTGAAATATATGTTGCACATATGCACAAGTTTGTGAACTTTCTGTATCAATGAAAACCATATATGAACAAACATGTATATTATATATGTGTTTAACATATATTGCCATACATCAGATTTCTTCGGTATCTCATTCAGGTTTGGAACGAGATGCATAATTACATTTTTTTTTTTTTGGTGAATTAACCCTTTAAGCAATGAACACAACAGATCACAGCAAAAACTCTGTGGAGCTGCTTATCTACTACAATTTCCCATTTACTTAAAAGGTTAGTTTATCAGAAATTTAAATGTTCTCATCATTTACTCTCATGTCATCCCAGATGTCTGTGTATGTCTTTCAAACGAAGATTTTTAGAAGAATATCTCAGCTCTGTAGGTCCATTCTGTGCAAGTGAATAGTGGCCATAACTTTGACTGTCCAAAAATCACATAAATGCAGCATAAAAGTAATCCATACGACTTTAGTAGTTAAATCTATGTCTTAAGAAGTGATATGATAGGTGTGGGTGAGAAACAGCTCGATATTTAAGTCTTTCACATTCTGAAAGTGTAGACTTATTGTAAAAAAGGATTTAAATATTGATCTGTTTCTCACCCAAAGCATAGCTTCAGAAGACATATAATAAACCGCTGGAGTCGTATGGATTACTTTTATGCTGCCTTTATGTGATTTCTGGACCTTCAAAGGTCTGGTCACCATTCACTTGCATTGTATGGACCGACAGAGCTGAGATATTCTTCTAAAAATCTTCATTTGTGTTAAGCAGAAGAAAGAAAGTCATATATATCTGGGATGGCATGAAAGTGAGTAAATAATGAGAGAATTTTTATTTTTGGATTAACTAACCCTTTAAACTGAGTGTTTTCAGGTATAGTGGTTTGTGTATGTTTTATAATTGAGGTGGTATTGTGATTACAACCATGTTTTCAAGGAGCTCAAATTTCTGTTAAATGCTACCCGTAAAATCCCACTGTCAATATAGTGCAAAAACGCCATTCTTGGTCTCTCTCACAAAGTGGTGTACTCACATCCCTGTTTGTCACCACTTTTATGCAACCTCGTACTGGCCCCTGAGCGAGGGGTCAGCAGGGGATGCTCCAATCATAGCCTGCCTGCATCCTGCAATGGTGCTCCTCTATGGACCACAGGAAAAGCCCTCTGGATCCGTACTGAGAGAAGGGCTCTATTTCATGCCACTAGAACAGCAGCCCTGGCCAAACCAAGCAATCTGACGCAGCCTTACTGACACTATCCAGTATGGTGTATGCCAGCGGAGGAACAAGGGGTTATCCTTTATATGCACCCATTTTAGTTGGTAGCATCCTGGTACTGTTTCACTGTAGTATGGACAGCTGCTAAAGGGAATAAACTGGATGGACGTCACAAGGTTAACCTTTTACATTGAGCGGTTTAGGTTAAAGCTAATTTAAGAGGGTTGTGGAGGAAGTTGTCAGTCAGCATGAAGCATAATTTGTAGTGTGAGGAGGGATTGATTATGACATGGCTTTGCTTTCCCAGGGTTTATGTTTGTTGTGTTATTGCAGTACATGTGCTTTCTGTCATCCGAATTGTCTGTTCAGTCTTGGCACAAGGGTGGCTGTTTACATCACTCACTTCTGACTTGTGTTTTCCCAATATATAATATTGATTATAATATTCTGTCTTTGTGTACTATATGAATGTAAAGTACACTGCCTGGCCAAAAAAAAAGTTCCATACTCTAATATTTCATAGGACTACCTTTGATTGCGGTGTGCATTCGTCATGGCATTGTTTCGACAACCTTATGCAATGTCACATTTATTTCTGAGTTGCATAAATTTTTGGCCGAGATCTTGTATTGATGATGGGAGAGTCAAACCACTATGTAAAGTCTTCTCCAGCACATCCCAAAGACTTTCAATGGCTCTTTGAACCACTCTTTCACAATTTGAGCCCGATGAATCTTGGCATTGTCATCCTGGAATATGTCTGTACCGTCAGTGAAGAAAAAAATCCATTGATGGGATAACCTGTTCATACAGTACATTCAGGTAGTCAGCTGATATTTTATTGCCAAATAGTGTTACTGAGCCTAGACCTGACCAACTGAAGCAACTCCAGATCATAACATTGCCTCCAGAGGCTTGTACAGTGGACACTATGCATGATGGGTGCATCGCTTCCCTTCTTACCCTGACGCGTCCATCACTTTGAAATAGGATAAATCTGGACTCATCAGACCACATGACCTATTTCCATTGTTCCACAGTCCAATCTTTATCCTCCCTAGCAAATTGAAGTTGTTTTTTCCGATTAGCCTCACTAACAAGTGGCTTTCTTGTGGCCACACAGCAGTTTAGTCCCAATCCTGTGAGTTCTCGTCGCATTGTGCATGTGGAAATTATCATACTTTCACTATTAAACATAGCCGTGAGTTCTACTGATTTTTTACGATGTGGCTTCAAGAGTTTTAGTGATCTCCGATCATGATCATTCAAGATTTTTTTCCGACCACATTTCTTCCGCAAAGCTGATGGTTCAACACTATCCTTTCAGGTTTTAATAATGCGTTGGACAGTTCTTAACCCAATTCCAGTGATTTCATTAATCTCCTTGTTTTCTTTGCTTGATGCAGGCCAATAATTTGCCCCTTCTGAAACACAGTAACATCTTTTCCACGACCATGGTATACATCTTCCGACATGGTTGTTTAAGAAATGAGAAGCTAGGGGGGGCCTGGGTAGCTCAGTGGTAAAAGACGCTAGCTACCACCCCTGGAGTTTTCTAGTTCGCTAGTTCGAATCCCAAGGTGTGCTGAGTGAGCCAGGTCTCCTAAGCAACCAAATTGGCCTGGTTGCTAGGGAGGGTTGAGTCACATGGAGTAACCTCCTTGTGGTTGCTATAATGTGGTTCGTTCTCAGTGGGGCACGTGGATCGCCGCAGTGGATGGCGTGAATCCTCCACACGCGCTATGTCTCTGTGGCAACGCGCTCAACAAGCAACGTGATAAGATGCGCAGGTTGGTGGTTTCAGACACAGAGGCAACTGGGATTTGTCCTCCACCACCCGGATTGAGGCAAATCACTATGCGACCACGAGGACTTAAAAGTGCATTGGGAATTGGGCATTCCAAATTGGGTGTAAAAGGGGAAAAATCCAAAAAGAAAAAAAAAAAAAGAAATGAGAAGCTACATAATGAATCAGTTAGGATTAAAATAATTGTTGCCAGCTGAAACATATGAATCACTGCAATAATGATCCAATCATAAGCTCTTAAGTATCTGCTTATTTAAATCCAAATGGCGACTTTTTTTTTTTTTTTTTTTGGCCGGGCAGTGTATGTCTTGCCAGACAAGTACAACAGCTTTAACCAGCCAAAGGTGGTTTGCTGGTCTTAGCTGGTTTAAGCTGGTCTAGTTGGTTTCCCAGCTTGGGAAAGCTGGTGTTTAGCTGAAAAGAGCCCAAAGATCTATAACACCAGCAAAACAGGCCAGCCTAACCAGCTTAGCCAGGCTGGGAGACCAGCTAACCACCTGGTTTAAGATGTTTGTTTTCCAGTGGGGAATTAAAGGAATACTTCACCCAAAAATTAAAATTCTCTCATCAATTACTCACCCTCATGCTATCCCGGATGTGTATGACTTTTTTTCTTCAGCAGAACACAAACAAATCCAGTGGTTAAATCAGTGTCTTCAGAAGTGATATAATAGGTGTGAGTGAGAAACAGATACATTTTTAAATCAATTTTTACTATAAATTCTCCTCCCTGTCCAGTCAAGCTCCACTTTAACATTCACCTTCACATTCTTCTTCTTGTGTTTTCGGTGATTCTCATTCTTCATGCATATACCCCCTACTGGGCAGGGAGAAGCATTTCTAGCAAAAATGGACTTAAATATTGATATTTTTCTCATCCACACCTATCATATCACTTCTAAAGATATGGAATTAACCTCTGGAGTCTTATGGATTACTTTTATTCTGCCTTTACGTGCTTTTTGGAGTGTCAAAATTTTGGCACCCATTCACTTGCATTGTATGGACCTACAGAGCTGAGATATTCTTTTAAAAATCTTCATTTGTGTTCTGCAGAAGAAGGCAAACCAAAAACAAAAAAACAAAAAAAAAAAAGCAAAACTGCAGTTACAGTAAGGCACTTACAATGGAAGTGAATGGGGACAGTCCATCAACACTAAAATACATAATTTCAAAAGTATAGCCACAAGATGTAAACATTATATGTTTTAACATGATTTTAGTGTGGTAACCTTATGATAAGCTTACTAACCTTATCTGTGTAAAGTTATATCCAATTACAGGGATACAGGGTTTCGTTGTCTGACAACAAAATTTTTAAATTGGATATAACTTTACATGGGTTTATTAAAATAAAATCATGCTAACATGTAAAATGTTTACACTTTTTAGCTATACTTTGTGTTTTAATGTTTATGAACTGGCCCCATTCACTTTCTTTGTAAGTACCATACTGTAACCATAATTCTTTTAAATAAAGGTGTGACAAGTCCAAATTATTTTTGTGTAAATCAACATTATGCAACAAATGCCGTTAATTGTGCTTAACTTGTATTGAACCCAGAACATCCCTTTGATTCATTTTGCTATGAGAGAATATGTCTAGGAGTGTTTTCAAAAGATAAACAGAAATGATTTTTGTTAATAAAAGCTTTAAGCCACAGAACATTCAGTGGAACTATTATTATATACAGCAAATATAAGATTAGTATTAAACATTAGATCCCATCCCATTGCTTGACCATACATTAGTCCAAATGAACAAAATGGATGATATATCAGGAAAGATTCCATTAAAAGTGATTTGATAAGAATTAATACATATGACATGTGAAGTCAACAAATGTTTGTGTCATCATAAATATCACAGACCAAACACATCTAGCAGATGCACATCTAATACTTACTCATTTTGCACAACCAATAATAGTGGGTAAACAGCTTTAGTTTTACAGTTTAGTTTTACTAGCATGATAAGGAGTTAATAATTTCTGCTAAATATATGAACATTTAAGAATGCTCAGCATTAATGTATATCTTTGCTGTGCTTGAGACCTACACAACATCTACTCAGCCTCATCAGTAACCTGCTTTACCCAAGAGAAACAACACATGGGAAAACATTTTGCCATGACATTTGAAACTTTTATAGTACATATTGAAACCCTACAGTTCAGATCAGGATATTCTGAGCTGATCAAAAGACTGAAAGTCTTGTCAAACCAGAAAAACACTTCCTCTTACCCTGCTTGGTGGTAAACCGATGGTAAATCCCTAAAAGTCTCACAGTAGGGACATCCCAGTGTCCCAGAGGTTTTGTACTGTATCTGTATGTCTATTAGTGAGTTTACTTCTCAATGAGTACTGTGTCTAAAACAAGGAGTAACTAACCATACATATGCTCTCTTCCAAATGAGCTCATGTCTGATCCCTGGGGCCAGCTATGGTCACTTCCTGAGCTGTTTTGGAGCGCAAAAGACGATGCTTTTTCCTCAGGAAGCCGGCCATCCCCTTTCCTTTCCACCAGCTCAAAACTTCCCCCACCACCTTTTAGGCCTTTGGGATCATGGGCACTATGACTCCACTAATTACTCAAGAAGGCGTGGATAGAATACATTAAACGGTGTTCCCCCTTGTAGTGTACTGTCATATTTTTTGTTTATTTCTTTACTGACTGGTCAAAAGATGGCACCCTATTCCATACGTACTGTACGTATGCATGGTCAGCACAGTTGTCACTGGTGTGTGGCGTGAGGGAAGTGGATCTGAATGGGGGCAGAGTTGCAGAATGTGTAGGAGTCTTCTGTCTGCTATTGTCCGAGTGTTTGTTGACCCTAATCCTCATCACAAGCCTTGCACATCTGAAGGTGTTTTCCCACTGTAACAGAAACACAGGGTTGAAATAAGCAGGGCACACTTGCTGGGTTGGTGTGCCCCGGTCAATGAGTGCACCTGCACTGCCTCTGCGTGGGGTAGTTTGTTTTCTTACAGAAAGACAGTGCATTGTATTAGACCCATAGATCTATAGACGCAGGGCTTTGATGACCAAGTGCTATTTATATTGTTTACATCATAGGAACAAGCATGGCTTTTCTGCTTCAAAGAATTTGAGAGCTAAAACAGTGTTTTGTTTAGTCTAAATAATCATTTCATTTTTCACTTTAGTGTTTCAGTTTCTTTCTTTTTTCACTTTGTTGATAGGCTTTGGCTTTGTTCCCTTGTCTCTGATACAGCTGGTGTTTTACATACATTTACAAACATTTACATACTAACTATCTTACAGCGCTGTTGCAGAGCCTAAATTCATGTTTTTCCATCTTTCAGCAAGCAATATTGTTGATTGATTGGTTGACTGGTTGTTTATACTGCTGAATTTCAGTCAATCTCAGAATCTTTCGAGAATTTGAACTTTTAACAGAAGGTCAAATGCAATCAATTACAAATGCAGTTATGTACAATACGGGGATAATACTTTGCTCTGACTTACAAATCTGCCTTATAAATGGTTTGTAAGCCAAGTGAAACACATTCAATCATCCATCACAATAACAAGCTTGTGTTACAAACAAAAAGAGCTAAAATGGACTCTTGAAATGGACAGGTGCTTTGCTGCCCTCTGCTGTCTTTTTTAGAAGGTTGCACTAAAGATTCTTCCAAGATGCATGGAATGTGCATCTAGAGGGAAAACAAATAAATCAAGCATTGAAGTAAATTTTTCCAGTTTTAATGTTTTGTTGACATCAAAATCATTACAGATTTTTGACATAATAAAATAGTTAAACGTCTGAAGCATTGATAGGGATAGTTCACCCAAAAATCATTTACTCACCCTCATGTCACCCCAGATGTGTGTGACTTTCTTTCTTCTGCTGAACACAAACGAAGAATTTTAGAAGAATATCTCAGCTCTGTAGGTCCATACAATTTAAGTTAATGGTGATCAGCCTTTTGAAGCTCCAAAAAGGACATAAAGTCAGCATAAACATAATCCATCAGACTCCAGTGGTTTAAACAATGTTTTCTGAAGCGATCCAAGAGGGTGAGAATAGACCAAATATACTGTGCATCTTGTCATTGTGGTCTCTATGCACAATCATGATTTCAAACTCGAATATACTTCCTAGAGGTTGATGCATACCCAGAGCACTAGATAGCGCTCCAGGAAATGTAATTGAGCTTGAAACCACAATAGCCAAGGATACTGCTGATGTCAAGATTTATAGTGAAAAATGAGTTACATTTTGGTCATTTCTCACCCAAAACCAATTGGATCACTTCAGAAGACATTGATTAAACCAATGGAGTCATATGGATTATGTTTATGCAGACTTCATCTGCTTTTTGGAGCTTTAAAGGCCTGACCACCATTCACTTGCATTGTATGGACCCACAGAGCTAAGATACTCTTCTAAAAAGAAAAAAGTCATACACATATTAAATGGCATGAGGGTGAGTAAATGATGAATTTAAATTTTTGTGTGAATTAACCCTTTAAGTAGTTTTGTCCTAAAACTGTTTTTTTTTTTTTTTGTTATTAAATATTGTATAGACTTACAGGTCCATCATTATTCTAATGGGAGTTTGTCTGTGATTGTAAAAAGGGAGCATCAAGCTGCACCAAAAACAAAAATCTATTTCCATTTATGCACACAAAGGACTTACATGCACAAATTATACATAATTAAGTGCAGACATACAGTAGATTGATTATTTTATTTGACAAAGATGAAATGGGCTATGATCATTTATACAGCATAATTTATTCCTGTGTCCCTTAGCTTGAATGCTTTTATTTTATTTGAAAATAAGCAGGGTCAAACATTTTATGGGAGGATCCAAAGGGATAACAAAAGATAAAAATAAAAAAAATAAAAAAAAATATTTTTATGCTAAATATCCATGCCATAACCACTTTTGTTCATCTGTATACAAAGAGCAAAAATGTAAATTGAAAAAAAAAAAAAAAAAAAAAAAGTCCAGCCTTTAAAATTAACTAGTTTTGTGCGGACTTAATAGAATACATTTTAGTATCTATTTTTTTGGAATGTGGGTCTTAAATCTGGAACTGCAAACTAGAAAGAGAGAGAAAAAAAATTAAAAAAAATAAAAATAAAGATACATTGCTGGCACTCTGCTGTTGTACATACATATATTATGGTGCATTATACAAACCAAAAATAAAGAACTGAAAGAAAAAAGCTTGGCAATTCCTTAAACATTTATAATTTTCATCAAATATAAATATTTTGACCAACTGTTTAACTGTTGGTCATTTCAACTTCAGCAGTTAACACAGTAGCAGCAAAAAATATTAACAATACCTCAAGGTTTGTTAAAAACACTCCTTCAACAAAGTCCTTCATACATAATGGGGGGGGGGGGGGCTGACTGTTTTAATATCAAAATCAAATTCTTTACTGACATTCAAGAATTCTTGAAAATAATTTACTTCTACAAAATCTAACTACAGATATAAATAACATAATGGAATTATTAAAACTGGTTTGAAATCTAAAAAGCACAGTGACAACAATCTTTGGCCCGGATGTGGTAAATCTGTTTCTTCATCATAGAAGTCAGTCCTCATGGTTCGACACTTCTAAGGAAAAAGAACTGCTAAAAAGGGATAGCAAGCACTGTAAAAATGTGGTAAGTTCTAAATTAAACTCATTTTAATAGTGTCAAATAAATTATTTGATATTTTTAAATAAACCTAAATAAATTGGGTTACACCACTGACAGTCTTTTTTAAGGTAAGATCAGTTAGAAATAGCTCCTTAAGATAACAAATCCACATATTCACTTTTCACAGTGTGTAAGGGATGTACGTCTGTTACAAGACTCTCATTCTTCAATACTTACAAAAATTAAAATATGGATGATTCCTTATATCAGGTCCATGAAGTGGTCTGGCATTTATAGTCAAATACCAAGAGTCACACAAACAGTCATCTGTATTTTACTCTGTGCTTACATTTCTGCATGGTTGCCACATAAATTATAGGGTTTTTATTTTTTGTTTTGTTTCTTTACAAACCGGCTGCAATATGTCCCTTTTTGTACACATGTGCTGCTGATGTCCTGATATTAAGCATGATTGATATAGGAGACTGACCAGCCATCAGTAATGTGTGTGTTTGTTTGGGAGGGTGCTCAGTGTCTCTCATTGTCAGAGGATCCCTGGCGGTCGGGGAAGATGTGAAGCTGGGGATGTTCGATCCCATTGTTGTGGAGATCCTCTTGTTTCTGGAGGCCATGAAGTTTATTCACCAGCTCTGTGATGAAGACCTTATGAAAATGAGGAGGAAAAGCAGACCATCAGACTTAAAACTTAACAATGAAAGACACGATGCAACAGTGGAATGTGACAAACGTTTAGGCATAATGCAATCACAGCAAAAAGGAAACTCAAGAAATAATGGGAATGCTAATGGATAATGTAGCTCTCTCCACATATTATAGACCTCTTTGGTTTGTTATGATCTTTTAAGATTTTGAAGTAACTGTGAATATTTTCATTTGTCCAGGTCCTTCTAGAATTACTTTGGTTAACACTTGGGCTTTGTTTGACTGTTAATGAAACCATTCATATGAAAAACAAGCCCAGCTGCTTACGACTAAATTCTTCCAGAAAAGGTGCAGCCCAGGGTATGTCTACTTTAATCCAGCATTTCTACAAATGGTTGATGCATTCGAAAAATTATCACCATATTGGACATTTGGGATAGTGCTCAGTGAAAACAATGCAACTAATCAAACTTTTTAAAACCTGAAACTGACTTGTCACTACGGACTTCAACTTTGAAAACAGGGGTCAGCAGAGGAAGATGTCACAGTTGTAGAAGCATACAGAGGAAATGTGACTTGTTGTATTTGGTGAAATTGCAGTGGTAAATGGCCGGGGAACTGCCTCCCTAGTCGGATGGTGAAACAACCAAGGGGAACTCCACCGGTCAAATGAAAATATAACCTAATGACCCCCCCCACAAAGACTGCATCCTAATACCAGACCTGATGGTACCACTAACATTGTATTTGTACAGGAAGGGAACCTTTCTGTGTATTATCCCTAATGCATATAAAAGCATGTTTTGATAAAGGGACAGTTTTGACTATTCATCAACACCCTCAGTCACTTTTTTTCCACAGTGTGTCAGTGAATCACTGTTTATAGTAAACCTGAACACTGTAGGGGGTTGTTTTGTTAAAGGTTGGCTAGGTGTAAAAAAAGGACAGTGCATCTTTGTTTGAAATGAGAGGCTTTATTTATTTATTTCCTAGTGTGTGAGAGAATGATAAGTTGAACAGGAGAAAAAAGGTAGAGAAAAATAGGTATGCTGACTTACTTCCGTGTTGTTACCACAGGTATTAAGGATGTCCTGTAAGAAAAAGAAATCAAGAAATTAAATAAACAAATAAAAAAATGCAGAGGGAGAGTGTGTGTTACAGGAATCTATTCCCTGCTGAAAAGACCAGCTTAGACCACCATGAATTCCCATGCTAATCCAGGATGTAGGGTCCTATGATTTCGGCATTGCGGAAAACAAGGGCAGAATCACGTAATCCAGTCATTAAAACAAATTAACTATAGAACACGGAATGTCACGGATTTTGACATATTTGGGATGAAATTTACAATTAATCACATTAAAATCATGATACGTCAAAGGATAATGATTAAAACCACAAAAGGCTGAAATTTAATTAAACAAATACACAGTCTGCAACTCTGCATGAGCTGCGCGCTTCAACAGCAAGCGAATGTGAGAAGCCACTGCTAATACACTAACCTCATTATTAACATCACGTGTGCTCTGTGTATATTAATGACAAAGCAGAGCACTTTATTCACTGTGAAGCGCATAGCACATGCAGACTATATATTTATATAAACCATAGCCTTTTGCGGTTTAATAAGCACATTAGTCCATATAGTGAACTGTTTTTCTGGAGGTGAGAAGTAAAGCCGTCGAAAACATCTGGTTTTCTGCCAAAATGTCAAAACTTAACTAGACAGACTGAAAAAAATGTGACAGAAATATATCACTTCTGTATAGTAAAATGTTATATTCAATGTAGTAGTAGTAATAATAATAATAATAATAATATTATTATTATATTAATACTTATTAATAATATCAATATTACACTATATTTAAGCAATATCTCAAGTAAGAGTTTTATCACTGCTTTTTATGATTACTGTGATGCTCTACTGTGCAGCACTGTATTTGACCAATAATAATAATAATAATAATCATCATCAAAATTAAAGGTGCAGTATGTAACAATTGTTTTTTTGCCAATGTGTGAACGGCTTGTAACGCAACTTAAAAAATGAGCCCTTCCCGGACTTCCTAGGTTGCCTATTAAAGCCTGTTGACTGATTTTCATGCGAAGGGAGAGGGTCGCTTTTGCCGGGAAAATCCAAAGGATGTGACATTTATGCGCGCTCCCGAGAGCCTTGCCTCAGACAGTAATAGCTTCTCTTCCGCTATTCAACAACGACAACAAACAGTCTGCAACACTAGGTAACGTTATCTTAGAGATGGAATCCAGCACACGTCCGGCTCCCAGCACAACACCGACTCCTACATCATTGTTTTGGCCGATGCTCACTTGTGTCCCTATGGAGTGTGTGCAAGAGCGCAAGAATGAGCAACAGGTAGCTGGCTGCAGTTCACTTAACAGCCACATGTGTCATTAATAACAAAGGTTTCTGAATCTTACAACCTGCACCTTTAAATAAAAAAAAAAACCACACTCATATTTTTGTGTTTTGGATTGTGTGAGCCTGAGGATCAGTATAGATGCTCTTCATGTAATAAAAAA
Source organism: Myxocyprinus asiaticus (assembly GCF_019703515.2). Classification (NCBI taxonomy): domain Eukaryota; kingdom Metazoa; phylum Chordata; class Actinopteri; order Cypriniformes; family Catostomidae; genus Myxocyprinus; species Myxocyprinus asiaticus. The sequence goes on from NC_059374.1 coordinate 21,594,285, forward strand.
TAATAAAATGCTATGTTGAAAAGTAATTGTTCTGTTTTCATTTGATTAAAATTCTATAAAATAATTTGATTAGACAGTTTTTTTAATGATAAAATTTAATTAAACTTGAAAACCCAGAATTCAGTGAAAATAAAATGGAAAAAAACAGAATTTGGGAAAAAATAAAACTGATTTTGTAAGGACCTAAGGATGGTTTATACTGGTTAGTGCTGGTCTATGTGGTGGACCAGTATAGCCATGCTGTTTCTAAGCAAACCTAGCAGGAGAAACTGGTCAGCCGACATTCTGAAGCTTGTTAACCATGGAAATCTTGCTGGTTAAGCTTGTTGAGAAGCCTGACGCATGGGAAACCAGCATCCAACACACAAAATTATACTAGGGACCAGTAATGCTGGTTTTTACAGTAGGATGTCATTAGGATAGAAACAGTGGTTTGAAAGAGCAAATACCTTAAGCTTCTGCGTCCGCTCTTCATCACTCTGTAGATCCAGTAGCTCATCAATGTTCACTTCCTCCGGCATCTCCTCTTCCTGTGAGGAGAGAAACAGAGTCACACTCACTCTTAAACATCACAGGGTTGTCCTTTTTATTTCTGTGGTGCCCTCTTTTCGCATCACGTTCACTACCTTACATCTGTCGTGAGACATCTAATGCATCATTTCCACTGGCTTAGAACTGGGGGATATGGGGGGCACACGTCCCCCCCAATGCTGTGAAGGGGGTGATTTGTCCCCCCCAATCATGCATCTGTCCTTGTTTATATATTTTTATCAATGCTGAAAATAATTTCGTATAAGATACCTTGCAATTGCATGGCTGTGAGTCAAGTAAATTTCAAAACTGAAGTCCCCCCTCTGTTGTATGAGTTGGTATCGCCCAGCTAGACGGCGGTGTCACGTGGTACCCGTTTCTTTTCTCAGCACTAGCCTAGATGTGTGAACTCACAGTCGTTTATTATTACCGGATGAGGACTTTCAAAAATGCTTTTATAGATAATGCTGAGGTGGATTTTCATTCACAGGTATGAATCTTTGCAATTATCAGTTTTTATTAAAAATAACTATCCAGAGGGGGGCCTGGGTAACTCAGCGAGTATTGACGCTGACTACCACCCCTGGAGTCACGAGTTCGAATCCAGGGCATGCTGAGTGACTCCAGCCAGGTCTCCTAAGCAACCAAATTGGTCCAGTTGCTAGGAAGGGTAGAGTCACATGGGGTAACCTGCTTGTGGTCACGATTAATGGTTCTCGCTCTCAATGGGGCGCGTGGTAAGTTGTGCGTGGATTGCGGAGAGTAGCATGAGCCTCCACATACGGAGTCTCCGCAGTGTCATGCACAATGAGCCACGTGATAAGATGCACGGATTGATGGTCTCAGAAGCGGAGGCCACCCGGATTGAGGTGAGTAACCGCGCCACCACGAGGACCTACTAAGTAGAAAGAATTGGGCATTGCAAATTGGGAGAAAAGGGGATAAAAAAAAATTAAATATCCAGTGTAAAATGTCTCCAAATGATATAAAGCATTCTTAGATTTAAATGCGGATGCATGGAGGATTCGGTGTTCAGAGCGTCAAGTGCCCCCTGCAGGAATAAAACACCTAAGACAGTCAGTGGCTGACGACGTGCAATTTCGGTCTGTAGGTCTGTAACCCACACAAAACTTTCATATGAATTTAGAAAACATGAAATATATCACATGAGTCATATGTGGAGTCAGTTAAGATGTTAAAGGTGTCCATAGAAATGATCAGTAGTTTTTTATGGTGAGGAAAGCAGACAAGCATGTCAGATGAGCAGCTAAGAATTGTAATTTTCTGAAAGGGTAAATTTTTTCTGAAACATTAACCCTAATGCTTTTTCTGAATGTTTGATATGTTAGTGTATAAATATTTAAGAGTATGCATTGAAGGGGGCCTGGGTAGCTCAGGAAGTAAAGACGCTGACTACCACACCTGGAGTTGCAAGTTCGAATCCAGGGCGTGCTGAGTCACTCCAGTCAAGCTTCCTAAGCAACCAATTGGCCCCGGTTGCTAGGGTGGGTAGAATAACGCTGGGTTAACCTCTTTGTGGTCGCTATAATGTGGTTCTCACTCTCGGTGGGGCACGTGGGGAGTTGTGCGTGGATGCCTCAGAGAATAGCGTGAGCCTCCACACGCGCTACGTCTCTGCGGTAACGCGCTCAACAAGCCACTTGATAAAATGAGTGGATTTACGGTCTCAGACGCGGAGGCAACTGAGATTTGACCTCCGCCACCCGGATTGAGGCGAGTCACTGCGCCACTTCAAGGACTAAGTGCACATTGGGAATTGGGCTTCCAAATTGAAAAAAAAAAAAAAGAATGTATGCATTGAATTCGGTATGACGGGATTGCACAGTTTTAATATTTACTGCGAGTAAAAATATCATGGTTAATTTAACCACAAGAATTTAGAATCCACAGTTAAAAACCGTGAAATGCTTTATTTACACGTGGCAAAAATATTATATATAAATGTATAAATATATAATATAAAAGAGTTTTTCGTAAGATTTTGTAAACCTAAATGGGAAAACTCTTGTGTCTGTGTGGGTACTGGAGCTGTAGCTATGGTTACAGATGTTGGCCACATGGTGCTTTAATGGCCTAGTGTCGCGAACTGAACGTGAACTTTCAATTCACGTGAAACTGAAGCTTAAACACACAAATTCCAAAATATAACAGGAATTCGTCTACCAGACTCATATCTATCAAAAAAGTGACTTAAAATCAGCTGTTTGGCAGCTTTTAAATGACTGACTGAAGACGACAGATGTATATTATGCAGACAGAAGTCCTAGAAAGACACACATTCTACAAATGGGACAGGATGCTCCACTAGTCGGTCCAACAAAAAGCTAGTAAGTTTAATATTTTTAGCTGTTCTGATTTTAAAGTGATGAATTAAAGATGCCACTTTTTGTAATGTTTAAATGTGCTGACAGTGTGCGGTGCATTGCATTTAGTTACTAACAGCAAGTAAACTTTGAATCGTCCTCATTATTTAAAGCATTGCTTCTGTACAAATTCACCACATTCAACAATAAATGTACATTTTAGTCACGATCGGACTTTAAATTGCCTGCTGTAAGCAATGTTCCTGTTATTATGCATAGTCCAAAGGTTTATTTGTAAGGTGTTGTGGACATTATTTAGAGTCTGTTGCCGATTCTTTATGTTGGGTTTATGTTGGGATTCTTTATGAAGAAAAAACTGTTTAATGCTGTGAACTAAATATTGCGCACCCACAATAATCTTACATTTACGCACTTTTGAAGCACTCTGTTTACACTTCACTGAGCTCGGGATGTGCATAAGCGGTGTTGTGGCCTAGATTGGAGTGTCTCCATTGTATGTGTGTATTTATCAGTTCTTATTATAGTGCTTCCCTTAGCATCCACATATCCCCCAGAAATGTCCACTTAGATGTTTAGACAGTTGTTATACAATATGCATTTTTTGTATCAGTGCTGTTGAATAAGAAAATGTGAATATAATTGTAAAACCGGTTAACCGCGATTTCTTTCCTTCTTTCGCGTAATCTAACCTTCAAAAACTCACATGCGTTATCCCTACATTGAATACTTTTTTTAATCTGTGCATTAATTTGAACTTTTATTATGCTTGCTTGACTGCCAACCACAGAAATCAAATGAATCTCTTGCCAATCTGTCTCTAAAGGTTACAAGTCATACTAAATGTTAAAGTCATGAAGTCAGAGGGTGGCATAGTATGCAATTCCACACAGACAGCCTTTACGTCTTAAAGAGCTAAAATAAAAGCATTGTCTCCTGCTCTACTCAGCAGCTGTCAATCTAGGCCAGGCAGCTGTCACTAAACACTAATCTATTGTGTTGGGTTAAACTAGTCCCTCCCTTCCCAACTTAAATACACCTACAGATAGTTCAAACTGCATATTCATGTTGATACTCAGTGCCATGTTACTTGCATCGTAGGATATTACTCATAGCACATTATAAAATACATAAACACATTATTAAACAGTTCCCTGGAATAATCAATTCTGATAGTCTCTCTCTCTTAATACCATGGCAAATTGAAATAGCTGATCGGCGGCATCTTGCAACTCAGAACAGATAAGATCAGGGTCCTGATCACCCTGTCTTGGTTTATTTTGCACTAAAGACCAGCTGACTGAACATTAGGTACATACAGTATATCTTATTAATGTCCTGCTGCCTGGCTGGCTAGATAAATCAACAGCACTGACTTAAAAATCTTTATAACGGCACTGGAAATAAAATTGTCTTGTATTGGAAAATGGTGTACCTGCAGAAATACAACACAATATTTGTGCTGTGCACTTCTGTGTTTGGAAAATAATTTGAGCTTCACATCACTTTCTATTGTGGCAAGATGCCTTGGGGTAACTAAATTTCAAAGTAGGCCAAGGGCAATTTTCAGAACCCTCTAGTAAATCATTCACAGAAGCCAAACCAGCTAAAAAAAAAACACCCACCAGTGAGACAAAACAGCCTCTTGCGAAATGAAGGCAAAACAAAAGTCACCATATTTTCATACCAAATAGACCTGATCTGGAGATAATTAATTTGAACCATTGATAACCTCTGTGCTTACTGGTCTTGAGCAAATATGCTGTGATTTGCTTGACAAACAGTATCTGGAATTTGGAAAAGATACAGGAATCTATTAATTTTAATATTTGCACACAATACACAGTATAAATGTAATGCAAATTTCAGAGTGAAACAGGAGTTCTGGGAAAGTAAATAAAAAAACAAAACAAAAAAAAAAACATAAATTAGACTATCAAATCAGCGATTACAAGACCCGAGTCATAGAATGTGTTGGTATTTATTCTAAACTTATCACCAAGTAATTCCGCAATTACAATACGTCACAACTTTTTTACCAGTGTTAGTTCCAAATTACCATCAGTATAGTCTACACACCCACAACAGGTAAACGCTGGTCATGAAAACCAAAGTGTTTGGTGCTATGGTTATGGAGAACCACAGGGAACAAGGTTGGCATGGGAGTACTTTCAAAATTCTGAAACTAACACCACCGCCGAAAGGTCAATCACAGTAAGATCCAAGCAGAAAACCCTACAGGGGCATCAGTGACCTTTCTTTTAACTCCAAATGCCACTGAAATGCTGTGAAACAAACATGCCCCCTCACACACTGGTCATACTAAGCAACCTGTCAATAAGTTAGTAAGTTATCGACACTGCTTTACATTTTGTGGTTAAGTACGATCACAAGAAAAGCAGTGTACTCAAGAGAACTAAATATTGTCATTGACATTATTGCTTCATAACATTTGTTAATCTATCAATAATGAAAAGAAGAACATAGGGGCCCTTCACACAGGACACATTTTCAGACTGATTTCACTGTGAATTCAGCAATAGTAGGTTGAATATTTTGCTGCTGAAAACAGTCTGTGCCAACCAAAATTTGAAGCACTGCCTCCAGTGGCTGAAGCTGAAAGTGTTGTTGAATGTTTGGCCTTGTTTGAGCTCCATTTTCCAGGTGAAATTTCCACAGAGTGGCACCTATAGAGAGTAATCAGAAATGCATATTTTAAAGGCATAGTTCACACAAAAGGAAAATTCTCTCATTAGCTGCTCACGCTCATGCCATCCCAGATGTGTATGACTTACTTTCTTCTGTAGAACACAAACGAAGATTTTTAGAAGAATATTTCAGCTCTGTAGATCCTTTCAATGCAACTGAATGGTGGTCAGAACTTTAAAGGTCCAAAAAGCAAATAAAGGTAGCATAAACGTAATCTATATGAATCCAGTGGTTTAATCCATATCTTCAGAAGCGATATGATAAGTGTGGGTGATAAACAGATCAATGTGTAAGTCATTTTTTTTACTATAAATCTCCACTTTCACTTCTTTTGTTTTTGGCGATTCACATTCTACGTGCATTTCACCACCTACTGGGCAGGGAAGAGATTTTATAGTAAAAAAAAAAAAAAGAATTAAATATTGATCTGTTTCTCACCCACACCTACCATATCGCTTCAGAAGACATGGATTAACCTCCAATGGAGTATTTTGGATTACATTTATGCTGCCTTTACATGCTTTTCGGACCTTAAAAGTTCTGATCACTATTCACTAGAAATGTATGGACCTACAGAGCTGAAATATTCTTGTCAAAATCTTTTTGTATAGCAGAAGAATGTCACATCTTGGATGGTACAAGGGTGAGTAAATAATGGGAGTTTTCATTTTTGGGTGAACTATCCCTTTAACTCTAGCCCTTAAACCAGAGCCTAACCCTAAACTTAACCATAAAAAAAATAAAAAATATTTAAGAGCAAAAATGCAGCCTCTGAATTGTGCTCACCATTGTTTATATGACCGCGATTACTTTCTGCAGACAAGAATTTGAATCTCTGAAGTTGCTTGCATAATATGCTGCTTATCAGTAATTCAGCAGAATGGGGTTGATTTCAGCATATATGCATATATATGCATTAAAAAAAAAAAAACTAGATTCAGTGCAATGGTAAAAAGAACCATTTTTAAATGTTGTACTTTTTTTTAACTTGACACATTGTCTTAAAAACATGGTGTTCATGGCATGAGATGCTGAAAAAATTGCAAGACGTGTCGCAATGGTCATAGACATTCATCTAACACATATAAATTTCATAGACAAATAAATTTAACATTTAAACAGTTCAGATGGACTCAAGAACACATCATGTGTCAACCGCATACACATGATCTTTGAGGACCTCTTTGAGGAAGATTCTGTCTATTCACAGTATATTTTTTTGGCCATTGCTTTACAAAACAGTCTGCGACACCTTTTGGCTTGACAAAATCACTGTTTCCGATCAAACATGGACTCTTTCGGGGGCCTGGGTAGCACAGAATTGATGCTGACTACCACCCCTGGAGTCGCGAGTTCGAATCCAGGGCGTACTGAGTGACTCCAGCCAGGTCTCCTAAGCAACCAAATTGGCCCGGTTGCTAGGGAGGGTAGAGTCACATGGGGTAACCTCCTCGTGGTCACCACTCTCAATGGGGCATGTGGTAAACGTGGATCATGGAGAGTAGCATGAGCCTCCACATGCAGAGTCTCTGTGGTGTAATGCACGACGAGCCACGTGTTAAGATGCGCGAATTGACTCAGAAGTGGAGGCAACTGAGGCTTGTCCTCCACCACCCAGATTGAGGGGAGTAACCGCGCCATCACGAGGACCTACTAAGTAGTGGGAATTGGGCATTCCAAATTGGGAGAAAAAGGGGATAAAAAATAAAAAAAAACATGGACACTTTCACCTTTAAGCATGAGTGCTTAGTAGTGAATCACTCCAACTGGTTTGGCATCAGCCGATCCCCCAGGGCTGTGATTCAGTCCCTATTATTTCCAGGCCAGTGGCTACTGGGTAAGTGAGTTTTTCGCCCTGCTTTCTTTGAGATGGTCTGATTTCTTCGTATTCATAGTTTCCATTCTATAAAAGAGCAGTACACCTGATTCAAATACCCATCTTCTGTGTGTCTTTGAGCAAGTTATTTTTTATGTGGGTAGATCAGAGACATACAACATGAATACAGTTTATAAAAGCAATATTTCCAACATCTACATTTGAAAAAAATAAAAATAAAAAATTTTATTTACACATTCTATAAAATGTTCCTGTCTGTGCCAAGTCCATTTTAAACACCTGAGCAAAGGTATGCATCACATTTATTATTGCTCGTACATAAAGGTAATACTTAGGTACAACTGGTCCCACACCATGTGCTACAGAAATGAATGATACCTAAAATTGCACAGATTGCTGATGAGAGGTGTACCATTTCTTTTAGAAGAAATACACATTAAAGACTGGTCTTTTGATTTGGACCCGTAAGCAACCACCTAGCAATGCATCTGCAACCATCCTGAACACCCTAGCATCACTTTTGCACATACAAGCACCACAAAACAAATTTAGTTCTACATTCACACCCTTTCATGGGACACACTTTAGCATGATGAACTACAGGTACATGCTGCTTATTATAATTATGCATTCATCGATCTTAAGTGCTATGTATAATCGCTGATGGAGCAACGTGTGCACTTCAGCAGCTCTCACATCAGCTCTGTCCAATCAGAGTAAAATGTCAAAACCTTTGTGCATCATCTGTCCTCAAGACTCCATACACTGTGATGTAACAGTATGTTGTTCCACTTTACAGGCAAAAGTGCCAGTGAAATGGGCTGACATTGGTTAGTCTACCTAATTACATTATGTGCCTTTGCTGGCCTTCTTAACATTTACTTAAAATAAATACAACACAAGAAACATTTTCTTTTTTTTTTAAATAAATGATTTAGTGTAAGCCTATCGTGACATACTAGGTGATCATATTAGAAACAAAAACTCATCTTTGAAATGTAATATTGTTTGTAAACTTCCTAACTTGAACCTCTCTTGCCCTTTCGATGCTTATATAAGCCCTCTAGTACTTTTGCTGTTCAGGACAACATCCATAGAGGTGCATCCATTTTTTGTTCTTCATTCCCACAGGACTGGAACTAGCAGACACCTTAGAAGATTTGTGTTTTATATAGTGGTGACAAAGCATAACAATGTATTAATACTTAAACCATTTATGAATTTAAAGGGATAGTTCATCCAAAATTGAAAATTCTCTCATCATTTACTCGATACCCCATCTTTCTTCTACAGAACACAAAACTTTTAGAAGAATATCTCAGCTCTCCAAGTCCATATAATGCAAGTGAATGGTGGCCAGAACTTTGAAGCTCCAGAAAGCACATAAAGGCAGCAAAAAAACATCCAGTAGTCCAGAGTGGTTTAATCCATATCTTCAGAAGCGATACGATAGGTGTGGGTGAGAAACAGATCAATATTTAAGTCCTTTTTTAATATAAATCTCCACTTTAACTTTCATTTTCACATTCTTTCGTTTTTGGCGATTTGCATTCTTTTTGCATATCGCCACCTACTGGGCAGGGAGGAGAACTTATAGCAAAAAGGGACATAAATATTGATCTATTTCTCACCCATACCCATTTCATTTCTGAAGATATGGATTTAACTGCTGGAGTCATGTGGATTACTTTTATGCTGCCTTTATGTCCTTACAGGACCTTTAAATTTCTGGTCACCATACACTTGCATTGTATGGACCTACAGAGTTGATATAATATTCTAAAAATCTCTGTGTTCAGCAGAAGGAAGAAAGTAATACACATCTAGGATGGCATGAGGGTGAGTAAATGAAGAAAGAAGTTTCATTTTTGGGTCAACTATCCCTTTAAGTGGGAACATTTGTGTCTGGAATGGACCTCATTTACAGTAGCGCCATCTTTTATTTTTGACGGGAATGATAACAAGGCTGTGAGGGATAGAGTAACAGTCTCTTCAATAGGTTGTTCAGTTGTTTAAAGTGTTTTGTGTTCCGCTGACAAAACATTGACAAAAACAAAATAAAAAAAAAATCTAAGTAATTTTAGTTGACAAAAAAATTCCAGAAAACATGAGTTCAGTCATGACAACTTTCAGAAGGATTTAGCATGTTAATGTGACATATTGATAGGATATTGGTCTTGGTGGACTTGATCTGCTACACTGCTGCTGCAGAGTAAGTACGGAGATTGCTACTGCTAGTGCACACACAGACATACTGAGTCAAGCATGTATGACATGCTGCTGCACAATTAGGCATAAATACAATCCCCATGTAGCCGATTGAGACAAGTGATGCTAGGGAGAAGGGTTTCAGAGAAAACTCTCCCTGCACAATGTAGTGAAGATTTGCAAACTGAGCCAATTTAAAGCTGAAGTATGTAATTTCTGCAACACTACAGCCATGATCTCAAACCCTAGTGAGCTGCATATGAAGGCAGCATGTTAAGGCACATTCCTGACAATAGCTGTTTCAAAAGGTAGGCAACAATTATGTTGTCTCCTAAAATACAATAAGGCAGCATCGCATGTATCATTTACAGCTGAAGTCAGAAGTTTACATACACTTAGGTTGAAGTCATTAAAACTAATTTTTTAACCACTCCACAGATTTAATATTAGCAAACTATAGTTTTGGCAAGTCGTTTAGGACATCTACTTTGTGCATGACACAAGAAATTTTTCCAACAATTGTTTACAGACAGATTGTTTCACTTTTAATTGGCTATATCACAATTCCAGGGGGTCAGAAGTTTACATTCACTACATTAACTGTGCCTTTAAAGCAGCTTGGAAAATTCCAGAAAATGTCAAGCTTTTAGGCAATTAGCTTCTGATAGGCTACCTGGCTAATTGAAGTCAATTGGTGGTGTACCTGAGGATGTGTTTTAAGGTCTACCTTCAAACTCAGTGCCTCTTTGCTTGACATCATGGGAAATTAAAAAGAAATCAGCCAAAACCTCAAAAAAAAATTTGTGGACTTCCACAAGTCTGGTTCATCCTTGGGAGCAATTTCCAAATGCCTGAAGGTACCACGTTCATCTGTACAAACAATTGTATGCAAGTATAAACACCATGGGACCACGCAGCCATCATCTCACTCAGGAAGGAGACGGATTCTGTCTCCTAGAGATGAATGTAGTTTGGTGCAAAAAGTACAAATTAATCCCAGAACAACAGCAAGGACCTTGTGAAGATGCTGGAGGAAACAGGTAGATAAGTATCTATATCCACAGTAAAACGAGTCCTAAACCGACATAGCCTGCTCAGCAAGGAAGAAGCCACTGCTCCAAAACCACCATAAAAAAGCCAGACTACAGTTTGCAAGTGTACATAGGGACAAAGATTTTTTGAAATTTCCTCTGGTCTGATGAAACAAAAATTGAACTTTTTGGCCATAATGACCATCGTTATGCTTGGAGGAAAAAGGGTAAGGCTTGCAAGCCAGAGAAAACCATCCCGACCGTGAAGCATATGGGTGGCAGCATCATGTTGTGGGGGTGCTTGGCTGCAGGAGAGACTGGTGCACTTCACAAAGTAGTTATATTGACATAACATATCAAGACATCAGCCATGAAGTTAAATCTCGGCCGCAAATGGGTCCTCCAAATGGACACTGACCCCAAGTATACCTCCAAAGTTGTGGCAAAATGGCTTAAGGACAACAAAGTCAAGGTATTGGAGCGGCCATCACAAATTCCTGACCTCAATCTGAAAGAAAATTTGTGGGCAGAACTGAAAAAGCATGTGCGAGCAAGGAGGCCTACAAACCTGACTCAGTTACATCAGTTCTGTCTGGAGGAATGGGCCAAAATTCCAGCAACTTATTGTGAGAAGCTTGTGGAAGGCTACCCAAAATGTTTGACCCAAGTTAAACAATTTAAAGGCAATGCTACCAAATACTAACAAAGTGTATGTAAACTTCTGACCCACTGGGAATGTGATGAAAGAAATAAAAGCTGAAATAAATAATTTCTCTACTATTATTCTGACTTTTCACATTCTTAAAATAAAGCAGTGATCCTAACTGACCTAAGACAGGCAATGTTTTCTATGATTAAATGTCAGGAATTGTGAAAAACTGAGTTTAAATATATTTGGCTATGGTGTATGTAAGACTTCAACTTTATGAAGAGGCAATCCAAGAATGCATTACAACGAGGGTTGTGTCTAGAAGTGAACCGTCTTTCTGGGAAAGTCTTGAGTCATATTGGCTGTAATGTATTTCCATGTCGGTTAGGAGGCTGCCTGAGAAGGCAGCTACCTATTTAGGCAGTAGGCAACAACTTTTTGGAGCAGAATGAATATCTTCCAGCTAATTTTGTAACCTATTACTAATTTTTCATGTTTACATATCAGATAAGTCACATCAGTAACACAAAGTTTTGTGACTAGAGGTTTAGATCATGTGTGATGTTAGGCATGGAATTAAAGATGAGCTCGCCCCTGGACTACATACAGACTTTCAGCAGACCACAAAGGGGCTCTAATCTGGGCTTTTGATTCAGCTTTGATACAGCTGTGGGCTAATGGCAGAGGACTAATGGTCCTGTTTAATAGGGCATGTGATGTCCTGTGTGTGGACCAATAGGTAGCGGGTAGTTGTTTGGTGGGATGGGGGTGGAGAAGAGTTGCAGGAGAGCTTTCTTTGTGTGATACAGTGACATATGGGGTCTTCATTTCCACAGCCCCCATCCCCCTCACTCATAAGAAACACCCCATGAGACAAATATACCATCAATCAATCCCAGGACCAGTAGTGTTAAGAGCATGCCGTTGTCAGGACTGCTACTGGCAGGAAATGAATGGGGGGGGGGGGGGCGCGGCGGCTATACAGCCTCAGTGGGGGCTATTTCTTTTTAGCACCAAGGTCACATCATAAAGATTAGAATAGATTGCTGTGTGTGATATTCTGCCATAATACGAGTGTTTCCGGGACTAGAGAACAAACATTTCAGGGTTGTTGATCATTTATGGGCATCTTCTTAAGTTTGCTTCACCATTATGTGCAGATGCAGAGCCACACTAAGATGCGTAACACTCCTCCAATGATCAGACAGAATCAGCCTGATTATTGACAGTTTTGAGGTCTGTTTTATTTAATCAGTGCTTACCAATGCACAGCAATACACTGATAACTACCTATCATCAGCTTATTAAAAAAAATCTTACAACGCAAGAAAACGGTGTTTAGATGAGACTTTAAATCATGGAACATTCTCTCCTTTTGACATCAAAACATACAGTCCTGCACACAACACTTGCACACATCGGATAAGCGGTAGAGATGCCGGTAAAGGCATTTACATGCAACACAATATCGGGGTAGAGAGCAAAAATCTACCTGTGTTGTTTGGTTTACACTCACTGAGCACTTTATTAGGATCATTATGGTCCTAATAAAGTGCACGACATGGTCTTCTGCTGTTGTAGCCCATCCGCCTCAAGGTTTAAAGTGTTGTGCAACCTGAGATGCTATTCTGCTCACTACAGTTGTACAGAGTGGTTATCCAAGTTACCGTAGCCTTTCTGTCAGCTCGAACCAGTCTTGCCATTCTCCGTTGACCTCTCTTATCAACAAAGCGTTTCCGTCCGCAGAACTGCAGCTCACTGGATGTTTTTGGCACCACTCTGAGTAAACTCTAAGAGACTGTTGCGCGTGAAAATCCCAGATCAGCACAGAAATATTCAAATCAGCCTGTCTGGCATCAACAATCATGCCACAGTCCAAATCACAGATCACATTTTTCCCCATTCTGATGGTTGATGTGAACATTAACTGAAGCTCCTGACCCGTATCTGTGTGATTTTATGCACTACACTGCTGTCACACTATTGGCTGATTAGATAATCGCATGAATTTGTAGGTGTACAGGTGTTCCTCATAAAATGCTCTGTGAGTGTATGCTTAAACTATTTATGACCTTTCACCAAGAAAGAAAAGCTGTTTAAGGTGTTTTCATGACCACACGTTGTCGACTTAAGCATTAATGGTTTAAGATTGAGCATGTAAAGGTGCACATTTTAGGGAACAACCTGAAATCATCTACTTTGTTGGGTCTCTATGAAGAAAATGGCTTGAAAACATACTAAATAATGTACTAATGAAAATATAAAAATGCAAAAAGGGTTTATGTGAGGGTTAGGTTAAAGGGTTTTAAGGCTAAAAATATTAGTGGAGTATAAAAACAATAGACCTTAATGGAAAGTCCCCACTATGATAGAAAAACAAACCCTTAGGTTTTATTGGACCATCACTTTCAGATGGTTTTCAAAAATGGCATTAACTGCAAGTTTAACTGACAATGACACTCAAATTGATTGAATATTTTTGAATTGACTGAATATCAGAAGCTTTTTTTTTTTTTTCAAGATATAAAATTTAAAGAAGGCTATGTACTGTAAAAACAGCAAGGCTTCCATCTACACTCTACATTACCAGCCAAGTGTCCAGAATCACAAAGCAGTAGTAGGGGAAAACCAATTTCAACCTCCAACATTATAATATGAGAACCCATTTCATCATCTTATATAAAAATTGTAATCTAACTAGTCAACTGGTACCTCTCGTCTGTTTTTATTGTGTTTTATGGGCGCAAAACCCATCTTATTCATTGATTACATAACTTCATAAATGTGTTTATAATGGCAACATGCTATGTAGGCTCATGTGCGTGTCAGAGCCAAAGCATCTCCTTCCTCACATCCACCATCCCAAAGCCCAATCAAGCCCTGTGACAGAGAGTATTTACTGTTATTCAGGCACCTGTTGGCATCCCAGAAGTCCAGACAGCTCTCCATGTAGGGCAGCAGGCGCACCAACAAGCCACATTTTAAGCATTTACGATCAGCTCCCTGATCTTTGCCATGTTGCTCATGGGACCTGGGCCCTCCAGTTACCAGAACTGGGCCCTAAAATATCCCAAGGCACAGGAATGCAAACTAACCATATATCATTTGTCAGCATTTCTGCATATCACACGTTTTTTGTTTTTTTTTTCCTCCCCAATTGCTCAATTCCCAATGCACTCTAGGTCCTCGTGGTGGCGTAGTGACTCACTTCAATGCGGGCGGTGGAGTACGAATCTCAGTTGCCTCCGTGTCTGAGACAGTCAATCCGCTCATCTTATCACGTGGCTTGTTGAACGCGTTGTCGCAGAGACATAGCGTGTGGAGGCTCAAGCTAATCTCCGCGGCATCCACGCACAACTCACCACATGCCCCACCAAGAGCGAGAACCACATTATAGCGACCGCGAGGAGGTTAACCCCATGTGACTCTACCCACCCTAGCAACAGGGCCAATTAGTTTCTTAGGAAGCCTGACTGGAGTCACTCAGCACGCCCCAAACTTGCGACTCCAGGTGTGGTAGTCAGTGTCTTTACTTGCTGAGCTACCCAGGCCCCCCTTATCAGACATGTTTTTGTCTTGACCACGTTATTTTTTCAAACCTCCCATGAGAACAGAGAAAGCAGCTTGAGCTTGAAGTTACAGTACATCAGCCATGTTTAATCAACAGCTAAATCACACCCAACCCCCCCACCCCCCCACCCCCACTTCCTTTTTTTTTTTTGCATTTACTTCTGTGGTCTTAACTGAAGCTTTGCAGATGAGAATACTTGTTAAACACTTAATATCAAATAAATTATTGTTGGCTTTTCAGGCAAATCTTTTGGAATCTGTGATTACATCAATATTATATACACAAAAATACAATCTCCAAAATTATACCAAAATATTTTTACTATGGAAACATAAGAAGATAATTCAAAGTTTCACCACATGTATCCTATGTGAGTCTGGCCCACAGCATGAAAGGTTCACGCCCTTGATGTTTGTTCAATCAAAAAATATTTTGAAATTTACTTGTGCAATAAATATGATTCATAACATGGAAAAATAAATCACATTTTGCATAGCTTTAAATGTAATCAGCAAAGTAATTTACACTACATTCTGTATTCATATAATGCGACACCTACTTAATATTTGAGGCACGTTGCTTTAATAGGTGCACGTGGATATGGTGATTTAAAACTACGTCCCACTTTGACAAAATACTTGCACTATTAGATAGCCTACTCGATTACTGAATCTTACAAATGAAACATTACACCATTTCCACACGAGCGCATTTTTCAGCAACGCCGTTTGGTGCTGGTATATCAGTATTATCTTTAAATAATCACATAATTTGTTAAATACATTCATTCAATTACCATTTTCCCCCTCATTTTTCTTCATTTTTATTTGCCTAATATTATTCTTAGCTACAAGAGGACTCACCCTTCCCAAATACAGCTCGTCAAGTCCAGTATCTATCCACTTTTCCACATCTAAGCGCCTCTGAAGTTCCTTTCTGTTATATTTTACCGTGACACGCGCTTGTCTCTTCTGCACGCTCAATCCACCTTCCCTGCCGGCACCTCGGTTCGGTGAGTGGACTTTGTTGTTATAACGTCTCCCCATCCGATTCGCAGCCATCTTCAGACTGACCGTCGGATGGACACTTGCATACAAATAATTGACGAAGAGTCTGGCACGAGGGCGTGCTGACACCTCCAGAGTGCAATAGAGTGCGCTCTGCCACAGGGTCCTAGTGCTGCGAAGTTGCTGTCTTACTTGCTATATTCAACTTATCCCCAAAATAACCATTTTATATTTGTGTACCGCACAAAAAAAAAAAAAAAAAAAAAAATATATATATATATATATATATATATATATATATATATATATATATATATATATATATATATATACATTTTTTTTTTTGTGCGGTACACAAATATAAAATGGTTATTTTGGGGATATATATATATATATATATATATATATATATATATATATATATATATATATATATATATATATATATATATAATTGTAATATCACACCAAATTATATGATAAATATGATTATAATAAAAACAGAATAATAAGAATTGATTCTAAAATGGTTAGCAAAAAAGAAATACACCATCCATGATGAAAAAAAAATTATATATATATATATATATATATATATATATATATATATATATATATATAGTAAAAAAAAAAATTCACTCGTGCAATGTAACACTGAATTAAGCAATGCTTTTAAAAGTGTATTGGTATTTCAATGCTTTTTTTAACGTACTTAGTCATGCACTACATGATACACGTAAGTCTTCCACAGGGAAGCTTAATGCATAATATGTAGTCTGTTACATATCACCTTGCTTTAATGGCGATAGAAACTAGTTATAGAGCTGCGCACGCAGAGCTGAACAATTGGTGCACAAAACAACGGTGACGGTAACAATCAAGAGATAATTTTTTTGATCATGAACGGGTAATTATGAGTAGAAAATGAACTTCAGATTACACAAAACAAGTTACCAAACGTAACAACAAAATCAGCAATAAAATCAGAGTACACTGATGAGCCAAATCATTATGACCACTAACAGGTGAGGCGAATAACGTTGATCATCTCCTAACAAGGCCACATGTCAAGGTCTGGGGAGATTAGATGGTAAGCAAACAATCAGTTCCCTATCGATTCAGTTCACTCGACATTGCATTTGGAAGCTATGGGGAAAATCCCTAGATGAAGCCCTTGTATCATTAGGCCAATCTTATGATTGGCAATGATGTTTAAGCTCCGCCCATTTAGGCAGCATTTGCCCTATATAAGTGGGCGCTCAAACATCATTTCTTCAGAATTCTTTCTTCAAGACTGACATCGTCTCGTCTTGACTACGACATTCATCGACATTCACACTCATCTTAATCAGCCCGCTCTTCACCATCGACGGACACCCTTCAGTGGACGGGATTCCTTGCAGATGCATCAGGACGTTCTTCGCCTGAATCCAGTGCCTGCAGCGAAGATTCACTCGACCCCTCTAGTGTTCCAGTGAGGAAGTCTCTCCGCTTTGCTGCCGGATCAGGTTCTTCGCTCAGCGAGACATCTACCCGCTTCCCACAGCATCCAGGCAGGAGTTGTATCCTTTCAGTATATATAATATAATTCCGTCCAAGTGATGTAAAACACACAAAAGAGCCGCTTGTGTGTATGCGTCTTTTTAAAGATGTCGTATTGCAAGTGTTCCTGTGAGCGACACATCACTCTGTCAGACCAACATGAGAGCTCCATTTGCTGCCTGGGCCGCACCCACGCCGAAGCAACTCTCATGGGGACAGACTGCCCTCACTGTGAGGACATGAGTCTCTAGACGCTCCGCTCTAGTGTCGCCCTCGTTCTGAGGGACGATTTCACCTCCTGTGCCCTACCGACCACTTCCTCTGTGTTAAGTCTCGAGGGACCACATGAGGGAGCACAGCGGGGCTGCGTGGTAGAGATAAAAGAACCCGAGGAGGATTCTGGCGCAAGCCCCACAAGCCCCTCGTTCTTCCCATGCAGCGTCTTTGCCAGTGCAGTACGCACATGTCGACCTCCGGCCCTCTATGAATGAGCCAGATGTTGTCGTATTCGGCGGGTCTGACGATGATAATGATGCTGTGTCCCTCGTAACATTGGAGAATGGTCCATGGAGGATGTTGCAGCCCCTCCCCCCGGATAGGGTGAGGAGCGCACACTGGCCATTGACACGAGTTACTCCGCATCATTGCGCAGGCGGTCAAGGAGCTCGGCCTTGAGTGGTCGCCTCCTGTCCTCTCTCTTATGTTTGCACGCTCATAAACCATACCTTAGTGTACTTATTAACTTTCGCTCAGACCATTCTTGAGAATTTGTCTTGCTTCCCCATTTCACACACTGTGCACAACTGCTTCCCAATGGTGAGCGACAAATATGGATTTCCCCCGGTAAGTCGCCTCCACTCTGTCATCAGCAAAGTCCGAGAGGACAAGGAAACGGTTCTGTTGGTTACAGCAAAATGGCCCAACCAGCCATGGTTTCCGGAAATTATGAAGATATTAGGCGGCCCTCCATGGGAAATACCGCTGAGGAGGGATCTGCTCTCTCAAGCGCAGGGCACGATTTGGCATCCTCAGCCGGAGCTGTGGAACCTACACGTATGGCCCCTGAATGGAGCACAGTGCATGAGCCGGAATTGGTTCAAAACTATAAGGAAATGCCGTGCGTTTGCAGATTGGTGCTCTTCACACAACAAAGACCCAGTGAATTGCTCCATAACGGAGATCCTTACATCCATTCAAGAGCGGTTGGATGCAGGTCTTACTCAGGTCTTAAGGTCTATGTAGCGACTATATCTGCATTTCATGCCCCAGAGGCTGGTTCCTCCATAGGCAGACATGATCTGATCAAAAAGTTCCTTAGGGGAGCAAGGCACTTGAACTACCCTCACCCTGCTACAGTTCCAACATGGGACTTAAATCTGGTGCTGAGGGTGCTCACGAGCCCCCCGTTCGAACCATTGGAATCCATTGAGTTGCATATACTCTTTTAAAGACTGCACTGCTGTTGGCTCAGTAAAACGGGTTGGTGACATACAGGTGCTGTCGGTTAACAGTTTATGTTTGGAATTCGGTTGGGGGCTTTCAAAAGCCACCATCAAACCCAAAAAAGGCTATGTGCCTAAGGTGCTTTCCACACCCTTCAGGGCTTAGATTGTGCACCTACAAGCTTTCTCTTCTCCACCTTATAATTCGGATGAGGAGCAGTTAGCACATTTATTATGTCCCGTGCACACATTGCACATGTATGTGGAGCACACTCGCCAGTTTAGACTGTCAGATCAGCTCTTCATTTGTTATGGAGGACGAACAAATGGCATGTCCATCTCCAAACAATGGCTCTCTCACTGGATCGTTGATGCAATCGCCCTAGCTTATGAATCACAGGGCATTAGATGCCCTATTGGCATAAAGGTGCATTCAACTAGAGGCATGGCTTCCTCATGGGCTAATTATTCTGTGTGTATTATATGAGTTATATAGATACCCGAAGGGCCGTGACCTCGTATACACATTCTTCTAAGTGTTTCTACCCTGGTACATCTAGGGCATGACGCTACGTAGTGTGGCATGATGGGATGTTCAAATGCAATGTAGAGTGAACTGAATCAATAGGGAACGTCTTCGGTTACTCACGTAACCTTGGTTCCCTGAGACATTGCAAAACTTGGCCGCACTACTACATCAGAGTTTCATGTCTCATTCCCTTCAGCTCAGGGAACCGAGGTTACGTGAGTTACCAGAGACGTTCTCGTAGTCAACGTGTTGAATGCAGGAGAAATGGGCAGGAGTAAAGCCCTGAGTGACTTTGACAAGGGCCAAATTGTTATGGCCAGATGACTGGGTCAGAGCATCTCTGAAACGGCAAGGCTTGTGGGGTGCTCCCGGTCAACAGTGGTGTGTACCTTCCAACAGTGGTCCGAGGAGGGACAAACCAGCAACCAGGGTGTTGGGTGCCCAAGGCCCAGCGATGCGCGAGGGCAATGAAGGCTATCCTGTCTGGTCTGGACCGACAGCAGGTCTACTGTGGCACAAGTCACAGAAAATTGTAATGATGGTTACGGGAGGAATGTGTCACAAAAAACAGTAAATCGCACCCTGCTGTGTATGGGGCTGAGTGGCCGCAGACTGGTCAGAGTATCCATGATGACCACTGTCCACCGTCGAAAGTGCCTACAATGGGCATGTGAGTGTCAGAACTGGAGCTTGGAGCAGTGGAAGAAGTTCGCCTGGTCCGATGAGTTTTGTTTTCTTTTACATCACATGGACGGCTGTGTACATATGCAGTGTTTACCTGGGAAGTGATGGCACTAGGATGCACTGTGGGAAGACGACAAGCCGGTGGAGGGAGTGTGATGCTTTGGGCAGTGTTCTGCTGGGGTTACAGTGATATTGTGTAAATATAGGGACAATAGTTATAGGGCAAATTTTGTCAACTTAGGTAAATACTTTCGAGACATTAAGATATTCTTTTGAGTGACAAATTAAGATAATACTTATTCAAAAGAACCATTTCAGAAAAGGGATAACCAGATTCTGTTCATTTCAATCACATGTCAGTGGATTACCAGCTTTCTGACAGACAGGCAGCAGCTTGTGAGACAGCGGAAACTCACTTCCAGCACCTGTACAATCAGCACTGGTGCCCCCCAGGGATGTGTGCTCCCCCCACTACTCTTCTCCCTCTACACCAATGACTGCATCACCAAGGACCCCTTTGTCAAGCTCCTGAAGTTTGCAGACGACACCACTGTCATCGGCCTCATCCGAGATGACAAAGAGCCTGCACACAGAAGGGAGGTTGAACAGCTGGCTGTCTGGTGCAGTCAAAACAACCTTGAGCTGAACACGCTCAAAACGATGGAGATGATTGTGGACTTTAGGAGGAACACCCCAACACTGACCCCCCTCACCATTCTAAACAGCACTGTGGCAGCAGTGGAGTCATTCAGGTTCCTGGGCACTACCATCTCAAAGGACCTGAAGTGGGAAACACACATTGACTCCATTGAGAAAAAGGCCCAGCAGAGGTTCTACTTCCTTTGCCAGCTGAGGAAATTCAACATGCCACAGGCGCTGCTGATACAGTTCTACTCAGCGGTCACTGAGTCTGTCCTCTGCACTTCAATAACTGTCTGGTTTGGTTCAGCTCGAAATCAGACATCAGAAGACTACAAAGGACAATTCGGACTGCTGAGAGGATTATTGGTTGCCCCCTGCCCCCCCTTCAAGAACTATACACTTCCAGATTGAGGAAAAAGGCTGGAAAAATCACTCTGGACCCCACTCACCCTGCCCAATACCTTTTTGAACTGTTGCCTTCTGGCTGATGCTTCAGAGCTCTGAGCACCAGAAACTTCAGGAACAGTTTTTTTTCCCTCAGGCTATCCATTTAATGAACTGTTAAATTGCCCCATTGAGCAATAACTATGTGCAATACACAGTTTAGTCTTTTTTTATAATTATCCAACACATCCAACCTCTTCTGCCATTTCATTCCTCTGGGAAAAAAAAAAACCATTTGCACTGTACATAACAGATTTGTATTTGCACTGTACATAACAGATAACAGATTTGTATTAGATTGCACTACATATGTGTATGTGTGTATGTACGTATGTGTATAACTATTTTGTATTGTTTTTGTATTGTTGTACACTGGAAGCTCCTGTCACCAAGACAAATTCCTTGTATGTGTAAGCATACTTGCCAATAAAGCTGATTCTGATTCTGATTCTATATCGTGAAAAAAGTTCATTCTCAGGAACATTTATGTACAGTTTATTTTGTTGCCCTAATTCCACAGTTTAAATATTTTAAACTGATATCTGCTGCTATAAGCCCCAAATAGCTAAGAACTTTATATCTGCGTTTACCTTAGGAAGTTCTCTAAAAAAAATTAGCCATTGTTTACTTGTCTGTGAGCCTGCTTGTGTGAATAATCCAATGTTATATCTTTGATGTCCAGAACACAATATGCAGTGCCACAGGAAAAGCATGCTAAACAAATCATTCGAAAGTTATGGACTGGGGAGTCATGTGATGCCATGTGAGGATCGGATGTGTGAACGGCGAGCTCTGTGTACTTTGCTAGTTTTAATACTTTTAATGACATAAACTGGTGAGATTCGATACACTCTGTTCCATAACTGTTCTAGGAGGACAATATGTCAAAGAATTCATGAATTCTTCCATGAATGTCAAGAAACGGATTGATTACCTGGAGTCATCGGAGAGGGAATTATCTGCTAATCCGCTAGCGACCAAGGTGGATTTGGAGTGTGTCTGGGAGAAGTTGGAGGACATGGAGAACCGTAGCCAGCGGAATAACGTCCGTATCGTCGGAGTTCCTGAGGGAGCAGAGGGACAGGATATGTTGAAGTTCCTGGATGGGCTCTTTCTGAATCTACTCGACATAGCAGGCCATAAGCTGGAAATCGAATGAGCTCACAGGGTTCCTGCTCGGCGATCCACGGAGGGAGACCGGCCCGATCAATTCTGGCCAAATTTCTGAGATCACCCAATAAAGATCTTGTGTTACACGAGGCGAGGAATAAAGGAAGGAATTCTTGGAAGAACCACAGCATTTTCTTGTTCCCAGACTTAGTGAATTCGACAAGAGAGAAGCGTGATCGATTTAAGGAATGCAAGAAACTTTTACTTCAACGGAAGGTCGCCATTGCACTGATATTCCCGGCCAAATTGAGAATAGATGCTAAGGATGGCCGTAAATCATTCACATGTTGACCGAATGTCGTCTAATGGCCTCAGGGAATTGACCCGATTGAAATACAGATATAATACCATTTTGTCACGGAAGGTGGAGTTTTGGCTATTCAGGGCAAGACAGTCATACTTTGAGTTGGGGGACAAGGCAGGAAAACGTCTGGCTAGATATATAAAACAGAGTGAGTATTTTTCTACCATTCCCTCAGTGAAATCTGCTGGTGGTGAAATATTTACTTCAGCCATTGATATTAATAATGCTTTTAAAGAATTCTATCTTGATCTCTATTGTTCCACATCTTCGTCTACTGATGAGGATATTAGAAACTTTGTGGAACCATTAGAACTTCCTAAACTGACGACTGAGCAAAAAAATTCTCTTGATTCTGAGATAACCTTGGAGGAGCTTGGCGAGTTAATTAAGGCCTTGCCTACAGGCAAGGCTCCAGGGCCAGATGGCTTTACCGCTGAGTTTTTTAGATCTTATGCTACAGAACTGGCTCCACTTTTGCTAGAAGTTTATATGGAATCATTAAAGAATGGTAAGCTTCCACCAACCATGACACAAGCCCGGATCAGTCTGATTCTTAAAAAGGATAAAGTTCCAAGCGAGTGTTAGAGTTACCGTCCAATTTCCCTGATCCATCTAGATGTTAAAATATTGTCAAAAATTTTGCCTAACCGATTAAGTAAAGTTATGACATCTCTTATTCATATAGATCAGGTTGGGTTTATTTGGGGCCGTAGCTCTTCTGATAACATTAGGCGTTTCATCAATATCATGTGGTCAGTGGCGAATGATCAGACTCCGGTCGCTGCCATCTCACTTGACACCGAAAAGGCATTTGATATGGTAGAATGGGATTATCTTTTTAAGATTTTGGAAATTTACAGGTTCGGGAATACTTTTATTGGGTGGATTAAGTTACTTTATAGACACCCGGTAGCGGCGGTTCAAGCAAATGGATTAATTTCAGATTATTTTATTCTGGATAGGAGCACCCAGCAGGGTTGCCCTCTTTCCCCCTTATTGTTCTGTCTTGCCCTGGAACCATCAGCAGCTGCGATGAGAAAGGATGATGATTTTTCAGGGGTGGTGGCGGGAGGTGTGGTGCATAAGCTTTTGCTTTACGCAGATTATATTTGATTATTTGTCTCTGACCCCATTAGATCTATGCCTTGCCTCCACAGAATTATTAATTCCTTTTGTAAGATCTCAAATTACAGAGTGAATTGGTCTAAATCTGAAGCTTTGGCTCTGACAGCGTATTGCCCTGTTATGGCTTTTCAACCGGGCGCCTTCCAGTGGCTCAAGAAGGTCATTAAGTATTTGGGAATTTCATTTCCAGAAAATTTTAGTTATTTATTTAGAGTTAATTTTGACCCTTTAATAAAAAGTTTTTCGAGTGATGTGGACAGGTGGGCTTCACTACATTTATCTATGACTGCGAAGGTTAGTGTTATTAAAATGAATTGTATTCCAAAATTCAACTACCTACAACAGCCTCTCCCCACTGAAGTTCCCCTCTTTTATTTTAAACAGTTTGATAGTATAGCTAAATCCTTTATTTGGAATGGTAAAAGCCCTCGGTTGCATTCCAGTAAGTTACATAGGCCAATTGACAAAGGTGGGTTAGGTCTCCCCAAGATTTTGTTTTACTATTATGCTTTTGGTCTCAGACATTTGGCACAGTGGTCGCTTCCACCTGCCCAGAGAAGTAAAGACACATCCCGTTATCTCGCACATGCATTTAGTGTTGACAAAAGTTTCCTGCATGTTCAATTTGGACATTTACCTGAACGTTGCCGCAAGTATTTGGTTGAACCCTAAATTGTGCATTAACAAGTCCCCTTTCTGCTGGACAGAATAGATTGAGAAGGGTGTTGCTACGCTGGGTGACCTGTATGAAAATGGAGCGTTGAGATCCTTTGACAATATAATACAGTGGTTTGGGGTTCCCAGATCTCAATTCTTCAAGTACTTCCAGCTGCGCCATCTACTCTGTACCACCTTTGGGTGTAGTACGCAGCCCCCTAAAGTGGCAGACACACTTGAGATAGTGCTTGCTGCTTTTAGAAAAGGTTATGAAGCTTCAGCGTACTATTCCTGGCTAATTCAGAGTCTAGGGGACGGAGTTTTAACATCTCTTAAGAAGTTATGGGAGAGTGACTTGAATTTAGTACTGGAAGATGGAGAATGGGGTAGGATTTAAAAAAATGTCAAGTCTATGTCTAGGGATGCAAGGGTGCGCCTCATTCAATTTAAGATTCTGCATCGTTTTAATTGGACTCCCTCTAGATTGTATAGGCTTGGCCTTAAAGACACACCTACTTGCTGGCGATGCCAGTTGGAGGATGGGGACATAGCCCATGTTTTTTTGTTCTGTACTAAGATTCAAGAATTTTGGTCGAGGGTTCAGAATTTTATCTGTGAGGTCCTGAGTATTCAGATTTTGTTTTTTGCCCCAGACTTTGTATTTTGGGTGATTGGGTGGGTATTAAAATAAGGAACAAACATATAAAAAAAACTGGGTCCTTACCAGCGTGATGATCGGCAGGCAGGTAATTCTTAGTGGATGGAAGTTGGCTGGTGCGCCCTCATTTCATGAGTGGTGCACCGAGTTGGGCAGAGTGGCGGCTTTTAAAGAGATGTCACATAGACAGCTGGGCAGTTTGGGTGCTTATGGTAAGAAGTGGGGCACTTATTTGGCCTTCCTAGAAGGTTACGGAGGAGCAGTGGAGAGGGACAATTCTGATTAAATATATGTAAATTAATTAATATGTGGAGCCCTCTTTTCTTTCTTTTTTTTTTTTTTTTTTTTTTTTTGGTTAATTTTATATGTTTTTTTATGTCATCAAGTATTTTCTTTGGACTGTCTGTTTATATGTGTGTCTGTTGTTATTCAGTGTCTAATAATTGATAAAAGTTGATGTTGGTGTTCTGAAAAAAATTAGACCGATTTTTGGCAATAAGTCCACAATATGTATAAATGGTGAACTTTTAAAATTTGTGCAAAAATGTAACGATGCAACTTCATTTTTTGTTTAAAAAAGGCAACAATACACAGCTGCCAGAATAGCCTACATTATACCGGTAATTGGAGAAATTATTATTAGTATTATTGCTATAGTAATTGTTCTGCAGCTAACTAATGAGTCCTAGGATAAAACAACCTACAAAACTAAACAATCAAAAAAATGTTTCAAGGATTTTTGTGGGGTGGGGTGAGGGTGGGAATCTCTTCAGCATATTCATATTTTATCACCTATATTTGGAATCAGTATTGACAAAACTGGGATTCACTTCAACAAATGGATTAATTGAGACTACAGGATGGTTTGTGTGCTCCAGGTCATGTGACCTGTGTGCAGCTTGTGTGGGATGGTGTGAGGAGCATGTAAAAGGCAAGACGTCACTTAAGAGGAAGTTGTGTTTTATTATTGCCCAGAAAAGAGAAGACAAACGCTTGCTGCGTACCTACAGAGTGTCACAGACCATTTACGTTTAGAATTTGATACTGTTTAATAGTTAGGTGTTGTCATTATTCTGTTGTTTTAACTTTAGTTGTGTGACAGACCGTCGTCAAAGCTATAACCGAGGACAGATTAGACAGGTAGAGTCGAGGACGGACGGTTCGTGGAAGAATGGCTCAGGTGTGGTTTACAGCCTCCTTCGTTGGGGTTCTCTGTTTTCTCTCGGTTTTAAATGCGTGTACATGGGACTCAAACACGGAGCTGGAGCAAGGCCTGAACCCTAGATCATTTGATGACGGCGCGGCTTACCTGGCTCACCTGCCGAACATCTCAGACGCAGAAGCGTGTCAACAAGCTTGTTGTGACAACGAAGACTGCCAGCTCGCTCTCATCGGGACTCCAGAGGACGGAAAGCCAGAGTGCATTCTGATCAGCTGTTTGAAAGATGGCAAAGACGTGTGTGTTTTGATGCCAAGCACACAGTTCAAGGTGTACCGCAAAACCCAGGTTACTTCTGCTGACGATGAGCGCCAAAACGAGGCTGATGTTCGCGCTGTAAACACGACAGGTAACCATGACCGGGGAAACCATGCTTTACGATGAAATACCAAAGTTACTATAATTCTAGTTACTACTATAAAATCATAATACAACTTATATGGAATCTACTTCAAAAGAAGTAAAAAAAATGTTTTGTTTACATTTATTATTACAGTTAATGTGATTACTATGGTATTTTGACCATATACACATTACTGTAAGGAAAGGTTGAACGTTTCGTCGAATGTAACGCGTACTGAGGGGCCGTTCAAACCGAACGCGTTCTGGCTCAATACGCTGAAAAAACATAGACACAACGCAGCGGTCAAAGACGTCGGTCAAGCGCAGACTTTTACATGCAAAAACCGTAAAAAAGAAAAAAAGCAAGAAACAGCGCAAACGGACGAAAAAACGCGTTCGGTGTATAGGAATATAATGTTAGTGGAGAAACTGTGAAATGTTTGTCTGTAACCAAATTCATATTTATGAAGTTTAAAATGAACTTAAAATAGAGACATTATGACAGATGTAAACAGAGAGAAAATGCTGTATAGAAACCCTTCCCTTTTTCCAAGTAGTGCAGCATTGTTATCTCCTGACCAACCTGTACTTCAGGTTTTACAACATGGTACTGTAAACAAGAAGTGTTTAATTGCTGAAGGGGAGGCATATAGTACTTATTTCCATACAGTACCAGCACAACATGTCCATATGGTAGATGATTTTGATTCTGTATGGAACAAAAAGTGCAAACATTTTGACCATATTAGATGTCTGCAGATATATCAAATATCTAGATATATGACAAAATGCATAGTTTATGTCAGTCAAAATCTGACAACAAAGCTATTTATTTCCTTCTCAAGATCAGTTTTGCTGTATAATTACCAAAGTTTCACAGTCTATGCATGTAAACTATATCAAGGCCATCCATTATAAATTTTCTTCTGTTATTAGATCACTGTCTTCTGCCAAGTGTGGTGGGAAATTGTCGCGCTGCCCTCCCACGATTCTATTATGATGTCACCAACCAGACATGCAAGCAGTTCCTGTATGGCGGCTGTGGGGGCAACGATAATAACTTTGTGACCCAGGAGGCGTGTGAGACATCCTGTAATGGGGTGACAGGTAAACATCACACTTTGTTGGATGAAACATTTATGAAAAGCCGACAGTGTGTTGAAAACATTAATTTATCCTTAACATGTAAATCTTTATTATATAAAATATTAATTTCCCCAAATCCTAATAGTGTCGTGATATATACTTATGCAACTCAAAATCACTTACTGTATGAATTCTTTCATAATCTGTTTGATAAGTAATCTGTTAGATGCCTAAAAAATTCATGTCTTTTCTGCTACCCCTTAATGGGGACTTCCTGCTTTTTAAAAATCTCAGAGCTAAGTTTTTTTGCATCATGCCCTTGAATTTACCATTGTTTAGTTAATTCTGCCTAGATATCTGTACATGTCAAGTTGGTCTAATCAAAAATAATGATAAAACAGTGGTTTTGATGACAGAGAAAAGGAATCGTCTTTATGGTGTGGCTTTAAAGGGATAGTTCACCCAAAAATAAAAGTTCTCTCATCATTTGCTCACCCTCTTGCATCCCAGTTGTGTATGACTTTCTTTCTTCTGCTGAACACACACAAAGATTTTTAGAAGAATATCTCAGCTCTGTAGATCCATACAATGCAAGTGCATGGTGACCAGAACTTTGTAGCTCCAAAAATCACATAAGTTAAACATAAAAGTAATCCATATGACTCTTGTGGTTAAATCCATATCTTCTGAAGTGATATGAGGGATGTGGGTGAGAAACAGATCAATATTCAAGCACTTTTTACCATAGATTCTCCACTTTAACTTTTCTAAACACTCTTCTCCCTGAAGAGTTCTTTTTGTGTTTTTGGTGATTCACATTCTTTGTGCATATCACCACCTACTGGCAGGGAGGAGAATTTATATGGAAAAAGGACTTAAATATTGATATGTTTCTGTTTCTCACCCACTCCTATCATATCGCTGAAGACAAATGTAACCACTGGAGTCTTATGGATTACTTTTATGCTGCTTTCATGTGATTTTTGGTGCTTCAAAGTTCTGGTCACCATTCACTTGCATTGTATGGACCTACAGAGCTGAGATATTCTTCTAAAAATCTTTGGTTGTGTTCTGCAGAAGAAAGAAAGTCATACACATCTGGGATGGCATGAGGGTGAGTAAATTATGAAATAGTTCACCCAAAAATGAAAATTATTCCTTTAAGTATCTTTCTATCAGGGTTTTTGTTGCACACAGCTGCCGACTGTACAATCTGATCCAAATTCTCAAAAGATACAGTTATCAGAATTTTGTGTTTATCTTTACCGTCAACACCAGAGAGTCGTATCGAATGTACTAGAACATTTTTCAATGTATAATAGGCCTACTCATCGTACCCACTGTGTGTCAGCAGCCCATGTGGAATGTAGTATGTGAGGAATGTGGTTCAATAAATGCAAATCAATAAACAAATCCTGATATTGAGGACAGCTGCCATTTGCATCAAGATTATGTTTGCATAGGCTTACATTTTTTGCTCTTGGCATCTAGAAAAAATATGAATGCAGTATATTGAATAAAAGAAAATAAATCACATGTATTTAGTGTTTAAAGAGAGAGTTTACCCAAAATTTTAATTTCTCTCATCATTTACCCACCTTCATGCCATCCCAGATATGTATGACTTTCTTTCTTCTGCAGAACACAAACAAAGATTTTTTGAAGAATATTTCAGCTTTGTAGGTCCAGACAATGCAAGTGAATGGTGGCCAGAACTTAAAAGTTTCAAAAAGCACATACAGACAGCATAAAAGTAATACATACAACTCCAGTGGTTTAATCCATGTCTTCAGAAGTGATATGATAGGTGTGTGTGAGAAACAGATGAATAAGTACTTAAGTCCTTTTTTTTACTGTAAATCTCCACTTTCACTGTCACATTCTTCTTTTGTTTTTGACTATTCACATTCTTTTTGGATATCGCCACCTACTGGTCAGGGAGGAGAATTTAAAGTAAAAAAGGACTTAAATATTTATTTGTTTCTCACCCACACCCATCATATTGCTTCTGAAGATATGAATTAAACCATTTGTTTTATGGATTACTTTTATGCTGCGTTTTATATGCGTTTTTGACCTTCAAAGTTCTGGTCACAATTCACTTGCGTTGTATGGACGTACAGAGCCTAAATATTATTCTAAAAATCTTTGTGTTCTGTAGAAGAAAGAAAGTCATACATATCTGGGATAGTATGAGGGTGAGTAAATGATGAAAGAATTTTCATTTTGGGTGGAACTATCCCTTTTATTCTTGGTCCAGGTCTTAATTTATCACTAATTCAAATCATTAGAGTCAATATAAAAGTGACTTGTTGTGTTTTTTAGATATGATCTGACTTGTCTGTGGTGATGAAAACAGAGGCTTAGAGAGGGAGACCAAAATAGGGAAACCATACAACCTTCATAGCAGCCTTTCACCAATGAGAGTGGGCACTAATCCAGTACCCACATTGTGGTCTGTGGTTGGCTGTATACTTAAAATGGTCAATCTGTTGGTTTATGTCCTTTTATATTTGAATGGTGTTGAGTTGATTTATATGACTTCTGTTTGGTTGTTGTAAAGTTCAGCCAGGTAACTTAAAGTGAGCCCTATTTTATTCTCAGTAAATTCTTGAAGCAAACATATAACTACTGGTAGGCCTAATTTTAAGGACTAAAAACAAGTAGTGTCCTATATCAAGTCAATATGGAACAGGAGTTTATGGTCCACAGTGAAGTGTGTTCCAGAAAAATGGTATCTAATGAAAAATGTGACTGACGACAATTTTGCAAAATGACATTACGTGGTTCATTACACGTATTGAGGCAGTTTTGAGGTGAATTGTCCATTGAGTGGTGCTAAAAGTGAGTTAAAGTTTCTTCAAAACAGAATGTTTTTAAGGTTAATTCTTTATCGAGTTTTGAATGAACAAAATCTTCCTCCCTAACCTAAACCTAACGAATTGTCTCATAAAAAGCAAATGTTATATGAAAAACAATTGCTGAAACAACCATGTCATTTTGTGGTATTTATATGATGCTTTTGAGTCATATGGTCATGTATGGACTTGCGTGCTCTTCTAGACCCATACCCTGGTCCTTCATTAGCTGAGCTACTGCGCAATTTGACTGCACTTATAAATGATTAAACAAGCTTATAAATGTAGTTGTTTATGTAATGCAAACATTAAAATGTGTCGCCTTAAAAATCATGCACTTTTGCAATAATGTGGGTATAGCAACTTGTTTCTATGAGACCAGGTAGGATTCAGGTTAATGCTAAATCTGTTCAAAATATGGAGAATGTGGAAGTGGTTTCAGCTTACTCTGGGTTGTTGAACAACCGGTTGGGTGACCTCTGTGCAGATGGATTCCCTGTCCTCAATGACTTGATGACATTTAAATGGAATAAAGATGTAATCTGCTTTCAATAGAGAAATTATGACAAATCCTCTTATTGTCATTAGGAAACCATTTTAGGAGTTTTATTTACTCTCAAATGGTAGAAGGTAAATTAAGACAATATTTATTACTCTCAGATGATTTGTGTTACACAACGTAATTGCCACAAAAGATGTGTGTGTGTGTGTGTGTGTGTGTGATGTGACAAATTGTGCAACCATGTCTTACCATGCATTTTTATAGAGCATTCCTTACTGTTAATTTTCCACATAAATAAATGTTTTCAATTTCAGTTAAAGTGTTGACTGGTATGGTGTGTTCACAACCAACATAATGCGGAAGTAGTGGTCGACTGACATGGGTTTTTTTTAATGGCCGATGTCGATATCCAGAGAGCAGGGTGGCTGATATAATGCCGATATATCACACAATTTAATATAGTAAATAACATAAACATAAAATTGCTAAAAAATTCATAAACTCTTATTTAGCACAATAATTACTCAATTTAACACTAAACTTTAACTTTGTAAAAAAGAATCTAAAAAAACTAAATGGTAGAAAGCAGTTTCTTCTAATTTCTGTTTGGTCATCAAATTTTAGTAATTTATTTGCACATGAAGAAAATGTTAATATATTAGGAAGAAAATAGCAGTATACACAGTAGTCCAGCAACCATGAATGGCATGTGTGCATTAACAATCACATTTTCTCCAAAAATACAGAATCAAACCATTTGTACATACAGTGCCTAGTGAATAAGTAATTTACTAATAGCACACATGAAGCACATTTACTTTGAAGTTGCACTCACACGCTCGTGCAGATCCAGCGCGAGCAGCAATCTTCTGACAGTTTAAACAGCCTGGATCGCCTGCTTGGATTGTCAAGGACTGACCATCATGATTTGTGAATCAGAGGAACTTTTGATCCTGAAGTTTTGATTCTGGCTGAATATGCGCTTCAGAGGAAGATATTAGATGAGCACTCAACAGGAAGAAAACACTGGATTTTTGTGATGTTCGTGAATGACATCTGTTTAAACGAGATATCTGCATATTTGCAGATGGTATATAATAGAAGTTTTATTGAAATTTGCCTTTTTTATCATTAGAAAAGTTACAGGGAACTGCTGAGGAGAGACTGATAGAATACATGCTTTAGAGATAAATAAATGAGCGCTCCACAGGATGCTGGATCTGCTGAAGTTGTGTGAGGTTGGTTTATTACATCTATTTAAACGAGATATGCGCATATTTGCAGATGGTATATGATATTAGTTTTATTGATATTTGCCTTTTTATCATTAGACAAGACAGTTAAAAGTTACAGAGAACTGTTGAGGAGAGAGAGGGAGAATGAAACAGGCGAGCACTTTAACATTATGAGCTCAAACGCATCTGTCGCAGCTCTGAAATGCGTACTGTTTAAATGACACTATGTTGCACACCGGTCTATTATTGTAGTAACACGATGGCACGTAATAACAAAATGAACCGTGACTGGTCATTTACATGTCTCAGTTGCATCACATGCATGCAGGCGATTCTCAGCACCCTCAAGAAACAAATGGGCCAAAGGGGAAATTTATCGCCGGATGCCGATAATTAAATTCTGAATATTCTGCAATTTATCGGCCTCGGCAATATATTAGTCGACCACTATGCAGAAGTGCTATTATTAACTTGTGGTTTAACTGATTTGTACAGATGTTTCTCTGTCATAATTATATAGTTATATACATGTACTGTTTATAGACACTACTGTATATAGTAATATATCTCTCTACTCTCCCTAGCTACTGTGCTCAGTGACTCTCACGTTGTCTCTCAACGCAGCCGTATGTCTGTCCCAGAAAACAACAATGGTAGTCATGTTCTTTTGTTATCAACTATATTGTACATACTATATTAACATGAGATCAGTTCTCAGAAATATGTTAATTATGACACACATATTTTAAGGTTTAGGCTAATGCTTAACTGACTGATCATCTTATAAACTGTATTAGCTTAGGTTCATACACTATGACTCTAACTCTTATATTTAGTGTTTCTTGAGATCTTCTACAGATATTTGTTTTAACCTTTGTCATTCCACATATTATTAGTCTTAAATTTTCTTGGCTTTGGTGAAATCCTGTTTTTTTTTTTTTTTTTTCCCCAGACCTTTACACATGGATTTATACTTGTAGTTTGCAGTCAAACACACTAAAAACCCAATGAAATTACTTGACGAGCACAGTTTTCTTTTCTGACCATTCTCCCACAAAAAAAGACTGTACATTTTAAGAGTATATCTGCTAAATTTTGTCAACTTTTAGGAGGATAGAAGCATGTAGATGTCTTCAAAGCTAAAAGATATGAGCTTAAAGCTAACAAAACTACAATTTTGATTCTATGGGGTCTTAAAGTATTTTTGCTTTGTTTCCATCTAAACCTTTGAACTATATACTTCAATATTCTGAATCTCTGTCCTCAGCTGACGAACCCAAGGCTCTTCGAGAGATGACATCAGACGAATTTCAAGGTGTTTCATCAGTTTTTCTTTACTTTTTGGATTAGCTTTGTGTTTTTGTTGAGTTAATCCTTGCCTGACCACACCTTTGAGCAAACTACAGTTGAAAGAGTTTAATAATCTGTTATTTGGGTATGGCAGATCCAACACAGTACCGATCTTAATATTTCTAACCTTCTGTTTTGTCAATCAGAGAAGTGTCAGGTTGCTGCACAGACTGGGTTCTGCAAGGCTTCCATCAGACGCTTTTACTACAACAATGGCGCCTGTGAGCCATTTGTCTATGGAGGGTGCGGTGGCAACAAGAACAATTATGAAACCAAGGAGAAATGCATGACAACCTGCACAGGTACTGTGTGTCATGCTTCTCATTTAACAATCTGTTTAGAATTGGTTTGTTTATATAGACAAGTGTAAATAATAATACAATTATAACACTTTATTTTTGCACCTCAGTGAGGATTATTCCCAGCAACAAGAAGGAATCTGACATCCCCACCACACCTAACAGAATCTACTCTTACCAAGGTAAAATAATAGCAAGATGTCAGTGTCATATGAACAGATTCTAAACAGTATTAGCTTTCCTGAATTTCCCTTGTTGAGTGATTCATATTAGCAGCATCATGATGGAAATTAACACTATTTATGTTATTCAAAAATACATAAATAATGCAATTCATACAAAATTATTTATATACACCTCCTCTATTATGAACATGTTTACGATTTCTAAATAAGCTTTGTGGGGCTTAGAGTCAAACATTTCTAGGTGATGTAACTGTCTAGAGATTGCAAAAAGAAACAAATTATGGCATTAAAAATCACATTCGTTAAGGAAAACTATGGCAGAAGTAGGCATAATATTTTGTTATTATTTATTTAAAAACAAATAAGCAGTGAAGCAGTTTTGTTTTAAAATATTATCAGACTTTGAAAACCTTTTCCCATTAAATCAAAGTCAGTATAGTGTAACCAACATGCAGGAAGCCATTTTGTTTTCATGGTCATTTATTTATATATATATATTAGATATTGTGACCTTTTTATGAAAGGCATTGTTGGTTCAGGTCAAATGGAGTATCCCATTTGAGTAGTTTTATTTACTTTTATTTAACAACTTCTTATACTATTCTATTTAAAAATTCTGCCTATTGTTGGTCCCAGATGGGCTGGTTTGAGTATTTCTGTAACTGCTGATCTCCTGGGATTTTCATGCACAACAGTCTCTAGAATTTACTCTGAATGGTGCAAAAACAAAAAGTATCCAGTGAGTGGCAGTTCTGTGGACGGAAAGGCCTTGTTGATGAGAGAGGTCAACAGAGAATGGCCAGACTGGTTTGAACTGACACAGTCTATGGTAACTCAGATAACCGCTCTGTACAATTGTGGTGAGAAGAATATTATCTCAGAATGCTATTCTGGGATGCGGGTTGGTGCTGTTTTGGCGGCACGAGGGGGGCCTACACAATATCAGGCAGGTGGTTTTAATGTTGTGGCTGATCGGTGTGTGTGTGTGTGTGTGTATGTATGTATGTATATATATATATATATATATATAGCTTGTAAATGTAAATTGAAAAACTTCTGTGAAAATAATGTATTTAAAGTGTAAGAAGAATTGTACTACTTTTTACTTGATGATAAAACCACCTGACATTTGAAGTCATTAAATGATTTAACTAAAATGTATGAAACCAACATGAATACAAAGATGTATTTATTTATTTATTTTTAAACACCTTTATTTTTTTAAATATTTCTTCTCTTGGATTCTTATTTGACATTGATCCACATTCTGATTTCAGACCTATTACCAATGATGCAACAATGAGTTTGACAACTTTAATAAAACTTTCTTCCACCTGTAACCCAACTTCTAGATGCCTGTGTTGTGCCATCTGAATCTGGTCCATGCCGTGCAGCCTTCCGTATGTATTACTTCGAGGCCAGCTCTCAGTCCTGTAAGCCCTTCATCTATGGAGGCTGCAGAGGAAACCAAAACCGCTACAGCAGTGAGAAAGAGTGCCTGTCAGCTTGTGCTGGGAAAGATGGTAAGAGGGGAACAGGAATTCTGCTTAAGCATTTTGATACTGTAGCACCTTTTTAGAGTTTGCATGATTGTCTTTACTGTGGTAGTGGTTAATTTAGTTGTATATCTTCTTTTTCTATAGGGCGTTTTGATGAACATGGACACCACAATGATCGTAGCCGTTGGACTCCGGGTAAGGCACTGTTGTACACCTCGGTGCTGAATTACAGTATAATAAAGTTGCATTCCTTAATATTATTTACTTCAATAGTCAGGGTTCCCATGGATATAGGAAACCTGGAAATAACAGGGAATTTTTAAATATTGATTGGCAGCCCTGGGAAAGTCATGGAAATTTAAAAGATCTGTTCTACCAGATATTGCCTAAAAAATCTGTCATTTTTCTCTCACTACAAGCCTTCTTCCTAGTGGCTACCCTGGCCATCATGTCCGCCCTACTGCTGGTAGGTTTGATCCTGATTGCAGTGCGCAGGAACTCACACAGGAGTGTCCTTATATTGGATGATAAGGAGGAGTTGCTGCCTGTGGAGGAGATGTTTTTTGACCAACCACCCAAAGCAGTTTCAAACTAAAGCAGGATGCCAGCTGTCCTGCTTCAGTGTCTGGTACAAGCGTCCATCTAATGACACTCCAACATTTAATGGAATTCAACTAATATGAATTTGAGTTATTTTGAAGAAGGTTCAAATTTGAGTTTAATTAAGATTCCCTTGAAATTAGTACAATAGAACATTAATAATTTTGTTAGAATTAAAGAGTCAAAGGGAAATTAGAAAGAAATACCAAGAATATTAGAGTACAATACTCACAGAGCTGACATGAGGAACTAATCAAGAATAAAGTGTTTCGATGCAAAATTCTATCAAGTTTAACTGTAAAAGTGGGATTCTTTGCACTATATTTTGGTGAGCTGGTTTGTGAAGAAATACTTCTGTTACCTTTTTTCATCTATATTATTTCTTCATTGGATAGAATCCTATATATTATAAGTAAATCAGCTGTCAGTCATGTATTTAATGTGAAAAACAATCATAAAGATGAAGCACATAATGAATAACTAACAGGGTTTACTATACATAGGTCTATCATATTTTTAGCCATAAGAGTAATTGTTTGAGGAATGTATTTTTTTATTGGCCTATACCCCTGATGGCACATTTGTAGTTCTACAGTCTTCAAAAGGTCATCAGTGAGACACGCTCTGATATGTGAAATACTAATTCAAGCCATAATTAGCCTTCCTTTTCTTGCAAGCATATGATTGCAAGAAAATAAAGAAAAAAGTTGCATTTTTAAATAATATCCAGCAAAATTATCCATTTTATCTGATAAGACTGTAATAATCTGTTATTTAAAAATAAATAAATAAATAAATTAAGCTAAGCATAATTGCATAAAAGACAGTACATATCACTGAGATTTCAATAGGAAAACATAACTATTAATGGAAAAAGAGAACAAATTAGGTACTTTGTTTTCAACAAAACCATATCATCCTGATGTAGGAACTCTATGCAGGCTTTTATGATGCTCTTCATCGGTTGGCCTACTGATGACCCATAACTGTGATGTACATGTAATTCACACCAGCCTGTTATTCAAGTTACTGCAGAATTGGGTCTGTCTGGTACACTTTTTAAGCGGCATTATTTTAACATTCAAAACAATAAAAGAGAATTTATTAATTTGGCTTTCCTTTCAATATACTGATATACAAAAATGTGTTCATATGTTTGTAAGTGAAAATACAGTAATGAAATATATTCTCTTTAATAGTTAAAACAAATATCTTTGTTGTTACACTTGAATGACCACTAGGGGGTGATGGTGGATTTGAAGTTGGAATGTCTATTTTAAATGCAATGAAAAGCAGTCAGAATCTCACCTGCTCTTCTTAACAGTTTAATGAAAATTAATATTAAATGGCTCATATTCCTCTCATATCAAAAGCTTATTTGAGTTTGTTAATTCAGTTGATTGCTGAGAAATTATGTACTTAGTGAACAGAGTGTCAGCCATAGGCACTAATAAGACGGTAGCTGTACATAAATCCCTCTTCACTTAGATCCTGGAATGAACCCCTTAACACCTTGTAAAAAAAATGAATGTTATGAAACAATCAATCTAAGGATGTGTTTAAATGATCTCTCCAACACATTTCTAAGCAGTCAAACAGCAGTGCTATAGACAGAAGGAACCCAATTTATAATCTGTTATTTCTTTCCATTGTGCCTTTTTAAAAGTGAAGGGGAGTGTAAGAGAAAATCTCACACACCGAGTAGAATTTGGAATGTAGTTTCTGTATTTGTCTCGGCAAGCTGAGAGTTCTGAAATTAGGTCATAAAGACCGAGCGATTAGCTCATTTCCCAGTCATGTAAAATCACCCCCTCCACTCACACAAAACAGCGAAGGCAGGAGAACATGAGAAAAAGTCTGGCTAGGCTTGCCATTGCCGTACAGGGCAAACTTTCTAGAAAGTCTTTGTGTACTGTAAAGGCATTGCAAATTTACCAGGAACAAACTGTGGTTTTGTGGTTTTAATAGTATCGTTGCTGTATTTTCAATGGTGTTTTACTGGAGAAACTTTACAGTATGCTGCTGCTAATTTGTGTTGTACTCCACTGGAAAAAAATGATAATAAAAAAACGATAATAATGGGAAAAAAATTACAGTAATCCATATTTTACTGTTACAGTGAATACAGTAATACTGACTTAATTCAGACAGAAATATCACTGTTTTTTTTATGCTGCAACAGATTGAAGTTAGTTAAACTGTAACTATGCTTACTGTAATTAGTTCTACAGTACTGTAAGCACACAATAACAGTACTGTGTTTTAATATACAACATGCAAGCCACTACCATAATTAACCCTTAAATGCATGGGAATTTCA
The DNA here is from genome assembly GCF_019703515.2 of Myxocyprinus asiaticus. Taxonomy (NCBI): domain Eukaryota; kingdom Metazoa; phylum Chordata; class Actinopteri; order Cypriniformes; family Catostomidae; genus Myxocyprinus; species Myxocyprinus asiaticus. The sequence continues at coordinate 21,632,862 of NC_059374.1, forward strand.
CTAACACTCTTACATCTTTGGGTCTTTAGAGACCTTACACTTAAATCGATCACAAATGGATCTACAGAATGCACAGATAGTATCAAATTTTCAAAATATTTTCAAGACAATTAGAAAATAATAGAATAAAATATATTTTGATGTTTTATTTTTTATATATCGAAGAGAAACTGCAACAAATCTAGAACAGGATTCATTACTTGGAAAATTCCAAAAAATGATGTCAAGCCTTTAGGCAATTAGCCAATTAGCTTCTGATAGGCTAACTGGAGTCAATTGGAGGTGTACCTGTAGATGTATTTTAAGGCCTACCTTCAAACTCAGTGCCTCTTTGCTTGACATCATAGGAAAATCAAAAGAAATCAGCCAAGACATCAGAAAAAAAATTGTGGACCTCCACAAGTCTGGTTCATCCTTGGGAGCAATTTCTAAATGCCTGAAGATACCACGTTCATCTGTACAAACAATAGTACGCAAGTATAAACACCATGGCACCACGCAGCCATCGTACCGTTCAGGAAGGAGACGCAGCATCATGTTGTGGAGGTGCTGTGCTGCAGGAGGGACTGGTGCACTTCACAAAATAGATGGCATCATGAGGAAGGAAAATTATGTGGATATATTGAAGCAACATCTCAAGACATCAGACAGGAAGTTAAAGCTCGGTCGCAAATGGGTCTTCCAAATGGACAATGACCCCAAGCATACCTCCAAAGTTGTGGCAAAATGGCTTAAGGACAACAAAGTCAAGGTATTGGAGCGGCCATCACAAAGCCCTGACCTCAATCTGATAGAGAATTTGTGGGCAGAACTGAAAAAGTGTGTGTGAGCAAGGAGGCCTACAAACCTGACTCAGTTACACCAGTTCTGTCTGGAGGAATGGGCCAAAATTCCAGCAACTTGTTGTGAGAAGCTTGTGGAAGGCTACCCAAAACGTTTGACCCAAGTTAAACAATTTAAAGGCAATGCTACCAAATACTTTCAAAGTGTATGTAAACTTCTGACCCACTGGGAATGTGATGAAAGTAATAAAAGCTGAAATAAATCACTCTCTACTATTATTCTGACATTTCACATTCTTAAAATAAAGTAGTGATCCTAACTGACCTAACTAATGTTTTCTATGATTAGATGTCAGGAATTGTGAAAAACTGAGTTTAAATATATTTGGCTATGGTGTATGTAAACTTCTGACTTTTGTAGATATTAAATAATCATAAAATTATAATTATGGAAGTGCAAAAAAAATACATACCTAGGGTCTCTAATGACCCGATACACTGTTGGCGCCTAATTCATAATAAATGTAGTATTTAATTTATTTATTTTTTTTTTACAATTTTGGCTTTTTTGTTACACTATAAGAGTGATGTTGAGAAATATTAAAGAGGTGTGGGCACAACTCCAAATAATGGATGAGGTACAGGATCACTAAAGAAGATTATTTTACACTAAGGTACAAATATAAAATAAGACAATATACAGTATGCTGCAATTACTGTAATTAGTAGTTTTACTGTGGTATGAAATGCGCAACTTGCTGGCTATTTGTTGCCAGTAAGTTACTGTTGATCTTACACAAAATTTTAATAATGTTGTTAATGTGTGATTATTTAGTTAAATTAATGTGACAAGCAGTGCTGAGTAGTAATGGATTACAAGTAATCTGGATTATGTAATCAGATTTCAAAAATCAAGTATTTGTAATTAAATTACATTTTAAAATGCTCATTATCAGACTACAGTTACTTTTTTAATAGATTACATGATTACATATTAACAAGGAAATGGCATTTAATTGTTAATAATTTATTGATATAATTGTAATCAGTACCTGATTACAATTCACAAGTAATTCGCCAGCACTGGTGACAAGTTTGTAGGAGGATCCTGTGAATGGGGGAGGTGTTTTAGAAAGTGGGAGGAATGAGGAGGTCACAACTCACATCACGAAAGTCCAGTGTTGGGAAACGCATCGTGTATACAGAGTGGCCACAAGCCTCCCATTGGTCTACTGCAGGGCTCCGGAACATTGTAAAGGCCCTTTGTGTTTAAGTGTGTATCTGAGCCTTGGCCTTAGTAACCCTAGCATGTTGCCCATGGTCATCTGGTTTCCATCTTGGGTAAGTGTAAGAGTGCTTATTTAGTGTGACACCCCCCCCCCCCCCCCCCTTCCCCCATCATACAGCTGCCCAACTAACTGCAGAGATACTCTGCATTCCATGGATGTGAGAGCGCCAAGCCCCCTAATGCACCAACACACACACACACACATACAAACTTCTTTGTGAAGTTGAAAGTATTGTCAGGAGTCATGTTATTGAGAGTTGTATGAAACTGTAAGATTTGCTTCACAGACAGACATTTTCAAAATGATTAAAAAAGGCACAAATGTACTTTCATCTTCAAAGATACAAAAAAACAAAAAACTAATTTGGATACTTAAATACCAAAGATGAATGCATTTATTTACATTAGATGATGATAAATATAAAACCAAGGGGCATCTGCAAACAAATTAATCTAGTCATGTTCTTTTTTGGGGGCCGCAATTTTAACCTGATCCCAATGTGATGGGTTTTTTGTGTGTGTGTGTGTGTGTGTGGATGAATTATGGACATGTTACACTAAATTTGACAACCAGAACCTTTTAAAATACCTTTCCCCTCCCTAATTTAAAGGGCTAGTTCACCCAAAAATGAAAATTCTCCATTGATTTACTCACCCTCATTCTATCCCAGATATGTATGACTTTATTTATTCTGCTGAACACAAACAATGGTTTTTAGAAGAATATCTCAGCTCTGTAGGTCCATACGATGCAAGTGAATGGTGATCAGACCTTTGAAGCTCCAAAAAGGAGATAAAGTCAGCATAAACATAATCCATATGACTCCAGTGATTTAATCAATGTCTTCTGAAGTGATCCAGTTGGTTTTGGGTGAGAATGATGAACAGTTACAAAGGAATTACATTTTGGTCTGTTCTCACCCAAAACCAACTGGATCATATGGATTCATATGGTCATATGGATTATGTTTATGCTGACTTCGTCTGCTTTTTGGAGCTTTAAAGGCCTGATCACCATTCATTTGCATTGTATGGACCCACAGAGCTGAAATATATTTCTAAAATCTTTGTTTGAGTTCAGCAGAAGAAAGAAATTCACACATCTGGGATGGCATGAGGGTGAGTAAATGATGAGAGAATTTTCTTTTTTGGGTGAACTATCCCTTTAACATTATGTTTTAGAATTTGTTTTGCATGCAAAGTGTGCTTGTTCTATCTACACCCTTTCAGACCCCAATTATGTTTTAGGGACACAGAAATATGACCATGCTGTATTTCTACTCTAAATGCAGCCACAAATGATAACAAATAAATACAAATTATGTAAGTTTATGATATTCTGAATGGTAGTAACATTCAGACAATTATACATATTGATTTACTGTAAGTTTTTTCAAGAAAACTTTAAATAAATTATAAATTAATGCTCAATAATTGTGGATTCTGGTTGTTTTTAAGAAATCAAATTATTTTCTTAAAAATACATTATAAATATTAAATATGTACTGTATAGATTAATAGCTGGAATTTAAATTAAGTATTGATAAGTCAAGTCAAATCAAGTCATTTTTATTTGTATAGCGCCTTTCACAACACACATTGTTTCAAAGCAGCTTTACAGAAAATCATGCATTAACAGAAAATGAAACTGTAATATCTATAATGTCTTAGAGTCATCATTGTGTAGTTTGATAAAATATGATTGTGAATTGTGTATAAAAATAAGTGATGTTTGGCTGGCACCGGCTGCTATTAGTCATCATCACTCAGAGACACGTAGCTGTGGAGTCCAACACGAAGCAGGAATGGAGCTGGATCCAGCCGGTTCTGGTGACCTCAGGATAGGAGTCCCGAGGTTGAGACAGGGAAACAAACAGAATAATATTAGCATAGATGCCATTCAATTTATTGCAGAGTTATAGATCATGATCAATGTTTCTGGTTCCGGCAGACAAAACTAAAGCAGCCTAATTGTGAGTTGAAGGATAAATTAGGTGTATGCCTGGCTAAATAGATGAGTCTTTAGTTTAGACTTAAACTGAGCGAGTGTGTCTGCATCTCGAACAGTATTAGGTAGACTATTCCATAGTTTAGGAGCCAAATATGAAAAGGATCTACCTCCTTTTGTGGATTTTGATATTCTAGGAACTATTATATCAAAATATAATTGTATATATACTACTGCAACTAACAAGTAAAACAGTGTTCAAGATCATTTAAAACTTCATGGAAAACAAAGAAACACATAATAAATATTATGTATACAGTATGTGTGATTTGACACTCATAGTTTGACTTAGCAGCATCTAATCTAATTATTCTTTGTCATTTGGGTTCCACCAAATGACAAAAACCTTTCAAACACACCAGAGAAAAGCGATGTCCATTGGAATAGATGAGGGTCTGAAAGAGTTAAAATGTCCTTAGTCAGATGTGATTCCTTGCTTTTGTTGGATATTTCGTTACTTCAAGAATCAAATGTTTTAGTTAAAGGGACAGTTCATCTAAAAATGAAAATTCTCTCATCATTAACTCACCCTCATGCCATCTCAGATGTGTATGACTTTATTTCTTCTGCTGAACACAAACAAAGATTTTTAGAAGAATATTTCAGCTGGTCCAGGACGGCTACATGAGAAATCTGCTTCTGTGAGAGTGCAGATGTCAGCTTCTCCTTTCCACACTACAGGTGATAGTAAAAATAGTATATAGTGAGGTTGCTAGTTAAGAAATCAATCAAGCATCTCATATGTGCATTGTTTCGATGAGCGAGAGACCGGCAATGAGCAACAGTCATCGAGAGCACAAGAGGAGAGAAAGGCAATGGAAAGCAGGAGACAAAAAATAATTAGAAAATAAAAACATCACCCACGTCTCCCGAACTGCTGTCTTATAATTATTTTCAGCTGTTTTTTACTTTTCTGTAAGTGAGCCCATCTTTCATGTTATTTTTTATTATCACAAATAAACTCTCCCATTGCTATGTGTGTTAGTTTGTGAATGAATGAATAGTTTCAGTCGGGTCGTGTGGTTGATGCATTAAGTCTGCGATCAGTTATTTAGTATGTGCTTGGCTTTAGTATATGCGTGTGTCTGACCATTTGTTTCTAGCTTCTCACTCTGTCTCTGGCACGCACATAAGCAGCCGCTGCTGCTGTTTAAATTGAACTCAGAACTGATTCAATATTTTTGAGAATCGATTCAGACTAATTGGTGAAGGAATCGTGATGCATCAGAGAATAAATTTTTTCTCCCACTCCAAATAAAAGTAATCCACTCTAGTAGTTTATTCCATGTCTTCTGAAATGATCTTATCTGTTCTGGGTAAGAACAGACCAAAATATAACATATTTTTCACTATAAATCTTGACATCAGCAGTCTCCTTGGCAATCATAATTTCAAGCTTGATTGCACTTCCTAGTGCCATACAGTGCTCTGTACATGTGTCAAGCACAAGTGTAGTCGAGCTTGAAATTATGATTGTGCCTAGAGACTGCAATGACAATATGAAAATTGAAAAATGAGTTATATTTTGGTCTGTTCTCACCCAAAACTGATTGGGTTGCTTCAGAAGACATGGATTAAACCACTGGAGTCTTTTATGCTGCCTTTATGTGCTTTTTGGAGCTTCAAAGTTTTGGTCACCATTCATTTGCATTGTATGGACCTACAGAGCTGAGATATTCTTCTAAAAATCTTCATTTGTGTTCTGCAGAATAAAGAAAATCATATACATCTGAGATGGCATGTAGTTAGTTTTTTGCTGTTGGAGGTGGTCACATAATTAAACTTTCCACCTCTTTCACCCCAGCATCAGTGCCTCCACCACTGTAGCCCTCTGCACCTCTCAGCCCTGTCACCACATCTTTAGTGCCTGACAACAGACTACACTGAAGAACACCAGAAGACCTAAACACAAACCCCAGCTGATTCAAAGCAGAGGCAAGAACGATGACACATGAGAAAAATGAATAGACATGTCAAAAATCTGGAAAAACAGGCTTATGATAAATGACAAAGGTGAAAAAGGGAAAAGAAGAAGGAAAGACTGCACTGGGGTGAGAGACAATTAGAGAAACCCACTCTTGATGATGTCATGGCTTTGGCTCTCTAGAGCATGGAGAGGGTCGGGCCTGCAGTGAGCGGGGGGGGGGGGGGTCTTGGTGGAAAGGGGACTGTAATTTGAGTGACCCCTATCTCAAATTGAAAGCAGTTGTGAATCCTCTTGAGGTTAAAGTTTAGCAATCCAGACTCGGCTCGCTGTTCCCACGACACAGTCCAACCTCCCTCCTCACTCTGTCCCGACGTCCATTCTTTCCTCTCTAAAATCACCAGTCTCTGTGCCTATAAATGGGAAGTCTGGTGGCAGTTTCAACATACGGCCTGCACTGAAAAAGGGCAAAGAGGAAGAGGACTGCAATGGGCACGCATCATCAATGCTTATTAAAAGAAAACTGGTGATTTTAAAATGCCTCTGAAATGGAAAATACTTGAGGCAGATAATTTAGGAGACGGCTGGGTGGCTAGACCGCACCCTACTTGTTATTCCTTTTAGCTCCAATTCTATCGTTTTCTCTACTATCATTTCATCATAGACCTGCTCTGTCTTTGTTCAGAATACAATACTTATCTACAACTTCCTTTGGCTTTTCACACTTGAAATTGTTAACCTTGGGTCATTCTTAATCCTGGGTTAACATAATACTGGGTTATCTTGTTCCATGTTTCTCAATGTTCATAGTTTATACTGGATCAGTAATCAATCCTGAGTATCTATGTTACGAGATTTCACCCTGGGTTATCGTTCTTGTGCATAATGATGTTCAAATTCTGATTATCTGTTGCTAAACAATTGGCCTTTACTATGTAAGTGGTTCTTTACACCGATCACGTTTTCACACACGAGTGTCATGCTTTTTAGACAGAGTGTTAAAGGTAAACAGTGTGAAAAGATGCAGTGTTAAGGGCATCTTTTTACACTATTTACCTTTGGCACGATGCTAACCCTGCTCTGGGTTTCATAACCCAGTGTTAAAAGAGGTGAAAACTCCCTTTCATGGTTACGTAAAAAGTGTGAAACCTTGCTCAACTCAAGGTTAAAAATAACGTTAACCCAGGATTATAGGGATAGTTCACCCAAGTTCATTTACAAATAAAGAAAAAAATTCATTTACTCACCCTCATGCATCCCAGATGTGTATGACTTTCTTTCTTCTGCTGAACACAAACAAAGATTTTTAGAAGAATATTTCAGCTCTGTAGCTCCATTCAATGCAAGTCAAATTTTGAAGCTCCAAATAGCACATAAAGGCAGCATAAAAGTAATCAATGAGCCTCAAGTGGTTAAATCCATGTCTTCAGAAGTAATATGATAGGTGTGAGTGAGAAATAGATCAATATTTAAGTTCTTTTTTACTATAAATTCTCCTCCCTGCCCAGTAAGTGGCGACATGCACGAAGAATGCAAATCGCAAAAAAAATAAATAAATAAATAATAATAAAAAAAAAAAAAAGAAAAATTTGAAAGTGGAGATTGATAGTAAAAAAGAACTTAAATATTTATCTGTTTCTCATCCACACCAATCATATCGCTTTAGAAGACATTGATTTAACCACTGGAGTATCATGGATTACATTTATGTTGTCTTTATGTGCTTTTGGAGCATCAAAGTTTTGGTACCAATTTACTTACATTGTGAGGACCTACAAAGTTGAGATATTCTTCTAAAAATCATCATTTGTGTTCAGCAGAAGAAAGAAAGTCATACACTTCTGGGATAGAATGAGGGTGAGTAAATGATGAGAGAATTTTCCATTTTGGGTGAACTATTCCTTTAAGAGCAGTTTGTAAAGCCCTATTGAATACTGCACAGTTTTCACAATATACTTCCCACTATTTATTTTTTACAAACAGTAGGCTATATTCCGCTATAAACATTCAAACAGTAGTACTACATTGTTGTCACATGACCTAATTGCATATTTAATACAACGTGTGCAGTCTAGTTATCATCTTGAAAATAAAAATGGTTATTTTGCATTTTGTATCTGATTTTATGTAAAAAATGTTTTAACATTTGACAGTCCAACTAAATAATGAGTGAATAAAGAGATGCTAAAAATAGCAACATATTATAGCCGAGACTGTTTAGCTAAAGATGAACCACTTGTATTAAAATAAATGGGAGAAATTGGAACGCCCAATATGGTGGATATAGAAAGGAAGTCCCACCTTACAGGTTAAAGAGTCAATCACCTTTTAGATACAGACATCGCCTGTCAGTCAACTCGAGGACACGCATGGGCATTAGCTGGACCAGCCTGAAAAGTACCTTATTTAAGCATGATCTGAGCTAAAGAAGTGCAATTTATGATACAATTATTGTCAGATTTTACTGCTGATTTGAAATATGTTCTTTGGTCGTAATCTTGACCAAACATTTTGGAGATTTCAGTGATTCCTCATTAAAGTAGATAGGAGCTGTACTTTTATGCTGCTTGTATCTATAGAAAATAGCTGCCCAGAAGCGTTCCAAAGATGGCCGCCGATTGGACTGACTTGCCTTGAAAGGGACTTTGGTAATACTCACCATCACACTGGAAATGGAATGTCAAGTCAAGCACATTGCATTGTGTAATACAGTATTCCACACAGTAAACTCAGTTGTATACATCTAATTTTGGAAAAGTAGTATGTCATTCAGGTATTTTATGCATACTGAAAATAAGAGGTCTTAAGTCTTTGCAGTTTCCCAATCTGTCCACCCACTTGCTATGAATATTATTATTTCAGCGAAGTGTTGGCAAGCCCAAATATTCCAATCAATTTATCGTGTTCTTGATTAATTCAGACAGACTACTAAAGCAAACCTGACCAGTGCATGAGAAGGTTAGCGCTCAGGATTTATTTGGAAAACACTTGCATATCATCCAGTTGATTTGTGTAGTGTCTCCTTTTGGAAAATGATGATGTTGTGGTAGGTAAAAATCTGCAATTCGACCTTAATTTTTGTAATCTTTTGGCAGTAGAATTGATTGTTGAATGTATGCCTTGCCCAAGTAAACATAACCACACACACAGAACCGACGAGAGAAACTGCATTGTCTTGGATGACACATTGCCAGTATAAAACTAACTGTTGGTTAAATGCTTCCAGACCGCAGCTGTAATGTTTCTGCTCTTTTGTATCTTTTGTTAAGATCTCAGTCCAGAATACCAGCTAGGTAATATGTGTGTGGTAATGTTTATGACAGCAAAGTATGTGTGTGGCAGACTTTATAAGCAATGAATCTTGTTTATGGTTCAATAAGAATCATGGGCTTGTGCCATTTTGAAATGAATGATCTTCTGCAGGAGGGAGAGGCCTTGGTTTGAAGTCGGACATGAGAAAAGTTGTGTAAGGTCATTTGTTTTTGTCTGAAACCTCTTTTTCACTTTCCCCTTCCCCCTCAGCATAAGCACCATTGTATTTTTGAGAGATTAAATCAGTAGGAAGGAATGTTTGGGACTGATTCAAAATGTAAAATAGTATTTTAATTTACAAAGATTAGTTTTATATATGTTGACTTGGAGAAATAGCGGAGACATGCTTTGTGTGTCTAGAACGTTGATTTGTTGTTTAAGAATATGCTTTGGTCTGATAAGCTGTGCAAACCTCTCTATGTTTGGAATATTATGACAGCTTCACATGCTGTACCTCTGAAGGGAGTACATTAATGCTCTGTAATTTACCAGCACTAATTACAAGCTGGGGTGCAATTTATTTTCTTGAAGCCCTGTGCGTGCTCACCTTTGGGTTGTTCTGTTTTATTAGTCGGGCTGTTTCAACAGCTATTTGGATTCAAGCCCTTAAAGACATTGTCTGGGTCCCTAATATCACGAAAGGAACATGATGAAGTGCTATGGTGTGAATCAGTGACACTGAAGGTCAATGTCTCTTGGATGCATTTATCATCTGAACTTTTTTCTTACAGAATTCACTCTGGTGTACGCAAAAGATGGACAGATGCTGATAGTCCAAAATGGAATGTCTTAAGTTGGAGTTAAATCTTATTAGTAATTATTCCCATGTTTAGTGATTGTGGATCTCTTGGAAAGACCAGCCATCAGTCTCCAAAATGTGAATATCCATTAATATGCTTATTACTTTTCTCATTGTTTCTTATACATTGTTTCATATATTTTTAATAGGTTATGTGTGTAGCCCAAACAGTGGTCCCAAAAAGTATTTGGACACTTTTGGACTTTTAAGTCACACTTTAAAATGTATGAATGTCATTGCATTAGATAACAAAATATTAAACCTAACCCTAACCCTAGCATCTGCAAACAAATTATTCTAGACCTTTTCTCAGAACGAACTACTTTTTTGAGCCATTATTAAATTACTTTTAACCACCTAGTGTCCCAAAGTGATTTTAAGTCAAATATACGAAGTCACTCCCCCTCATCTAACCACATATATTTCATCACATTATCTATGGATATGTTACACTACATTGACAACCAGAAAGTGTCCAAATACTTTTGTCTTAAAGGAACAGTTCACTCAAAAATGAAAACTCTCATCAGTTACTCACCCTCATGCCATCCCAGATGTGTACAACTTGCTCTCTCTGCTGAACACAAACAAAGATTTCAGAAGAATATCTCAGCTCTGTAATTCCATTCAGTGGAAGTGAATGGTGACCAGAAATTTCAAGCTCCATAAAGCACATTAAGGCAGTATAAAAGTAATCCATATGACTCCAGTGGTTAAATCTATATTAAAAGTAGAAGTGATATAATAAAGGCTAAAGTATACTTTGCATCTCCACGAACTAAAAGAGTGTCACAAAGCAGTTGTAGTGCACATGCAACGAACGCGTTCCTATTCGTTCGCTTTCAGAAAAATATACTCAGAAAGGCAACGCGGTCACAATCTGATCCAGAACGCACTAAAACAAAGTATACCTGGGCATTAAGTGTGAGTGAGAAACAGATCAATATTTCAGTACTTTTTTATTATAAATCTCCGCTTTCACTTTCAGATGTTTCAGAAGACATTTATTAAACCATTGTAGTCATATGGATTACTTTTATGCTGCCTTTATGGGATTTTTGGAGCTTCAAAGTTCTGACCACCATTCACTTGCATTGTATGAACCTACAGAGCTGAAATATTCTTCTGAAAATCTTAATTTGTGTTCAGCAGCAGAAAGAAAGTCACACATCATGGATGGCATGAATGTGAGTAAATGATGAGATAATTTTCATTTTGGATGAGCTATTCCATTAAATGTTAAAAAATTAATGTTGAACAATATATCAGAATCAGAATCAGCTTTATTGCCAGGTATGCTTACACATACAAGGAATTTGTCTTGGTGACAGGAGCTTCTAGTGCACAAAAATAGAATACAGCAACAAGACATAGATAATAATACAAAAATTATTAGAATATAAACAAAAATAGAATAGAAAATAAAGTATATATAGAATACACAATAAGAAAATATACATTAATATATATATATATATATATATATATATACATATATACACTGTAACGATTGGCTGCTGGCAATGAAGCAGACGATGACGTGAAGAACCCAAGTGCAATTTTATTGACAAATGTGATATCCAAAAACTCTAATTATAGATGTGAACTAAACAAAACATAAACATGAACATAAACTTGACTTGACTTGGACTTGACTTAACCTTGACTTTACATAGCATGACACATTACCAGACACACATAATTCTTGACAAAGGACAATGGAAAACATGAGGGTTTAAATACATGGACATGGGAGAACAAACCAATGAACAACCAGAACTCTAAACAAGATAATTAAACAATAAACTAATGAAAACAAGACACATGAACATGGAGGGAAAACAGGAATCACATGACCAGGGAATCATATGACATGAACCAGGAACTAGAATTTTCAAAATAAAAGACATGAAATACAAGAATCAACAAAATACACATGACATATCTCCCCAACTAAGGGGTGGCTCCTGACGCCCCAACACATGAACAAAATACATAAAACATGACATAATATTTAAAGTTCAATAGGGAGCTGGGGGTGGTCTTGAGGCATGGCTTGGCAGGGTGTGGAGCATGGGGCAGAGCCCATGGGGGGTGGAGGGGCAGAGCCATGGAGAATTGGATACCCGGAGAGTAGCCGAAGACTCGAAGGGCCAGGGTGGAGCCAGAGGCAGGGAGGACCAAAGCGGCACTGGAGGCTCGGAGGAGCAAGGCGGAGCTGTGGGATCGGAAGACTGAGGCGGAGCTGGTGGGACTGAGGACCAAGGTGGAGCCGTAGGGAAGGAGGTCCCTGGTGGAGCTGACAGATCGGAGGGATGAGGCGCAGCCAGAGGATCGGAGAGCCAAGGCGGAGTCAGGTGACCGACAGACCAAATAGGAGCCGGAGGGACGAGGGACCCCGGCAGAGCCGAGAGGCTGAAGGACCACAGTGGAGCCAAGGGAACGCAGAGCCATAGCAATGTCGAGGGACTGACAGGCCAAGGCGGAGTCCAGGGCTCGGAGGGTCCAGGCGGGTTGGAGGGTTGAAAGTTCCCCATGCCTGCTCAGGAGAACTAAGGGGGGGGGTACAAGGGTGGGAACCATCTCCAAGTCCGACTGCTCAGATGTGGCCATGACATGGCATGGAACAGACTCAGGTGTGGCTGTGATGTGGCATGGAGCAGGCTCAGGTGTGGCTGTGACGTGGCATGGAGCAGGCTCAGGCGTGGCTGTGACGTGGAATGGAGCAGGCTCAGGCGTGGCTGTGACGTGGCATGGAGCAGGCTCAGGTGTGGCTGTGACGTGGCATGGAGTAGGCTCAGTTGTGGCTGTGATGTGGCATGGAGTAGGCTCAGTTGTGGCTGTGATGTGGCATGGAGCAAGCTCAGGCATTGCTGTGACGTGGCATGGAGCAGGCTGAGGCGTTGCTGAGACAAAAGATGGCACTAGCTCAGTGACCATGACGAGGAACTCTGGCTCGGCTGCCATGAGGTGAAACTCTGGTTTGGCGGCCATGATGTGAAACTCTGTTTCGGCGGGCGTGTCGTGGAACGCTGGCTCGATGAGCCTATCTCCACTTTGATGCCTGGCGGTCGCAGTTCCCTCAGCCTCGCTCAGTATATCGACCTTGCCCTGCAGATCACTGGTTCTACATTCACTGTGGGGGAGGCAGATGCCAAGCCAGAGTTCCACGACACGGCCGCCGAGCCAGAGTTCCACGGCACGGCCGCCGAGCCAGAGTTCCACGGCACGGCCGCCGAGCCAGAGTTCCACGACACGGCCGTGAATGTAGAACCAGTGATCTGCAGGGCAAGGTCGATATACTGAGCGAGGCTGAGGGAACTGCGACCGCCAGGCATCAAAGTGGAGATAGGCTCATTTAGTCCAAATTGGAAACAGTCTTTGAGGGCAACCTCATTGAAGTCCACCCGGCAGACCAGAGCGCAGAAGTCCTCCACATAGTCCTCCAGGAGACTATTCCCCTGACATAGGCGGAGGAGCTGGATTGCTGAGTTCATTGTTTGGTGAAGTATTTCTGTATCGACTGGCTGCTGGCAATGACGAAGACGATGACGTGAAGAACCCAAGAGCAATTTTATTGACAAATGTGATATCCAAAAACCCTAACTATAGATGTGAACTAAACAAAACATAAACATGAACAATTAACATGAACATAAACTTGACTTGACTTGGACTTGGACTTGGACTTGACATAGCATGACACGTTACCAAACACACATAATACTTGACAAAGGACAATGGAAAACATGAGGGTTTAAATACATGGACATGGGAGAACAAACCAATGAACAACCAGAACTCTAAACAAGATAATTAAACAATAAACTAATGAAAACAAGACACATGAACATGGAAGGAAAACAGGAATCACATGACTAGAGAACCACATGACATGAACCAGGAACTAGAATTTTCAAAATAAAAGACATGAAATACAAGAATCAACAAAATACACATGACACACACACACACACACACACACACACACACACACACACACACACACACACACATATATATATATATATATATATATATATATATATATATATATATATATACACACATAAACATACGTAATGCAAATACAAATCTGTTATATACAGTGCAAGGGAATGTAATGACAGAAGAGGTAGGATGTGTTGGATAAATATAAAAAGACTAAAAGACTAAACTGTAGTTTTAACTGTTCATGAGATGGATAGCCTGAGGGAAATACCTGTTCTTGTGCCTGACGGTTCAGAGCTCTGAAGCGTCAGCCAGAAGGCAACAGTTCAAAAAGGTAGTGGGCAGGGCGGGTGGGGTCCAGAGTGATTTTTCCAGCCCTTTTCCTCACTCTGGATGTGTACAGATCTTGAAGGGATGGCAGGGGGCAACCAATAATCCTCTCAGCAGTCCAACCTGTCCTTTGTAGTCTCCTGATATCCGATTTCATAGCTATATCTCTTTTTTTATGTAAGACCTACAGTAACAAGCATCTCAAGGGTGGTTGTCTTATATTTCTTAAAAATAAATGACACTTGGTTTGATATTTTGTTGCATAATGCACTTCATTTTTTGTAAGTGTGGCTTAAATGTCCAAATACTTTTTGAGTTCACTGTATATTCTTGTTAGCAAAACAAAAAACAAGACAAATGAACTAACTTATAGTGGCAAGGCATTTGGCCCAAATAAAATATTTACAAGCATTCTATAATTACATTTTAGTCTGTAATAATAACACTACATTCTTTCTCACTTAGACGTTATTCTTGTCTGGAAATGGAGTGAAGAAGACTGTCAAGACTGAAAAAAGCCAGATGAAATTACAGCACTGTTTATGTTAACACAAAATTAGCAATTTCACTGAAATGAAATGTGTTGTCTGTTATACTAAGGGTGTAGTGAGTATATGTGATTGGGAGAAGGAAAGTGAGAGTGACTTTGTTTTGTGTTTGTGTTTGAAGTGTTTATGTACTTTTAAGGAATATTCAGGTTTCAGTACAAGTGAAGCTCAATTAACAGCACTTGTGGCATAATGTTGATTACTACAAGAATTTATTTTTTACATGTCTCTCTTTTTCTTTACAAAAAGCAAAATTCTGGGTAACAATGAAGCACTTACAATGGAAGTGAATGGGGCCAGTCATTAAATATTAAAATACTAAATGTTTCAAAAGTGTAGCCACAAGACATAAACAATATGCGTGTTAACGTGAATTTACTGTGATAAAATCACTTACTATCCTTTTCTGTGTAAAGTTATATCCAATACAACTTCGTTTCCGTGACAACATAACACCGTAAACCTTAAAAAGACTGTAAAATCAGTGATTTAAACAACTTTAAAGCTCAAAGAATACATGAGTTTTAACAGAAGAATTAATGTAATTGCTTTTATAAAATAAAAAAAACCTCAAAAAATTGGATGCATTCACTTCCATTGTAAGTCACCTCACTGCAACCTCAATTTTTAAAAAAAATTAAAGAAAAGGAGGGACAAATTGAAATTTATTTTTGTTGTAATCAACATTATGCAACATGCTGTTGATTGAGCTTAAGTTGTACTGAACCCGGAACATTCCTTTAAATTCTGAAACCAAGAGAAGAGAGAAAAGATAATGTTTTGTGAAAGTAACTCGGATTGCACATATGACCTGATAAACAAAACTGTTGCCAGCTAAACAACAGAAAACAGTCTAAATACGGTCTTCATTCAACCAAACATTCTCCCACAGAGTCTTTCTGCCCTTTTTTCATTACTTGTTAGAGGATGTGACATCATTCACTGAGAATTCTTGTATGGGAATATTTCAGATGTAGAGTCACCTACTGTAATTTACTAAAGGATCTGGCTTTGTGATGGTTAGTGTATTAGATACCAGAAATAGCCACTCAGCTCTGTTAGGAGTGAACTTTAGAAGTGTCTGAATATGGATGAACTATTTGAGGAAAAAGGGAATTAGGGAGGAAATTTGGACTAAGCGGCATTGAAGATAATTGGCACAGGCCTTGTAGGACTAAAGTTCGAGTAGAGTAGAACTCTGGGTGGTCACCGACTTTAGACTTCCCCACAGCTGCCCCTACAAAAGAAGGCTTTCAGGATTATGGGTGGACAAATTAGAGACTATCAGTGAAACATAAGAGCCCACCAAAGATGTGTTTTATCTTTGCAAACTTTGGACTACATGTTCCTCAAGCAAGTTGCTGTAAAAACGAGTAGACGTGCTATTTACTTGGTGAGAATGATGTGTTTTGCCCATTTTTTCCATAACTGCTCAACCATTTCAGGCATTCATTTACAAGGAAGGAAAATGAAGGGACCCGAACAATATTACTGCCACCAGCTGTTGTAACAGATTGCAAGCTATGCAGCACCTCCCTATTCCCTGTTGCCCAAGCAACAGGTGTAGGCCTAAAGCCTGCATTTCACAGAGTGTGGTGTATAGGGATCAAAACTGGAGCCACAGAGAGAACATTGCTCTCACGCCGAGGTGTTACCTCCAGTTCAGAGATGGACAGAGACAGGATGTAGACCCTCTGTTTACTTACACAAAAAGCTCCAGCCATTTCCTGTGGGTCATTTGTGACTGAAAGCCATAGTCTTGGGTTCAATGGTTTGCCGTTCAGCTAACCGTCACATCATTTTTCTTGACCTGTCTGCTCAGAGGGATTAAAATTATATACTGTATCTCCTCTTTTCAGACACCACTAAGCCTGAAGCAAATTATATATTTTTTGGAAGATGAATTATGTGAAGTTAAATTAACGAGCAGTGCTATTTTATGCTTCACAATGGGTTTCTTGTGGACAAATCTGGGCAATTGTGCATGTACAAAATAAGTTTTGGTTTGTATTTCCTCTCTTGTCGAGACAATCAAATTACATTAATTTTATTTGTTCGAGTCATTTATGAAAACAAAAAGACAACAGTCAAATGTACTTGATTAGCTTTAAATGTTCCTGTCACATTTGTTCAAATTTTACAGGTAATAGTGCAATATGATCACACAGGAAATCAAAATTTCTGAATGTGCCCTGAAATTGATGCCATTTTGGTTAATTACTGACAAGTGCCAGTAATTCAACTTTTCCTGTGGCACTACTGATATTGTATCTATGTGAGTTCTAGGTTTCACTCCAAATTTTTCTTTTTACTCTACTGATGTTAAGGTTTAGGGTTGGAATTTGGATTAGGGAGTAGAGTTGATAAAATATGCATTCCCGTTGACTGTTTCACATCATTTACAACCAAAAATTCCACTAGCTTTTGGAGCCACTCTGTGGACATTTTACCCACTACAAGTTACACCTCCCCTTCAAATAACCAGGAAAATGCTGAAGTCTTACAACAGTTGGATGTCACATTTGTACACTTTGTTTGTTGTGTCTATTTGGAGTCCTGCAGTAATTCGAAATTCAGTAAGCACAGAATGATTTTAGCAGAAGTATGATGATTTGGTAGTTCATTGTGGAAAATTTTATGACATTCTAGTTTGAAGGTTGATTCTCCTCTGCAATTTTAAAGACATGTCCCAGCATATAAGCAACACTAAGTGAAATATAAACTTGGGCATAGTGACTTCATATTTGCAGTTGCGTGGTAGAAAATTAACAAGTAGAAGTAAGAATTGTGCAAAAGGCAATTGTGAATATGGTGAAAAAGTCATGTTGGAGCTTCATCAAATGTCCTCAGATCTGTACACCATATCTTACATAATGCCTTTGTGTAACATGTTCTGCTACAGCTGTGTTGTTGCTCCACCCTTCTACAAATGACAAACATGAGAGAGGCAAATTACATACATTGTCTAATGCTTAAAGCCTCCTGGTTCAACCTAGATGGGTCTGTATTGGCTCTCACCGACGGGTATCTCTACAGCTCCTATAGCATGTGCACTTAAATCCACCCTCCCACTGTGTATATGAATCATGGATAATTTGTACAAGCCTGTGACTTCTTAGTGGCATCCCACCGGTTTTGAAGTGTTTAAAATGGACTCATACTTTAAGGTGGCCAAGATCTATGTCAACAGATTACCTGGTGACTTTCCAGGCTGATCAAACTGTGAATTCAGCAACAGTAGGTTGAAAGTTCGGTTGCTGAAATCGGACTGTGCTTACTGAAATTTGAATCTCTGCCCCCAGTGGCCGAAGCAAGAAGTTTTGTTGAACGTACGGGCACATGTGAGAAAGTTGTATTTTTAGTTGTAAATGATTTAAGACATTCAGTGGGAATGCATATTATTTCAATTTTATCCTCTAAAAAAAACCCAACCCTAAACCTTACCATCAGTGGAGTAAAACTGTAATTTTAGAGTGAAAATGCAATCTCTGAATCACGTTCACCATAGTTTATGTGAACACAATAACTTCCTGGTTCCCAGAGGACCAGAACCATGTCTCAGGGATTGCTCGTGCAACACTCTATCAGTAGCACTAGAGAGAAAGGTGAAAACATTTGAATTGATGCAGATGAATTGATGGGCTCAATTTTAGGGTACATGAATTTTCGGAAGCAACATGTCGATTTCTTGTGTAATCATGTTGGACTTGAAGGACATGCCTGACTGTTTCCCATAAATACGTGCAAGACAATGATTAGTTTGATCATTCAATTCCCATGTTGAGCCACAGTGTGTTGTGGCCAGGGCTGAGGTGTGGTGTAATGGTAACCTCCTGGAGG
The DNA here is from genome assembly GCF_019703515.2 of Myxocyprinus asiaticus. Lineage (NCBI taxonomy): Eukaryota > Metazoa > Chordata > Actinopteri > Cypriniformes > Catostomidae > Myxocyprinus > Myxocyprinus asiaticus. Next base: position 21,651,644 of record NC_059374.1, read on the forward strand.
CAGGCGCTAACTGACTGTTGCCAGTCATTGTGGTTTATTGCCTTTCCAGGCTGATCAACAGCTCCAGGTCAGAGCCAGTGACCAGGCTGAAATTAGAGAAATGTGAGCACCCCCCACACACACTCCTCTTTATGCCAATGGCAACGTGGGTATAGGAATTTCAGTTTTTTATATCTAGGTCATTGGGATGTGTGTGGCTTTGGATGGGAGTGAAGCCTAATCTATGGGCTTTCTCTAGTAAAATGCTTTCAGCTGTGGTGAGCTTTCTCGCCCGTTTACGCCTGAATCATGCACACTACAAGATGGATCATTAGATAGCAACTCCCTCCACTTTCACCATCTATCCCAATGTTTTTTCCTTTGGTGGTGACTGTCTCTTGAATATAAGTCTATGTCCTTCCAAGAATGCAAAGGAGACAGATGGAAAACTCTTTGGTAAGCTCCCTTGCATTTAATCTTTCCATCTTGAAGCCCTGCAAAATATATCAAAGAATTCTACCCCAAGTAGAGCATCACTGTTTAGGCCATCATCAGAGTAGGGTAAAAAATTATAAAACTACTGTTTTGACTACAGCTAGTGACTTCTGCTGAATTGCAGATTTTCTTTTAATATGACTGTTGTGTTTTAAACAGTTGACTTCTGATGCTTTCTGTCCAAAAGTTCAGTGTCCTATTTTAGATTAGAGATCCCTGGTGAACTGAAGGTCATGGAGCGTTGTCTTTGCTTTAGCTATGGAACACTTGTGTCTAAAGGGACCTGTAACCACTGTCCTTTCAGAAATTATGTAAGATGTGTATTTAATAGACTGTGATGGGCTGCTTTATGTACAATTTGTCATTATTAAGCAAACCAAAAAATTGTATTATTTGTAAATGGATAATAAACATGCTATTCTTTTTAGAGTTGAAGTAGCAGACTGGATTGTAAACCTGTTTCTCTAATGGTGGACCTGCTATATTATAATGGATTCCACTGGAAATTATTCCACTGTAGTGTATCTCAACAATGACATTCAATTATTGCCTGTTTGGGAAATCTAAGGACAAAACTTCCTTGCAAAAGCCTCATTCAAACAATTATCATAGCATTTACCTTTATGCATTTGGCAGACACTTTTATCCAAAGTGACTTACAGTGCCCTGATTACAGGGACAATCCCCCTGGAGCAATGTGCCTTGCTTAAGGACACAGTGGTGGTGGCTGTGGGGATTGAACCAACAACCTTCTGCTTACCAGTTCAGTGCTTTAGTCCACTACACCACCACCACTCCATTTAGCTTTATCTATGCAAAATAAACCCATTCCCCACATGGAAGTTCACGCATCTCAGTGCTCTTCAGATCGAACAGCCTGTTAGTTTGAATAGAAGTAAAATGTGATCTTGGAATGTCTTGAATCCCCACCCACTCTATTCATTCACACTCTTGTAAATACAGTATATCGTGAGCAGTTTACCTTCATAACGCCTCTTTGTTCAACGTGTGAACGTGTTTGGAATTTAACTGAATAAAATTGAATTCTTAATGCGAGTCAATGCATGGAAATGTTCAATATATAATCATTTGTTTTATGACAACTGATAACATTGTGGTGCAGTAACTGCATGTTTCTTGAGTGAAATTCCTGTGGTGTCAAGTTAATTGTAGTTTGCGTCATGTTTAAAAAGAATTTGATAAAAATTACACGCTATGGTTATTTTGGATTAAAGCTTTTAAACAGACTGCAGAAGCCAAATATTGTTCTTCATCAAATTTCTTTGTTCTTAATCTACTTTCTTCCAGAACATTTGTTTGATCAAAGGGAGGTGATCTCAGAGTTGATAATTTAAGACATTACTCGCTCAAACTAGCTACTCGAAGTAGCTACTCTTGACTATAGCTTACCACACACTAAATGTAATGTAGTGTCTATTATTCAAGCAGAATTAATGATGCTTGACTGAGTCATTTCACATATGTTTACAGGTAGCTAATGGACCTCATTCAGAGTAACGGCATGTTTGATTTTTGACAGGGAAACGAGGCTGTTGGGGATAGACTTACAGTCTCTTCAATGGGTTGTACTGTTGTTAAAGTTACCTCATGCCATAGTCCACTGTCTTTGAAGCATATTTTATCGGATTGTGCTGGTTTCAAATCCATGCAGAAATTGTTCAATTCAGTTGACACTTTTGAAAAGATGTTTAACAAAGTCAAGCCTGATTCAGTTTAAGAGTTTTTAGCAAAAATAACCTATAATTTTTTTTAATCACTACACCTTTTACTGTATTTTAACTTGTTTTTCGCCATGGATATAGCCTCGAAAGCTGGCATGACATTAAATCACAAACAAATAAAATGAAAACACAATTGTTTTCTCTTTTTTGAAAAAGTTGCGATACTTAGATGTGATCTATTTAAGCAATAAGGCATAAGAGGCCATGCTATATTGTGAATATTGACATGGCTTAAGGGCGTTGTTAGGCATGATGTGAACTGGAGTGCCTGCAGCCCTTTCAGCTGTGACTATATTCACAATATGGTACGACCACGAGTGCCTTTTTGCTTTTATAAAACGTTCACCACATAGTAAATATATTAAGGACAAAAATGTTCATTAAAAATTTTTATTTTGTTTGTTAAGTAATTAAATGCCATCCTTCTGCCAGAAAATATAGTCCCTGGCAGTAAACAGTAAACAGAACGTTGCTTGGCAACAAGAATAACAGTCAGCTATGGGTCTGTGGAGTGATACAAATTGACGTTTTGTGAAGAGGTCACAGCTGTGTTTTATCATGAATAAAGCATGGCTGTTGACCAATCAGCATCCAGGACAGGAACTATAAGAGCTTTATACAGCTTTATAGAGTTCATGCCACAGAGCGCAACAGTGATCGCCCACTTTTTCAACTGTCTGAGTTCCGGAAGTAATTTTCCTGTTATTTTTTTCCGTATGCTTTTCACAAAATCCTTCATAAAAGAGTTCTAAGCCATGAACCAATCCAATCAGCTCAGTGGTGAATCACAACATTACAAACTATGATTTTAAGCAAAAAAGTATGATTCGGACAAAAAGACAAAGGTTCAAGACTGCGTACTTACTGTCTTTCGCAAGGGCACGAAGTACAATCACACGAAGCATGGCTAATGATGTAATCGAATAAAGAACAATGGAAATATATAAAACTATTGATTTTAGATTGTTGATCATAAGTATAAAAACAATATATTTTAAGTTTACTGCGAAATATTTCAATATATACAAATTTGTAAGTAGATTAAGGGTGATGGGAGACCGACTCGACTGCATCATGGAAGTGGGCGGTTGCTGCTGGACTTGTTGGTGGGCTTAGTTGCCCACGGTTCTCTGATTGGTGGATCTCTCACTGTTGGACCATGGGTAGTGTAGTTGTTCACCAGGAATTCAGCTATTAAACATGATTTTAAAACAATAAAGTTGAAATAACGTAGTAAAATATAATATGCTGCTACTCTGAATAAGGTAAAATTGGTGCATTCTCCTGCCAGCTATGCTAGGGTGGGCTGGGGGATATTTTAGGTAGGCATTTGGGTTTGGGTGGAGGGGGGTTACTCAGACTACTAATTTAATGTCTTTAATTGGCGTGACATGGTGTAATTGTCAAGATAATAAGGCCCAACATAACTATATTTTACACTTATTCCCCATATTCAAAAAATTGAAATAAATAAACCTATAAACATTGTATATAATCATAAGATTGAAGTGGGCCCTGACAACATTACATTTTCAGAGTAATTAGAATTACAGCCTTAAAGCAAATTACAAAGACAAATCCCCACAAATGGAAGGATGGAGTGGAGAGAAATAATATCAAGGAGGAAAATAAGGATGGAGTGAAAGGAAATATATTAAATGGAGAGATCAAGATTAAGAACCTAATATTTGACACAGATGGAAATTGCTTAAAGAAGTAATTATATCATATTAAATGATGACGATTCTTTCTGTTTGACTTTTCAGTTTGACAGAAATGTAATAAGCAATGATCCTGCCCCACAAAGGCAAAATGCAAAATAGAGTTATGAATGAAACAGGTCTCTTATGATTTGTCCGGTGACCGATGAGTTTGTCTCATTTGCTGAAATTCAGAGTAACCATTGTGTAAAAATGCAGTAACTACAAAATCCACATCAAAATAATTCAAGCCATTTTTCTCAAGTTCAATGTTAGTTAATGAGTATGGCCTTTGTAGGGTAGTAAAGGGTATTGATATCTTTACCAGTGAAACTATATGTGTAAAGTAATTTAGGGAATACCGAAATTTGGATGGATGGATGGATGGATGGATGGACGGATGGATGGAAAGTAATGCCATGTAAGCACCAAAGGTTATTTTCATGGCAGAGTAGTTTAAAGTGCAAACAATAAACAACAAACTATCACAGCACTGTAAAAATGTGTATACAAAAGAGATGTAAAACACGAGGAGACAGACAGCATCTCTCATCGACACTGAATTAAGCACACTGTATCCAGCTATGAATCATGATCATGTACGGTACTATCAGCTAATATTGGCCGTGGAATCAATGGGACCCGGCGCAACAGAGTGCGGCGCAGGATGGTGTGTGCGTGGGAGCGGGAGAAAGAAATGATTCACGGGACTCCCGCAAAATATAAATATCTAAATAACAAAATAGATGTTCCTCAAATGTATTTAATGTATTTAAGGTACAGAGTGTTATTTGTGTTATTCGTGTTATTCGTCTATTGCGCAAGACCAACAAAAAATTAACTATTTAAAGGCGCAGGGTTGATGGCTAATTCATACAAATTATCCATTGTGATCCATGCGGTGGTAAGTGGTATGGATGTTAACGCTTTATTAAGAAATGTACAAACAAAACTTTGAAACCAACCAAAGGTCAATCAGATATTTGGAAATGTTAGAGTGATAACAAAATGTGTTTTTTTTTCTCTCTCTCTCTTTCCAGTTTTTTTTTTTTTTTCAGGGTGGGAATTGTAAAAAAAAAAAAAAAAGTCTGATACCGGAGCAGGACAGAAACTTAGGGGACCGGGACTGAAACATTTGCGCATACCACTACCTGTGGGCTTGCACGTGGGAGTGGGAAAAATGATTCAATATTTTTTGGCGGGAGTGGGACAGAATCTCACGGGAGCAGGTCTGAAAATCCATCCCGCACGATTTTGGGGAGCTGATGTGGAGGGAGAGAGAGTCAGGGAGATATTTGATAAGAGGGAGCAGGGTCATAGAAAGGTCATCTGGGCCCCCTGACTGTATATTGCTCTGGGCACCTGTCCTATTAAAAAATATAGTTTAGAATTTGTTGTGGGGCCCCTTGGATCTTTGGGCCCCTAGAATCGTTACCACCTTTTACCCCATTAGCTATGGCCCTGAGAGGGAGCCTGTGGTACATTAACAGCAGCCACATGGTCACTGCACACTGAGACAGCTCCAGGCTTCTTTATGGGCATTAAAAACGTATGCATTGCATGAAAACATGGCTTATTACCGTTCTCGCTCGTGTGATGCCTCGGAGTCTCTGGATTGCAGCAGCCGCTTCTTGAATGTGTCATTGCTTTCGGCCAATGACAAAAACAGAAAAACACTACACATTTCCTGTTCTGTTTTGTGATTGGTTGGGCAGTCTACAGCCCACCCTTAATGTTTGCAGCACACAGCCCGCCCCCATACTGCTTTTAACCAATGCACAAATTGGAATACTTTTTTTTTTTTTTTTTTTAAACCATGTTTCCAAAATGTCTGATTGGGTGGGCAAGACTCATGTTTGCACCCCTGCCCATGCTTACATCCAGCCCCCTAACAGTCCCACTTTAATGTAGCCTGTTTTGACTGGAGGATGCTGGCACCAATCCATCTTGGCTTAAAACATTTCATTACCTCTCCGGCTAATTTAACTCGTTTTTAATAGCTCTACAAAACTTGATAAACGACCGCTGCTCAAAGGTTCACCCCCATAATAGTAGAGCTTTGGTGATCTCTGCATTCATCCGTCGTAATTTTAAGCTTTTGGGGTGACTGCCCCTATTCCCTAAAGCAAGTGATGTATGTGCACAGCAGTACTAAAGGAGTTAACACTGACAGGAAGTGCAAGGAGTCCGTGTCTATGGGGGGCAAGCCAATATTTCTCACATACTCGCTCTCTGTTACTTTCAAGGCACATGAAGCCAGAAACTCTCCGCATCGCTCCAAACTAACTTCACTGTGATTTATTATTCAAGTCATTCTTTAAGCAGTCTAGCTAGTCTAAATGTTCTTTAATTGTGCCTTAAGGAGACAAAGAAACGAAATGAAGATCTTCCTAGCTTAATTTAAGGACGTTGTCTAATTTTGTTTTCACAAGCTCGAAACAATGCTAGTATTTCTTCCAGCTGTTGCACGCTCATAACGTCTATATGAGTGACGCGTGACTGTTACTCGTGTATATGGGACGCCGTCCACGCGAGTAGTAAAGCCAGAGAGGATGACACCTCATACTATCACAAAAGTTGGAAACTGAACACGGGAGCATCTGACGTTGCTTAGGACAATACAATACGTCAAGCCAAACATCGGGGACGCGTTGTTCAGTTAGCAATAAAACACAGGAATACTCACTAATGCGCACGAGCCGGGAAAACTGCTCATCTGAAACTTTTCATCACAGTGGGATACTGGTGTTGGAAACGGAGTACGTACATTGGCTGCGTTTCTTTTGATGTCTCCGATCAGCACACCTGTAAAGGTAGGTGTGTTTGGTTTGAAATGTATTTTATACATGTCAGTGTGATTTTCTCAAGATAAAAGTTATGGAAAAAACATGGTTTATATAGGCTATTTATTGACGACAAAAACGTAAACATAGTTTGTGTAAAGCTGAGTGCATAGTTCTAAGTATTCTTGTCCATAAAGTTATTGTGGCATAATGTTCTGATAATGTTTATTGAACTGTGATTGAAACACCGTTCAATAACGGTGTATCAGTACATGGGCGCCTGCAGGATTTCATCGGAGGGTACGCACAGAAATCGTACTAATATACACTTATATCTAGGGGGGTCCGGGGGCATACTATATATATATATATATATATATATATATATATATATATATATATATATATATATATATAGTATAATTATAATTATTATTATTATATTTTTTAATTACATTTATTTATTATTATTTATTATTATTTATTTTATTATTATTATTATTATTATTATTGTGCAAAAACACCAAAACATTAAGTTCTGGTGACTGTAAGAGAAGCATTTTTTTCCTCTCAAGTATGTGTAGCATTCATGTAACTATTGGCTAGCAGTGGTTCCCAACCCTGTTCCTGGAGGCCCCCCCAACACTACACATTTTGGATATCTCCCTTATCAAATACACCTGATTCAACTCATCAGCTCGTTAGTGGAGACTCCAAGACCTGAATTGGGTGTTAGAAAAGGGAGATATACAAAATGTGCAGTGTTGGGGGGTCTCCAGGAACAGGGTTGGGAGCATTTCTTCCACTAACCGTTCACAACAAACGCCTTCTCGCACAAAAAGCAAGACACCACAACGAATAGAGCAGAACGCAGGTGTCTCGAAACGTGTACATTTGAAGTTCTTTTTAACTTTTTAACATGCCATCTAAAAATGCTGCACTTCTGTGAGAGATGCTAAAAACAGTGAAACGTGACACAGTTGTCAAAAGACACACATCTATGAATGTTTATATGGTAAACGATTGAAAATGCGTGAGCGAACACAAAAACACATTTGGCTTGAACAGCCCCTTATTCACATGACACTGAACTAGCTGAAGTTTCACGAAGTTACCTCAAAAAGGCAGTCTTTTGTTTCAATTGATTGTAGGTATGAGTGAGAAACCGCTCCAAATTATTCCCTTAGAGAGCAGTCCGAATGAACTAAATGGATGAATCACGAATCGATTTTGAGTGTTTTACAAGCCTGTTTAGTGAATTCACTGAAAAGAACCGACTCAAAAGAATGATTCATTTGCATTGCTGGTTCTTTTAAACAGACCACATCAGTACGGGACACACATCATTTTTGCTGAAATATTCTCTAAGAATAATTTTCTTCAGGTCAGTTGGAGCTCTCAAGGTACGCACAGTGCGTACGGCCATGCAGCTGCATGCGCCACTGTATCAGTATATGTAAGATGAATATGAGGATCACTATCTCTTGCTCTGTTGAATCAGATACAAACATCAGGATATATCACTGTAAATTCTAAAACCTTTCTTGTCAATTTCCCCCAACAAATCCTGCTTCTGTCTAGTGAAACAGATTTACCATCAGTTCACTTTCTCCAGTGTAATATGTGTTACGAGCTTTCTCAAAAGCTTTTTACAGCCCCCCTCTTGCTCATCAAACACTATTTTCTTAAGCAACTGGAATGCTGACTATTCGGGGTGGACAAATAAAACTTCCCAACGAATCCCGTCTGGTCTCAATTTACTCACTCATTATTTCACCCGGGAATACAAACTCACAAAAAGGATGTCAGACTCATTACAAGGCTGATGATCTGTTTTTGCAAACATTGCCTGCCTTTTAGTCCAAACAATACTATGCTATTTAGATCGATCGGATCATTGGCATTGATATATTGATCAATGAAATCATTTGATTGACAAAAGCTTAATTTATGCCTCCAGCTTTTTTAGTTTGATCTACACACAGTTGATTGATATGTACCAGTCAGTAGAGCTGTGGGTCCATGTTTATTTTCCTTTTAAACACACAGGACATGTTGTAAAACAATCACACTGACCAGCTTCAAGGTCTAAAATCCTTAAAAATATCAACACAAATGGATTTGAACTCTGAAAACATAGACTCATTCTATGCAAATAACAGTTCTTTATTTTCCCAGCTTAGGCTACTATGTATTTTGATAATTGCAGCATTTCTCATGGTCAGACTATCTTAAATATCACCCGTTTGGGTCTTTGGGGGGGATAAGGGTATTGTTTGGTCGTTTTCATCGTATCAGAGAGAAGAATGGGTTTTAGGATTGGTCATGGAATCTTAACTGAGAGGCAGGAATTCAGCCAAACCCTCCCTCTGGATGTTTGGACCTTTGAATGTGAAGGTTGACATGCAAAGATCTGTTTGCTTTGAAAGCCAACATCCCCTTTTCACCATCCACTTATTCACTTGGAAGACTGTCCTTGCTAATACCGGCCTGCTGCTTAGTTTACCATGAATTTGTTCAGACAAGCCCCCTCTCCTAAGTGCTCAGAGGGAATAAGCCAAATCCCTGTTTCCTCCCAGTGCAACCCAGCTACAAGAATTTTGGCTGATGAGCTTCCCAGCTCCATGCTCTGTGTCCCTCACCAAGAGATACAGTACAGCCCATATCAAGGATGCAGTGTAGAAATGGAGTTCTGAAATGCAAATACTCAAATTCTGTGTATCTTAACCCCTTAAACTATGGTGCAATTTTGGACTGCCGCCCGCAATTTTTTACACTCAAATTTAAAAGCTCACCATTCTCTATCACATTCCATCACAATATACAGATCTGAAATGTAGGTGGCGCTCTGATGCATTTTAGCCCTTAAAGATGTGCTCGTCCATAGACATTAAGTCTAATTTTCAATTCATGCACCACCCTCATTATTTCATCGAATATCTCAGCCTCTGAGTGGACTAGAAGAAAAAGCTGAGACTCTCCCCTTTGCCATGATATACAACATGTTATGATCAATACATATTTTTCTGATGATTTGTTTAGCATGCTTTTCCTGCTGGATGGTATATTTTGTTCTGGACATCTAAGATATAACATTGTATAATTATTCCCACAAGCAAGCTCACATACAAGTAAAAAATGATTTTTTTTTTAGAAAACTGCCTAAGGTAAAAGCAGATATAAAGTTTTTAGCTACCTGGGGCTTACAGCAGCAGTGATCGGCGCATAAAAGAGACGTTTGTATTTGATGACTTACAGAAATCATATTTCACTTTGTGAATCTTTTGGACATTTTTCAAACTGTAGTATTAGGGCAACAAAATAAACTGTACAGTCGCATTCCTGAGAATGAGAGCTTTCATTTGATAAATGGTTTGTCTATTTAGGTGCTATGTAAAATACTTTTATTTTCATATAAATATTTCTACCCCATTACCTCTAGGGGCTGTTAACATTTGAGACGCAAAAGTTTTGAGGCCTTATTTTGTTATTTTATGTAACATACAAGTAGAAGTGATGGTAATCTCTGAAACCTTTTGCAGAACTTAACTGAAAACAGGAACAAAGTCCCTTTCAATTGTTCCGGTGTGAAAATTTAATTTAATTTCCCAATTTTTTTTTCATGAAATCATTTAAGACGTTTATTACTGTACATTTTCGGAATTACCCTACTTCCTGTTTCCCAAAAAATGAGGCTTGTCTCTTTTTAGTTGAACATGATAAGCATGTGCTTTGATTCTGAAGGAAACTGCTGCTTCACACATTTCTTTGCTTTAATGCACGTTGTGGATGTAGCCTTCCGTGACATGCGAAATACCTTTTAGACAACTATACATAATAACTATGTATACACGCATGGTTAAATCAGATACAAGGAAAAATACTGAGGAAAAAGTACATTTCTCAGTTGTTTCCAAGTCTTCACTGAATTATTGTTAGATATGATGCACTGATACAGACATGATGCTAAAATCTCTCTCTCCTGCATGCACACGCTGCTTGGGTGTGTTTTTAGATGTATTTTTGAAATATTTGAAATATTTTAGGGATATATATAATTTTAAGAATACATTTATTGAAAATACATTTTATATTGGCTACTGTATACTTTGCTTGTTATGATTTCTATGCTGATAATTCCCCCACATTGAATTTTTTTTTTATTGCTTATTATCACTTATTTTGGTTGTGGCAAGTCCCTTAATTTGAGCAGGTCCCTGTTTTTTTATTGAGAGGTCTGGTAAAGGCCGATTTATACTTATGCATCAAACCTACACCGTAGGCTCCACGTAGTTGCCAACTCGGTGGTTTTCATTTATAGTTCTGCATTTGTGTGTCTGCATGGTCTTTGAAGTACACAGCCAAAAATGCTACTGTACTGTGAGAAAATGCCTTAATTTCTGAAATAACTGTACATTTCATAAATAAACAAATACAATGCAATTTGTGGATTCAAACGTTTTTAAAACGAGATAATCAAAGTATGTAGTATTTAGGTACATATTATTTTTTATACATGTTGTTTTTAGTGCCGAGACAAAAAATCAGGCATAGCCTGAATGCTTGCTTTTGAGTCGCTTAAATAATAGTAAATATGTACTGTGCCATACTTTGACGCTCAGAGCTGAAAAATTAATCAAATTAATAAATAACTGCTTGCTTGGGGCCTGACTACCACACCTGGAGTCACAAGTTCGAATCCAGGGCGTGCTGAGTGACTCCAGTCAGGCTTCCTAAGCAAACAATTGGCCCAGTTGCTAGGGTGGGTAGAGTCATGTTGGGGTAACCTCCTCATGGTCACTATAATGTGGTTCTCGCTCTTGGTGGGGCACGTGGTGAGTTGTGCGTGGATGCCTCAGAGAATAGCGTGAAGCCTCCACATGCGCTAGGTCTCCACGGTAACGTGCTCAACAAGCCACGTGATAAAATGCGTGGATTGACTGTCTCAGATGCGGAGGCAACTGAGATTCGTCCTCTGCCTCCCGGAGAGTCACTACGCCACCACAAGGACTTAGAGCGCATTGGGAATTGAGCATTCCAAATTGGGGAGAAAAAGGGAGAAAATCCAAAATAAAAAAAATTAAAATAAAAAATTAAAATAACTGCTTGCTTGACCAACACACAATGGGTGTCGTTTTAAAGCTTAGAATTTTTACAATGCAATAAGGCAAAATAGCTAACTCTTAACAGGTGCTTTTTTAATCTGCTGAAAAATTCAAATCTGTTTTCTTAACTTATTAAATATGATTAAATTACTGTACACCATACTGTCAAACATACGGTCAAAACATCATACAGATCGGAAAGGTCTTGAGAAGAATAGCCTACAAAAAGTTTTTTTTTTACTCACATATCATATATAGAGCAAAACACCCGAGAAAAAATCACCGAGTTTATACGTTGTAAGCAGATTTCTTTTGTCGTGGTTTCACTTGTTCATGAAATAAACAGAATATAAAAACAGCAGATGCTCCCAAAAAATGTCCAAACTCAATGTGATACGGTCACTTATCAGTGGATATGATGCATAGATTTTAAAATAATATTGCAGAAAATACGAAGCTACCTCAGATATCTTTTTTTGTCATGCTGGGGGGGCGTTGTCTGGTAAAGCAGCAGACCAATCACAGCTGTTGTGGTCTGTGTCACTGCACACATTGTTACATTTTTGAAGAGGTGCACATCAGACTACAGCGTAGGTTTGATGCAGAAGTATAGACCATTTCAAGGACGTAAACGATAACAAAGGAATTAGAACGCTTCTGCGCATGTCCGGTCCTGAAGCATTTCCGATAGTGGCAACCCAGAACTGTCAAAATAAAATGACTAGCACATCTTTTAGAGTCTAGCTAAAACAAAACAAATGAGATATTTGAAAATAAACAATGAGGTTTCATTATCGGATCTTTAAATAACAGCACATTTTCTCAAATAACATCAAACGTTTACCAGAAGTAACTTATCCAGACGTGTTGTTGATACTGAGTGCGATAAAATTGTATCGTAGTTTAGATGCTCACAATTATTTTCTCAGTGGGGAGATCGGGAATATTGGATTGCTCCTGTTATAATCAATGAAGCCATTCAATAAAGCTGCCTACATGACCTGCGGACAAGGTAAGGATTTCTTTTTTAATGATAAAATACTTTTACATTTCTTCTGGATAAAAGGGTCTGCTAAATGACAAAATGTAAAATTAAATGTCTTTATTCATTACACACAGATTTATTCATTATAATGGGATCGATAGTAACTTTTAGAGCTCTACCTCTCAAACTTACCATTATTTGGCATAAATTTGATTCATCTACCAAAGATAAAATGTGTGCTAGAGTTGTTATTACTGCATGTATCCATCCAGCCATCTCACTTCACTGAAGCAGTTCATGCGTCCGTTTGTCGTTGCTTTTTCGGAGATCTAAACACTTTAATTTCCGTTAGTTCCAGGCATCCAGGGAGCATCCAGCCACCGAACAACATGGTCCACATTTTAATAATGACATTTTATGACAATTGTTTTAACATTAGTAGCTTTAATCATGTTAAAGTCACTATGAATGAAGCACCTCTTGCTGTTGTTTTGAATGCGTTCCATTCAGAATTGATGATCCCTATGCCCTACTCACTTCAAAGACTTTACCATCCACTGTGAGAACTTTAAAAGGCTAAAAGGTGTGGGGTTCAAAAATAAAGGTAATTCAGAACTCACTTTTTAAGTAATTTTTATTGGAAATTCAGTTTGAAGTGATCTTACAGCATGACTATCATGATTGTTCTCCCTTCAAAGTGCCTTTCGGAGGGTGATTTATCCCGTTTGGAATGCATTCTGAGTTGGCATCTAGCAGAAAATGTTCAAGGAACAAAAAGATGTCACTTCATTAAACCGTCTTGAAATGGTCTGTAAATCGGCCTTAACGCTAACATTGCCCACCCTTAGCACAGAGAACTGTAATTTGAAAAAAAGAATGTTATTAACCGTTTTTAATTTCATTCTAACCGATTACCAATTGGAAAGGAGGCAGAGGAACGCTGGAACCAAACAATACAGATTCTGCTCAGAATGACCAAAAATGAAAAACATTCAATTTTTAGTCCCTGGTTTTAATTATGAAATTCTTGAAATAAGACAATATCCACCATGACACCATTTCAGATAAGAGCATCTGTCAGGCATATGTCCTTGCAAAGGTTTTGATGGAGCTAGTTTAATACAAACACAGACAGAGCCCCTCCTCACCGACATCTGAAACCTCAAACTTGAATGCAAGAGCAGTCCTTTAGCAGCCAAGTGGCTGACTTTATACACATCTCCCTCACACAGCTGCATTTCCGACACTATAATGCACTGGAGGAGAAAGGAACTGGAAGCTGTTCAAAGAGTTCATGGGTTTGGGAGGGAGTAATGTTGGTGGTAGTGGAGAAAAGAGAGTGCAGAACAGTCATTTGCTGACTGTGTCCATCTCAGGGAGATTTGTGTTTGCAGTGATGACATAGCGGGCAAGTTGGTGAGGGTTTCCAAATGCAGGTGTGTGAAAATGCACAGATGTAAATGCTGTCCTTTGTCTGGTGACTCAAAACCGCTGTCCAGTCTTTCTGCCCGACTGGACAGTGTCCTCCATGAATAATACGTCCACACCCATTTTCTTGTGTGTCTCTGTTACATACACACTAACAAACACCCCTGCTCTTGATCACTCCAGGTTTCTGTCTGCACCCCTGCTGTGTAATTTCATCCAGGTTCAAGTTCCAGACATTTCTGCATCATTCCCTCAATCTCCACTTTGCCTTGTCTGGATCAGTATCCATTTATCCCTGCGAGTCACCTTATCCATTTCCTTTCATCTCTGATCATGGTGGTATTCCTGTTTGTAATATATGGCCTTTTAATTTCCTAGACTCTGTACATTATGTATGAAATAGCACCCCCCCCCCCCCCCCCCCCCCCCCACACACACACACCCCCTCCCACACCACACCCCTTCCCTACTTGTGATAAATTGATAAAGCTGCACACCACTTTGTCACCTTCCACTTTATGGATAGACACTTATTATTTTATAGATACTATTTGCAGCACAGCTTTCCTTCTATAATTAGATACTCTATAACAAAGGGAATTACCCTGATGGAGCAGGCTAGAGCTCAAGGCTAAGGGCCTCCTAGTAGTGTTTTCATTTCACCCAATGACACTTTTATTGAGCCTGAGAACTTTAATGTTACAGCCCTTTTGGCCAAAACTCTTACCCTCACTGTACGCTCTCTGGGGAATGATTGCTTTTCTATACAATTATAATACATCTCGGAAGAACCATGAAAATGAATATTTTGAAATTTGATGGACTGTAAGCAGCATTCCATTTGTCATGATGAGGTCACTGGCTCTCTTTCATATTAAGCATGTCAAGGAATGCCCTAATCTTGCTTGCCAGTTGATGATGACCACATTTTTTTTTTTGAGTGGACGTTCTTGTTCCAGGTCTCACATGAGCTGTATTACTGATGTACACAGCTGTTTTTCTCACCACTAATGAATCATCGAAGAATATCTAAAGGGTAGACCAAAGTCTTAAAGCTAGAAAATATGTGCATGAAATGTGCTGATCATTTAACACCTAAGATGAAGCATTCAGCTTAAACCAGGAGCTTAGGAATGATCTGAAAAGGGGGACACTATAGAGCGCAACAGTCTGGTTCTGGAATTAAAAACCCCATAAATTTTTTTACATAGGTGAATTGATTTTAAACAATAACGTATAAACTTTTTAAGGCAGGCCTACCATGAGCTCCGAGGTTGTTAATCGATGGTAAATGCTTTTGTTGAAGCCATCAGACTACAATATTTCTATACAATACCCATGAATCCTGAGGAGATAGATCCATGAGAGTGACGAATTACAAATTGCGTAAAAGGATTCAGCAGTGACCGTCCACTACCATAACCCACTGTCAATGATGTTGTGGAGGCGAGGGCATGGTCTAGAGTTTGTCTGGGGAGAGGAAGGGTTTTCACCTGAGATGAATTGCTGGTAATTGCTGTTTCTTTGTTCACAGTGAGAGATGGGGGAAATAAAAGGGGCCAGACCTCTGAGTGAGTGAGAGAGAGCCCAGCTGAAGCTTTGAATGTGTTGGCAGATGCCAGTCCCACTAAACAGAGCATTTTCAGTGTTTATATGAAGCTTTACACAGTCAAGTGACCGTGTTTGTGTGAAAAATAAACTTACCTTTGAGTTGGATTCGCCGTCTCCTGCTTCCTCATTCCTCGAACCTGTTACACTGGTGCAGAAACCCAGGAATTAGAGGAAGAAGGATATGCTGTCATGGAGTCGTTGCCACTGGAGGAAGTCTTCCGGTCCCTTGCCAGCATCCACCAGGCCCTCATGGAGCTTCGGTGAGAGCAGAAACAGCGATTTGAGGTGCTCCTTCGGGCCCAGGAGTAGGACCAGCAGGTGCTGCAGAGCTTAGTACCCCAGGAGGAGGCGGCCTCCCCGTCCCCGACAGCAGCGCACCCCCACATGTTACTCACCTAGATGGGGCCACAAAATGATCTAGAGGCTTACCTAGAGCTCTTTGAGCACACCGCTGAAGCTCTGAAATGGCTACCAGAACAGTGGGCGGTCCATCTTCTGCTGCTACTGACCGGGGAAGCCCAGATCGCAGCACAACAGCTTCCGGTCACCAACCTCCTGGACTACTTGGTGCTGAAGAAGTCTATCTTTCAGCGGGTCAGCTGCAGCCCAGAAGAGCATCGCCAGAATTTCCGCTCCTTAACGCTGAGCGAGGCCGGCTGCCCGTTTGACTTTGCCCTGCAGCTCCGTGATGCCTGCCAGTGGTGGGTGCTGGCCAAGGAGGACAGCTACGCCGAGAATGTCATCAACCTGGTGGTACTGGAGCAGTTTGTCTCCCGGTTGCTGAAGGGGACAGCCAAGTGGGTCCAGTGCCACTGGCCAGCGTCGCTGGACGAAGCGATCCAGCTGTAGGAAGACCATCAGGCAGCGTATACGGGGGCCGGCACGCCCCACGCCCTTCCCCCCTCTAATGTCTCCTCCCCTGTTCTCTCTCCCCCCTCATTCCTTCTATCCTGTTCCGTTTCCCTGGAAATGGGGGAACATTCCCCCAAGACCGGCTCCCAAGTCATGGGGGTTCTCTGCTTCCACAAACCCCGTCTCTTCCCTCTCTTCATCCCAGATGAAGGAGTTCGCTGCCACAAGTGTGGGCGGAAGGCTAGGGCCGGTCTGCTGGAGTTGCAGAGAGCCGGGTCATGTTGGAGAGCAGTGCCTGGTAATGGAGATGGGGGCCTTGATCCAGATCCCCAACACCCCACA
Organism: Myxocyprinus asiaticus; assembly: GCF_019703515.2. NCBI lineage: Eukaryota > Metazoa > Chordata > Actinopteri > Cypriniformes > Catostomidae > Myxocyprinus > Myxocyprinus asiaticus. The sequence goes on from NC_059374.1 coordinate 21,668,666, forward strand.
GACCACCCCCGAGCAAGCAGGGACGTACCAAATACCCGTGAGTATTAAGTGGGGTACATACCTAGCCTTGGTGGATTCAGGTTGTAATCAAACCTCCATTCATCAATGCTTGGTTCAAAACGGGGCATTGGAGGCAAATAATCAGGTGAAGTTGAGGTGTGTGTATGGGGTTATTTATGAGTATCCTGTAGTGACATAATATAGCATAATATTGAGGCGTGGTTAGTCCTCGCCTCACCCATTCGCTAATTTTGGGAACTGATTGGCCGGCTTTTCAATCATTATTGAAGGGTGTGGATGGGTCCTGTGAGCAAGTAAACTGGTGTGAGATGTGCGAAGGGCTGGCCGGGGAGGCATGGCCTGGGCCGTCTGCGGCTGCGGCTGCTCCACATCAGGCTGACGCTGGGGACAGGGAGGTGTCATCCTCCCCTGCCCTTAGGGAATTCCTGGTAGGGGATCCCTGCTAGAGCAGTCACGAGACGAAACCCTGAAGCATGCATTTGACCAAGTGAAAGTGATTGATGGTCAATGTCTCCAGCCGGGCATCGCAATCACATATCCATATTCTTCAGTTATAAAATATCGGTTGTATAGAGTGACACAGGACACTCAGACAAATGAAAATACAACCCAGTTGTTGATACCAAAGAGCCGTCAGGAAATGTTATTTCAGGCGGCTCATCATAATCCGATGGCAGGTCACTTGGGACAGGGGAAAACATTAAGCCATCTCATGGACCATTTCTATTGGCCAGGCATTCACTGGGGTGTGCGGTATGTTGTGAATGTCAGCTGGTGTATCTGCCAGCTGCTCCAAAAGTGCCATTGTGCCCCCTTTTGTTGATTGAGTTTCCTTTCGAACGAATTGGCATGGACCTCGTCGGGCCATTAGAATGGACAGCACACGGGTATCGCTTTGCATTAGTCCTGGTGGATATCTTGTGGACGCGATATCTTGTAGCAGTGCCGCTGCGCAACATCTCAGCACGTAGTGTTGCAGAGGCACTCTTCAATATTATCTCCCGAGTGGGGATTCCGAAAGAAATCCTCACTGATCAGAGCACGGCTTTTATGTCACATACACTACGCGAGCTGTACGAATGATTGGGTATTAAATCGATTCGGACAAGCGTGTACCATCCACAAATGGATGGCCTGGTCGAATTATTTAATAAGACCTTAAAGAATATGATTTGTAAGTTTGTGCATGGAGATACTCGGAACTGGGATAAGTGGCTCGAACCCCTGTTATTTGCAGTGTGAGAGGTCCCGCAAGCCTGCACTGGGTTTTCCCCATTTGAATTGTTATATGGGCGTAAGCCCTGTGGCGTGTTAGACGTCATGAAGGACCCAAATTTTCCTTCATGACGTCTAACACGCCACGGGGCTTACGCCCATATAACAATTCAAATGGGGAAAACCCAGTGCAGAAAGGAGGGACTTTCACAGAGCAAAAATGTAATTCAATATGTTCTTGACCTGAGAGCAAAATGCCACACATTGGGGCAACTATCACAGGAGAATTTGCTACAGGCGCAAGAACGTCAGTCCAGGCTGTATAACAGGGAAGCTCGGCTATGGGAGTTTGCACTGGGAGACAAAGTACTTGTATTACTGCCCACATCGAGCTCAAAATTACTCACAAAGTGGCAAGGGCCCTTTGAGGTCACACAGCGAGTTGGGGAAGTCGATTATGAGGTAGTGCGCCCGGATAGGGGTGGGGCACATCATATTTACCATCTCAACCTACTAAAACCGTGGAGAGAGGTGGTACCTGTATCTTTGGCGACGGTAGTCCCGGAGAGGGAGGATCTCGGACCGGAGGTGAATCTTAAAGCCAATCACTTCACCCCGGTCCCTTGTGGAGACCATCTCTCGCTGTCACAATGTACGGAGGTTGCCAGGTTGCAAAAGAATTTCTCTGACGTGTTCTGGCCACTCCCTGGCTGCACTAATCTCATAAAACTCCACATCGAGACAACCCCAGGGGTAGTGGTACGTAGTCATTCATACAGCTTACCTGAACACAAGAAACAGGTAGCACGGGAAGAATTAAAGGCCATGCTCTATATGGGGGTAATAGAAGAGTCCCACAGTTACTGGGCCAGCCCGGAGGTGTTGGTACCGAAGAGTGACAGCTCGGTCCGGTTCTGTGTGGATTATAGAAAAGTTAACGCAGTGTCGAAATTTTATGCTTATCCAGTGCCTTGTATTGATGAACTGCTTGATCGGTTGGGCACGGCTCACTTTTATTCGACACTGGATTTAACAAAGGGATATTGGCAGATCCCCTTAACGACGATGTCCCGTGACTTCTCCACACCGTTTGGCTTACACCAATTTGTGACCCTTCCGTTCAGTTTGTTTTGGGCACCGGCTACGTTTCAGTGTCTTATGGACAGGGTCCTCAGACCACACGCTGCGTATGCATCTGGGGGCCGTTCTGAGGTCGCTGTGATGAGCGGGGCTTACAGCAAACCCGAAGTGCGCAATTGGGTAGGTGGAGGTACAGTATCTGGGGTTCCACTTGGGTCATCGTCAGGTATGGCCCCAAATTGATAAAACTGCAGCGATTGCGACCTGCCCGAAACCAAAGACCAAAAAGGAGGTGAGACAATTCCTGGGGCTGGCTGGCTATTATCGAAGGTTTGTGCTTAATTATTAGAATGTCACCAGCCCGCTGACTGATCTCACTAAAAAGTGAGCTCCAGACCCCGTCCAGTGGACGGAACTGTGCCAACAAGCATTCAAGCAGGTAAAAGCTGCATTTTGTGGTGGGCCGCTTCTGCATTCCCCTGACTTCTCTCTCCCTTTTGTTTTGAAGATGGTCACATCGGACAGGGGGTTGGGTGCTGTCTGTCCCAAGTGATGGAGGTGGAGGAGTGCCCAGTGCTGTACATTAGTCGGAAGCTCTCTATGAGAGAGATGAAGTACAGCACCATAGAGGAGTGTTTGGCCATCAAGTGGGCAGTCCTCACTCTCCGCTACTATTTGCTGGGACAAGCAGGTGGTGGGGGTATGTGGAGGCGAGGGCGTGGTCAAGTGCCGCATTTCAGTCCTATACACTCACTGGGCATTTTATGAAACACCTGTACAGGTGCATCTCAATAAATTAGAATGTCGTGGAAAAGTTCATTTATTTCAGTAATTCAACTCAAATTGTGAAACTCGTGTATTAAATATATTCAGTGCACACAGACTGAAGTAGTTTAAGTCTTTGGTTCTTTTAATTGTGATGATTTTGGCTCACATTTAACAAAAACCCACCAATTCACTATCTCAGAAAATTAGAATACATCATAAGACCAATAAAAAAAACATTTTTAGTGAATTGTTGGCCTTCTGGAAAGTATGTTCATTTACTGTATATGTACTCAATACTTGGTAGGGGCTCCTTTTGCTTTAATTACTGCCTCAATTCAGCGTGGCATGGAGGTGATCAGTTTGTGGCACTGCTGAGGTGGTATGGAAGCCCAGGTTTCTTTGACAGTGGCCTTCAGCTCATCTGCATTTTTTGGTCTCTTGTTTCTCATTTTCCTCTTGACAATACCCCATAGATTCTCTATGGGGTTCAGGTCTGGTGAGTTTGCTGGCCAGTCAAGCACACCAACACCATGGTCATTTAACCAACTTTTGGTGCTTTTGGCAGTGTGGGCAGGTGCCAAATCCTGCTGGAAAATGAAATCAGCATCTTTAAAAAGCTGGTCAGCAGAAGGAAGCATGAAGTGCTCCAAAATTTCTTGGTAAACGGGTGCAGTGACTTTGGTTTTCAAAAAACACAATGGACCAACACCAGCAGATGACATTGCACCCCAAATCATCACAGACTGTGGAAACAACACTGGACTTCAAGCAACTTGGGCTATGAGCTTCTCCACCCTTCCTCTAGACTCTAGGACCTTGGTTTCCAAATGAAATACAAAACTTGCTCTCATCTGAAAAGAGGACTTTGGAACACTGGGCAACAGTCCAGTTCTTCTTCTCCTTAGCCCAGGTAAGACGCCTCTGACGTTGTCTGTGGTTCAGGAGTGGCTTAACAAGAGGAATACGACAACTGTAGCCAAATTCCTTGACATGTCTGTGTGTGGTGGCTCTTGATGCCTTGACCCCAGCCTCAGTCCATTCCTTGTGAAGTTCACCCAAATTCTTGAATCGATTTTGCTTGACAATCATAAGGCTGCGGTTCACTTGGTTGGTTGTGCATCTTTTTCTTCCACACTTTTTCCTTCCACTCAACTTTCTGTTAACATGCTTGGATACAGCACTCTGTGAACAGCCAGCTTCTTTGGCAATGAATGTTTGTGGCTTACCCTCCTTGTGAAGGGTGTCAATGATTGTCTTCTGGACAACTGTCAGATCAGCAGTCTTCCCCATGATTGTGTAGCCTAGTGAACCAAACTGAGAGACCATTTTGAAGGCTCAGGAAACCTTTGCAGGTGTTTTGAGTTGATTAGCTGATTGGCATGTCACCATATTCTAATTTTTTGAGATAGTGAATTGGTGGGTTTTTGTTAAATGTGAGCCAAAATCATCACAATTAAAAGAACCAAAGACTTAAACTACTTCAGTCTGTGTGCATTGAATTTATTTAATACACAAGTTTCACAATTTGAGTTGAATTACTGAAATAAATGAACTTTTCCATGACATTCTAATTTATTGAGATGCACCTGTACACCTTCTTATTCATGCGATTATCTAATCACCCAATCATGTGGCAGCAGTGCAATCAGTCAGGAGCATCAGTTAATGTTCACGTCAACCATCAGAATGGGGAAAAAAATTTGATCTCAGTGATTTCAACTATAAGCATGATTGTTGGTGCCAGAGGGGCTGGTTTGAGTATTTCTGTAACTGCTGATCTCCTGGGATATTCCACATACAAGTCTCTAGAGTTTACTCAGAATGGTGCCAAATATAAAAAACATCTAGTAAGTGGCAGTTCTGCAGACGGAAACACCTTAATAGATAAGAGAGGTCAACGGAAAATGGCCAGACTGGTTCGAGCTGGCAGAAAGGCTACGGTAACTCAGATAATCACTCTGTACAATTGTAGTGAGAAGAATAGCATCTCAGAATGCACAACATGTCGAACCTTGAGGCGAATGGGCTACAACAGCAGAAGACCACATCCGGCACTTTATTAGGGCCATAGTGTTCCTAAAAAGTGCTCATAGATTGTATGTTGTTGACCAAGTAAAAAAAAAAATGTCCAACGAAAATAAACAATTATAGGCTCTTAATGATTTAAGGAATCTCTATAGAGACAATATGAATATCTGAAGGCAAACATGGCCGTTGTCAGATGCACGTGTCAAATGAGAAGCATATTAAGCAATAATGAAGCGCTGAATGAAAGATGAATGTCATTGAATTTGCTGAATTTCATTTACATTTTTTCAATGCTGGAAAAACCCTGTCCAGGCCTCTTTAATTCTTTCAGTCTCATATAAAGCCCTGCCCACTGAAAGATATACACACGGCACGCACATGGATATTATATATTACAATATACACAATATAGCAAAATCTCTATTGATTGACACTTATTACTGTCGCTATTATATATATCGTCATGTCGCCCAGCCCTAATGCTCAACTAGGATTTAATTTGTGTCCAGAAACTTTCTTCTTTATATGATTTTGAACAAAGGGTTAAAACAAAGACTCCTCCAACTTCTCCAAGTACACAAGATTGAGGAACACATACAGTGTGGCCTGCATTACTGTCCTCCCACTTTACTGCACCTTCGCTTTCATGCCTACTGCAGCGCCATCTATTTCCTCTGCAGCATATGTGTAAATGTGTGTGGCCACCCAAACCAAGCATTTTCCATTGTGTTGGTGAATCCTTTGTTGTCTAACTGAACAAGGAAGGGGCTAAAGAGTCTGGTGCTGGTGGTGGGCAGACACATCGGCAAGAGGAAGGGTGGAGAGGTGGATGGCAGTGCTGTGGCCCAGCTCTACAGGGAAATGTGAAGGTCAGCTGGAAAAGAAACAACAACCTTCAAAACTCTGTGTGGATAGACAATAGAGCAGCAGGGCCAGTAGGGCCAGTACTCAACCCCCTCCTCATGGGTTACAATAGTCACGCTTCTGTTTTCTGTGTTTATTCATGTGTCTGGGTGCATCAGCATTGACCTTGCTTTGCGAACGGGTCAGCTGGTGAACATCAAAACATCTCCACCCTTTTACACACACACATAGACACCTCTGTTTATGTGTGTCAGGGAGTTGTAGTGAGGTGGACGTAATGTGTTGGGTGTGAGCATGTGTTTACAGTAACCTACCGCTGTAGGCTCTGTTAGCAATATGTATTCATATGTTGATGATTCTTTACAGATCGCCATCACAAGCAAGACGTTTAATGCCTTTTTAATGGTTAAAAACAAAAGAAGTTGTACTCAGTTTCTCCTTGCAGAGTAAATAAGGAAAAAGTTAATGAATATGTGAAATATTAAAGAAACTGCTCTATGAATCACACCTGCCCTGTTTTTATGTTGTCAGTGACTCTTTTATATTACAACACAAGAAGATACTAAAAAGAAAACTCCTTCACACTAACATGTAATTGCCATCCAATTCTTCAACCATTTAGACAGGCAAACGTAAAGTCCCTACACACACATGTGTAGGCAAGAACTCACACACGGCTGTCCAGCTGTGCTCTCATGTAATAGGACTCTGTCAGTGGGTAGTTTTGTTTCTATGACTGTCAAAGTGTGGAGAATACGGATGCACATGGAATTATGCCACGAGAGATGCAACTGTAAAGAAAATTACAGGGTGGAAAGAAGGCCTCCTTCTCTATATTTTTCATTATGACAAAGTAGCAATTTTGCTTGAGGAGCATGTCAGGATGTTTAGAAGACATACTTCGCCTCAGCGACTGGCTGCTCTGCATTAGGGAGAGTGGAGTCTTGCTAACCTCATTATAACCTCTATGCTGGCTAACCAGATGTTGGCTCACTTCCACTCGGCCTCAAAAATACTTGCTGTCCCCATCCCCTTCCCTCCCTCCACCCCTGATGGAACCATTTATTCACTATTAGAAACCATAGCTGGAAATGGGGGCAAGTGAGTTAATTTTTACCGCAATTCCATTTCTGGAATTCTGGAATTTCACAGCAAACAAGCTCTGGAGCCAAAAAATGGAGTTAAACCCACAACCTAGTCAACTTTCATACTCACAGTTATAGGAAGTGAGATGCCTTTAATGAGGCAAAGCTGGAAATGGGCCCGAAAGAACCTAGGGGACTGCGGTGAGAAACACTCTAAAGGACAGTGCATGGAACAGTGCCAGGGTCATTTTTAATTTAGTCTGGTTACGAGACGTCCAAAACAGATTATTGCACTTGGCTCAGAGTGTTTCACTTCAACAGAAGTATGGAGGCAAACAGAGCTGCCTAAATAACAGAAGCTATATCGCGCCCAGACCAGTACAGTCTCTCTTAGGTGGACTGATGGTGGACTAATTGTCAAACGAGTCAATTAGTGAGGTAAACTAGTTTATCATTTTTACGCCATTGACGATTAGGCTTAGGGTTGAGGTTTGGGTTAGGGTGTAAATAAAATATGCATTCCTGAATAAAAACATGCTTTACAACTCGCATTTGGCACCACATTTCCCATGAAAAGCTCACAAGTGCCCATATGTTCAACAACATTTCAGCTTTGGCCACTGGGGGTAGTCATTTGATATTCTGTAAGCACTGACCGATTTCAGCTGAAGAAATTTCGACCTACTGTCGCCTAATTTACAGTTAGATCATTCTGTTAAATTAATTCCCTTTAAAGATATGCCACTACAGCCATAGAGTACACATTCAAATAGACATCTGAAGCCGGTGCCACACTAGCCAGGTTTTCTGACGATTTTCTGGTGTGAGCTTCATTTACATAATCACTGGCCAGGAGGAGGGAGACGGAGTATGCATTAGCGGTCGTTATTCCCTTGACCGTCGAGACTCTCTGCTGAGGTAATCACTTCACAAACTCATAAACAGCATTCAGTTTGTTTGAAACTGTCGGTGGGACAGGTGACCAGGCAGTGACCAATGAGCTTTAGGCCAAAGTCCAGTTCATAGATAAAGGTGAAGTAAGTGTTTTCCAGAAGTTTATTCAGAGGACAAAAGCTAAATATTTTTCTGCAGCAACAGAATGCCATCCAATGGAAAGCATGCATGGACAGTGCAGATGGAGGAGAGGCTCATTGCTTTTTGGAGTCAACGTGCCTGTCTGTATGACAAATTATATTAAATATTATAATTATTTTATATATTACTTATAAATATATTATCATTTATATTATTGATATATCACATGTACTTAATAATAATTATTGAACTTATTTACTTAAAAATAATAATTGATTGTGTTTGGCCAATGGTATAAAATATGTTTGTGTAAGATCGTTTATCATTAATCAGTATTTACAAAAATATTTAATGTCTATCTATTTCATACGTAGTTGTGTAATAAGTTTAGTCAGCCAGTCATTATTGCAAAATAAACCCGTTCAAGTTGTTACATTATGCCTTACTTAACTGTCTATTAATATCGATTTATAAACTTTCACATGTGTAATAAACAATGTTATGAGCACGTTCTTACCTCCAGTTCTTGCTAGAGAATTGCCAAGCCATATTGTCCGCGAACCCGCAAATGTGGTCTCCTCTAAACCTTTTGGCGCTTTTGCTTCTTTCTGTGTGCAACTGCAAATTATAAGGCACAAATTACAACTGCTGCTGTGAAACACTGATTGTTTTAATTGTTATTGTTTATATTTGCATAGTGCTCTTGCTCTAGGTGAGCTTCAGGTTGAGTGGCTGCGAAAATGGGGTGTGATAGTGAAGCATTGAGAAAAGTCTAAGGCAGTCGTTTAGTGTGACACCTATCCTCCGTTCTTAATCGGTAAGTGTGACAGGTCCAGCGACTGAGGAGGGCAAGATTAGCCACAACAGTCATTAAGTGTGACATTCCACACCCAATTCAAGTTATTCAGAGTGTGCTAGTGTGGCGCCCGCTTAAAGGGATAGTTCACCCAAAAATGAAAATTCTCTCACCATTTACTCATCCTCATGTCCTCCAAGATGTGGATGACTTTCTTTCTTCAGCAGAACACAAACAAAGATTTTAAAAGAATATTTCAGCTCTGTACGTCCATACAATGCAAGTGAATGGTGACCAGACCTTTGAAGCTCCAAAAAGCACATAAAGGCAGCATAAAAGTAATCCATAAGACTCCAGTGGTTAAATCTATTTTCAGAAGTGATATGATAAGTGTGGGTGAGAAAGAGATAAATATTTAAGTCCTTATTTACTATAAATTCTCTTCCATGGCCAATAGGTGGCAATATGCACGAAGAATGCGAATCACGAAAAACACAAGAAGAAGAATGTGAAAGTGGAGATTGATCGTAAAAAAGGACTTAAATATTGATCCATATTTGGGTGTACTATTACTTTAAGGCCGCTGTGTCAGTCTTGTGCTTTTTTTTTTTTTTAGTGTCCAAAAATTTTTTTTAGTTTTTTTTTTTTTTTTGATAGTCAATGTTACCCCTGCATTCTGCTCCATTCTGTTGCACTCTGTAAAATGCATCAGATCGGGGGCATTAATGCAAAACCTCCCTAATTGTACAGGTCTTCTTTAGAACTGATTAGCCAACTAGTCAATCATGCAACCCACCACCAACTAGTTGATTTTGTATAAATGTAAATTTGCACATTTCTGGGGTATATGATCCAGGATTGACTCTTTAGATAATAGAAACCTCTTTATAGAGATTCATAAATCAAAGCATAGGGAAGGACTAGTGTCAATTATATTGTAAGACATCAGAGCACAGAGAGAAAGTAGAACTTTTACCCTATGCTGTGAACTATTTCTGTCTCTTTCTGAGTTATGGAAAGGGGCTGGAACGTTTAAGCATCTCTCAGATGTTGAACTCTCCTGCTGGTCCTATCCTCTGAGTGACTATCAATGGGGAGCCTGCGGAGTGAAGGCCGGGGCATGTGACATGGGAGAAGGGTCCTGCTGGGATATCATAAACATTAACATTTCATAGACGAGCCCTGTCTATCCCGATTGTTTCATTTTCCTGAAGCTCCAGCACCAATTGCGCTGACAGGACACATGCTCAACTTTTGGGAAAGAGAGTTGCAGATATTTGTGTCTGCGCCAACCATTACATACATTTCATTTTCTCTTCTTTTTTAAGAGAGAAAGAGCGAGACGAAACCCTCCGAAGCAAGGCTGTGACCCCCTCCCCCTCTTTCCCATACAGTATCTATCAAGTTTCAGCTCTTTAATTGCTTTGGCTCAGAGCTTTGGTATTTTTTTTTTTCCCCATTAAATTTTTTTTTTCATTGTTTTCCTGTTCTAGTGAAAGAAGCGGAAGGTACTTTAACACTGATAAAGAGCCAGTTTGCCATAGCTAGTCTAAACTCAAGAGTGAATACATTGTTGGGCGAAAATTATGTTCTGACATTTGTCCTTTGCGTGGGACAGTGAGCTTCTATCAGAGCTGTGTATCTCTTATGTCATACTCTCACATTAAAATAGTGCCTAAGGAATATCCTTGGCCCAGAGACCAATGATGGATAAGGTCATTTGTCTCCCTGTTCATGTTTGTGTTTGTGATGTCTGCTCAATTTCCAAGCACTCATTTTGCTTAGAGTATCTTGTGTTTGCAACCGAAAGTGCATGTGTTGATTGATAGCTTGAAGAATTCCTTATTGTTGGCATTGTTTGTATTGTGAAGAAATAGTTCACTTTATTCCAAACTAGGAACCTTTTAATGTTAATTGCTTTAATTTATGGCATATTTTAATTGCACTGTCCTGATTGTTAAACTTCTAGGTCAAGTGAATTTGTTCTCATTTTAACTCTTTGCATTTGTTTCACAGGTTTCTACTTCCTGTGATATA